>NC_056741.1:1975332979-1975667979 GCF_019279795.1 Protopterus annectens | reverse complement strand
TGACCTCCTCTGATGGATTTTTATAGTTGTCATGCACTATTTTATATGCTGTATATGCTGTACTCGTTATTCCTTTTTTAATGGCAGCTTCTGTTCTAGATTCCATTAAAAACTCTACCACTGCTTGTCTTTCATTTAGGACCCCCCTATTTCTTTCTATTTGCCTATACTCCGATATCAATCCCTGATAGGGAAGGCAATCTCTAACCTGCAGTCCAGATAAATTCTTGGTGTCTTCCCATTCTGTCATCTTTCCCTCTCTAATTATTTGCTCCCAGTACCTTGGTTCCTTTGCCAGTTTTCTCCAATAAATGTTGGCCCTCTATTGTCTGTATTCTTAATTGCAGTCATCCCTCTCTGCAGAATCTCCTTTCTCAGTTCTCGTATTGGTTTAGTTCTTAGAATACTTTCTGCTACTTTATGGATATAATATTCTGCATGATTATTGTTATTTTCCTTAAAGGCCTGCATCCAAAATCCCAGTCTTTCCTTGTTTCTTGAGCTTCCCTCATGTTTCTTCATCATCACTTTCCACTTTGAATTATAGTTTTCTGCTTGTGCTGTGTATAGGAGTCTTAACTGTGTAGCTCTGAAATACCCTTTCAGATTGGGTAATCCCAGTCCGCCCTGTTCTACTGGAAGAATCAGCTTCTCCCACTTGACTGTTGCCATCCAAACCCTTCCCGATAAAGTCCTTCAGTTCTTTATTAATTGCTACCCACAACTTCTTTTCTGGTTGATAAATATAGCTGACCTGTTGTAAAACTAAAGGGACTAAAAACATTTTAACTGCTTGTATCTCGCTATCCATATCCATATAACAAAGCTTATATTTGCTAAATTTTTGTATTATCTTTTGTTTAGTCTCTTCCCACATATCCTTAGCTGCCACACTGGAATTATTTTTAATCCATACTCTTAAATATTTCATTTTATCATGTCCCCATAAATGAGTATTCTGAACCAGTTCATGTGTGGGTATATAATTTACTGCTATTACCTTTGTTTTAGCTTCATTATTGGCCCTAGGTGTGAGTGTGCGCATGTTTGTGCCTTCTGTGGAAGGTTGGGTGCAGGGCTGGCAACTCGACACTGTAAAACTCCACTGCCAATCACTTCTCCTCCTCTTAAGACACTGTTAAACAAAACTTTCCATATCTTTATCAGTTTTTCCCTCCTGGCTTCCAAACTTCCAGAGGAATAATACAATGTATTCCTGGGGACTTTCTTGTAGATTGGTTGTAGATCACAATTTTTATCTCACCTCCTCCTAACCTGTTAGTAATTGAGCCTCATCTACTTGTAACCTTGGCATATTTAATTCTTCCATAAACATTTCCAGTTGTATCTTTTCTTATTTTTCATATTTCTCTGCTTTATAGAGACTCATAGAATTTCCTGAATATTTCTAGTACCTCTACAGGATCTCTTGTTACCTTCTTTGTTATAGGCACACTAAGTTTGGTGATGGTCCTTTCTACTTTCTGTTGCCTGAGTCGTTGTGCTAAAAGTTTTTGTGCTCTAGTGTTGTTGATAAAAAAAAAAAAACAGTTGCTTAACAGCAGTCTTTATAAGCTTGTACATATTAACAAGGTAATCCCTTATTTTCTGCCTAGCATTCTGCAGTTGACCCTTTTCATGTTCTCTGAGATGCCTCCTATTCTGCAATAATTTTAACATCTGTTAGTCCCTCTAAATAATTCTTAACTATAGCACCCTTTTATTTCCACCCTATTTTTAAATTCCACCTTTATTTTATCCCAGTCCCTAGCTATATTTTCAGAAGAAATGTATATCCTCTCTAGTAGCTCCTGAGTAATCTCCACTACCCAAGTCCTTAAGTTCCTCTCTTTTCAACAGGTAGGTGGGAAAGTGCCAATGTCTCATTTTATTTCATTACCCTGTGTTTTTATTTTAGCTGTTATTGGCACATGCTCTGAAATAGTTATTGGGTGAGTATCAAAACCTTCAATTAAATGTACATGTTCCTGTGTGTAGTTCTATATAAATTCTGTCTAACCTAGCCCAATTTTTATATCTTGGGGAATAATATGTAAATTTACTCAGCACTCCTATTGCTGAATTCACATCTTACATGCCAAATATTTTCATAAATTTCTTCAAAAAATCTACCCTCCTTTGTTTTATTTTCCCTTCTGGGCACCCCAGACACATCTTTACTACTGCAAAAGACTACCCCAGTCTTGACATGTATTTTATGCAAATCAAATGGATAATGCACCATTGATTGCACTTTAGACTGTCTGTTTTTAATGTCTTGAATTTCTGCCTGGCAGCTGGAGATGACCAGTGGTAAACATCATTCATTAGTCTGCAGTGTGCTAAGCTTTTCATATCATGTTTAGAAGTACTTTCCTATTCCTTTTTACCTCCAATGTCCCTGTTCTGAAAGTTTCTGCTAAAGGGGACAAAATAAAGCTCATTCTCTTAGCTGCATACCAGCAAATAAGACCATGGATATCAGTTTTTCTGCAGATGATCTCCAAATCCATGAAGCATGTCATGGTAGGGAGATGTACTGTATTAGCAGAGGAAGGGTTCTACACCCAAAATTAACTTCTTTGAATCTGTCAGCTTGAATGATTGCCTCCTCCTCCAGCAAATATGTCTTCTTAAGAATGTTTTTGCTAGTGACAGAAGCCAAAAAAGCATGAGTTTTCCTTCTAGGCAGAGGAGAATATAATTTCCACAGTTTCTATTGCACTTCTTTCCATTCTTGATAACTTGCTTTTTTGATATGAATCATGCTTTGCATACCCTTTAAAGATTCACATGACAGCCTTGTAATGTCATTTACTTTGACATACATATTTAGCTTCCTTGCTTCATATCAGTTGATTTTTGAAAGGGATTATAGATTTAAGGCTACTAAAGGAACTAGAATGTTAGTTTGAGATCTCATTGTATTTCTGTAGAAGTTAACAGTGCAAATGTCTGAACTATTGCAGTCTACTGGCAATAAATACATATTTTCAATAACCCTCTTTGATATTGCTTACATCTTCGAGAGATTTCGGAGTTAAGGGTTTTAGTATGTATCTAACTTTATTTGGCATTCCACAAGGAAAAGGTTTATAAGTAAGTTCATAAATTAGGTAAAGCATTCAAGCTTTATGGATTTCAAGGAACATTTTCTCAGTAATTGTTGGATCAAACACCATAGTCCCAGCCCAATCATCAAAAGACATCTTAAATGTTACTAGACTGTTCACAGCTCTGATATGTTTGGATAATTATTCCATAATTGTGCCATCCTGTGTGTTAAATAACAAGTTTTGTTCTTTTTATTGTATAACTATAAACAGAACTTTTAATTCTGTTGTTTATATGTCTTTGGATTATTACATACTTCCAAACCCAGTAAAGACTGAATAAATGAGTCATTAAACACCTTATAGGCAAGTATAATTTGACTCCTGTTTTTCTTTAATGGAGGGTATAAAGACCCACTGAAGCACATCTATTCTTATAACATATAATAAACGCTAAATTTTCATTGTACTGATTCTATACAGTTATGTTGCTGATTATTAAGACTACAGAACACTACATTGTATTTCAATATTGAACCAATATATATATATATATATATATATATATATATATATATATATATATATATATATATATATATATAAACCTTAAATAAATTTGCCAAGATCATAACCTCTTTCATTATAAAATTTTTCAACATCAAACCCATCTGTCTCAAGGCCTTGTTACAGATGGCTCTCACATGGCTTTCAAAACAAAAAGAGGATTCAATCAGTATACCAAGATCATTTATTCACTAACTTCAATTAATCAGATGTAGAAAATGTAATAGATCTCCTTAATTTTGTTTACCAAAATATATATTACACCTTTTCTCACTAAATGAGAGATCAAATTTACTAGTCCATGTAACGAAGCATACAAAAATACTTATTAATATTAGTGAAATTGTATTTTATTTTATTTAACATTTGTTTACTGGGAAAGTCCGACTTGGAATGAGTCAATTTTCAGCAGAGGCTTCGGGAGAAATGCTCTAGATGCATGTCTTTGTAACATGGGAGGAAACCAGAGCACCCGGAGGAAGCCCACACGAAAGCAGGGAGGACATTCAGACTCTGCACAGAAGGCACTCCAGCCAAGAATCGAACTGGAGAACCTCTTGCTGTGAGGTGACAACGTTAACTGTTGCACCACTGTGCGTCCACAATCATCTTCATTATTAACAAAAAAAAAAAAAAAACTATTTTACAATTGTCAGTGTACATAACCAACCAACAATGATTATCACTTGGATTTCATTTTAGAATTTGCTTTTCTTTAAGTTGTCCCAGCTACACTGTAATACAATAGACTCTGTATGATTATAACTCCCATTAACTGATTCAGCCACCTCTATCCAATCCAAAGATGGCAAATTATTCAGTAATAATCAGTTTGACTGTAATTGCCATGTTTAGTGCCTACTCTCGTTTTACCCGTAGAAACTGTTTTAAATAAGAACAAATGATTAGATAATCATAAAGAAGTAGAAATCTGAATATTTTCAATTAAAATGTAATTATCTGTCCCTAGTAAATCTAGGAGATTACTACCTCTAGTCATTTCCAGAATCATTTGTGTAATATTATGCTGCCCAAAAATCTTAATAGTCTTTCAAAGTTATTTCTTCTTTTATTTACTAGCTAGTCAGTAGAAGGATAATTAGTCACCTATCAGTACCAGGTTTCTATAATCTAAATTCATATTTATTGTAGACAGATAATCCATTTCAGGTATAAGACAGAGCATCAGTGTTAAAGGATCATGCAACAGTATTCCATAAGTTTGAACTATTACAAATTCCAACTCGGCAATAGTCTTTCCAAGTTTACAAGAAGTTGAATTTCGAACCTGTAAAGTTGCTGCTTGACCTCTGTTGCTTGTTCATAAGCATTCAAATTTGTTTTATTTTCGTATTTGCAAGTTAGATGAATTCCATGTGTCACTAACAGCAGTAAACTCGTATCCCTCAAAGTGCAAGAAATTTTAACTCGTTTCCTTTGTTCCCCAAGCTCTAGGCATTACAAGAGAAACATTTTAAAGACCTATTAAATTTCTTTTTTTCTGTTGCACATATGAATCCCACCCGTGAGGCAGTAAAAATTTCAACACAATTCCTAAACAAACCTGACAGTCTTAGATCCATAGTAATTAAGATGAAGACGTTTCATAATAGTCATTTACATCAAGAATTGCATTTTCATCTTATTTAATGTTTTATACCTTAAGTCATTAGTACCTCCTTGCAAATTAAACAAATTATAGGTTGGTTTAACCCTAGTTAACCTTGGTTAAAAAATCTAAATAATTAACTTCAATCCTAGTAAAGAATAAACTGTAATATACTCTTAATTCTGTGATGTTATTGGACCAACAATATATTTCACAAGTGACACCCCAACATACCTCTCAACCTCTTAGCAAAATAAATCTGGACAAAGTCTAAGATTATTGGGGGGGGGCAAAGGCCCAAAAATATAGACGGATTTTAAATATTGCTCTTATAAAACTTAAGAAGTTGCTAGAATAACAGGATTTATGTTCTTGTGCATTTTCTGAAGGATGTATAGTCTGAAACCTAAGTGCATGTTGTTATTTAGTAATTTCAATCTAGTGATTTGCCAGAACCACAAATTTTGTGAGAAGCAGATTACAAATATGAGGCAAAAATCTGGGCATTCTCTGAAAATGTGGACAATTGAGAGGGTATGGTCCTTAGTTACCAGTAGTTCAGAATAGCACCCTTTTCCACCATTATCTGTTACAGAAATAAAACCAGACTCTTCACTGTGTTTATTAACGTCTTTATCTTTACTAATTAACCCTCCCAAAGCTCTTCTTTTAAGCTTTCTTCTCTGTGTGATCTCTTGCTATCCTTCATTCTACTCACTAATACAGTTAGTAATATCATAGCAAGGCTTACATGAAATGCTACCAGTTTAAAGAAGAAGAAAAATTTCCCTCCCCACTTAACTGTGTTCAAAATAACACCCTCTTTACTAGAATGAATCAAACATTGCTGTTAACTTACATTAGCTGAACTATGTTCAGCTTCAGACTCATTTAATACCGTCTTGGAATTAGGAGATGGAGAACCCTTTAATGCTGTAAGCCTCTTAGACTTCAAGCTGTGTACTCTTCAGTCAACAAATCATTACTCAAATCTTCTCTATGATCCAAGTTTCTTTTCTTATATCTAATATTAGTTACACCAATGTCAACATTTGTAACTCAAGATTCAAAACATTTTCCCCAATAACTGAGGTTGTACTATCATAATTTTTTGACACATTTATGTTTATATTTTGAAATATTAGAGCTATCAGATTTTTTAGTATATGAACTCTCTACTCCCTTTATTAACAGCATGCTCTAAATCACCCACATGTATGCCAGAAAGAGAAGGCATAAGCAATAAGTTATCCAACAAAACTTTAGACTCTAGACTCTACCAAATCTTCTGCCCTAGATAAACATTATTTCCCTTTACCAGATAAAATGGTCTAATTTGAAATAACACTCGATGAACTAAATGAAATCTCTTCTATTAAATTGTCAATGTAAAAGATTTGCCAACATTCTTTTTTCTTTACTCCATTAGCATTACCAGCTTTTTTTTTTTTTTTTTTTTACTCAGCTGGAGTTTTAAATGACTTAATCAGTAAACTTTTCCCAGCTTTCTGTACAAACCCTTTGGTTTCCTAGATATTGTCATACAGGTGTGCATCTCTTAACGTCCTTCTGCATATACATCCATACTGTACTATAGGGACATATATGTGGTCAGACATTGTGCAGAAGGATGCTAAGCGATGCACAATGTACTCTATATGATGTTTGAATAATGTCCTAGTCGCCTAAAGTCCTATTGCACAGAAGTATTCCAGATGTTAAGTGACACACACCTGTATATGTATCAGTGTGTGTGTGTGTGTATGTTTGAAGGTGAATCTTAGGGATATTGTACTTATTTACTTGTAGGAGTCAAGGAAATGCTGAGAATTTTTATTTTGAAGAATCAATGTTGACATTTATCATTTGTTAAGTGGTCTAAGGCCCCTTTACAAAAAAAAATGAAGACTTAACATGATACGTGATTAGGTAGAACGTACACTCTTTTTTTAATGCTGTAGGAAAGTAACCATTGTTTTTATAGTTGTAATGTTTTGTTTTGTTTTTTTCTCCCCCCCCCTAGGACCTGTGGTGTATCCGAGCTCCATGTGGTAAATGTGAAGGATATGATGTTAGCATAATGGATGAGATGATACAGGTAAGAGTCCTCAGGCAAAACTGCAACTATTAATACTGTCAGGATGTGGTGTTGTTGTCCTAGTAGGAATTATCCATTGTATATACAGACAAATCACAGATTATCTGCCTTCCCTTAGTTTGGAATGGTGACTTATCTAATGCAGGCATGTCAGCAACCTCATCTTAGTGTATGAACTGAGTGAATAGTGTAGGGCAGCATCTTGCTACCTTAGTGGAAGTCCAGTCGTATAAATAAAGTTGTGTCAGATCAGAGGTACTCCACGTTGCAGAAAACTGATTTAACAAATGACAACTTGAAATTTCTTAGAGGGTTTTATTTTTTTCCTGTGGCAGTGCTTTGCTTTATTTTGTTCCCATGCAGCCAGAGGCCATAGGATATATTTTAAATGATGCACAAAACCCAATATCTGATGCTTTCCTTTCCATTTGTTTGTTCAGCTACTGGGTATCAGATCCAGCCTTGGATCCAACTCTGCCATGTACACTACACTTTCAGATCCAACTCATGAGTTTCTCCCTCTACCCATAATGCCCCAGTCAACTAGCAGTACCTCCAGTCTCATTTGCCACCATCTCACACAGACTTGCATCCTTCTGAGAGCTATTTTGGGTATTTTTGCAAGTTTCTGAGAAGTAAATTCTTTAAAAACCTTTCATTTATCCTTCTCTAGTTACCATAGTTCTGCTGTACTATAACTGGTACTTGTCTCTCTTCTCTAATCTTTCTACCCTTTAGAGAGGGTATTTTTTCCTACTGCTGCTGGTGTTCTGTTTAACTAAAAAAAAAATCTTTACTTATTCTTACTATTCTTCCTACCCCCCCCCCCCCAATTATTTTTTTTCTCTGAAATGGCCAAAAAAAACTAAGGTTTTAAAAAGTGAATTTCCTCAGGGCATAAACTTCCCAATTCTGATTCCCACAATAACTGCATCTACTGCCTTGGATTGTCCCAACTCAATACTGACTGCTGCATTTGAGCTGCCTTTAATTCTAGGGCACTTCCTCTTCTTCAGGGGCTCAACCCCCGGTAAATCTTCAAAATCTCTGGAGGCGAAGGGGTCTTGCAGAAGATGCCCCTCCCATTCTCCGAAGGGTACAGCATCGACCTCATCTTCTTCACAGCCTCCTCAAAAAATTCAAACAAACTTTGTGTCTGACTATTTCAGATCTTAAGATTAAGACTCAGACACCTTGAGTGGCATTTTTCCTGTAAAAGGACTATATAAAGAAACAGCTCCAGTTCTTAGTAATAATGACCATCCCTCCTGGCATGTCTAAAGGTCAGTTCCCTGTGCTTTCTCCTATTAACCTGGTGAACTTGGGCATTCTGAGACAGTGTAGCAACTGCCTCATGTACACAGGCAACCCTCTCCTTTTACCTCCCAACAGTCAAACTTGTGAGAGATGCACTTATGTATCCAAATTGGAAGCCATGCACTCTCAAGCCAAGACCGGAATAGCTGGTCAAGAGGAGGATGTCAGCACCTGCACCACACCACATGCGCACACAGCCCTCCAGAGCACCCACCATCACAGCTCTCAGACAAAAACACAAACCACACACCCACCTTTGCTGAGGCTCTCAATAGAAATTTACCCAAACAGCAGAGACCTCCAAGGCAGAAACATACTCAATCACCACAACACAGCACAAACCACAAGACACACAGCTCACCTACACAGTGTACCCCTCAACCTAAGCCCCAAGGGGAAAACAGCTTGCCCAATACACTAATCATAGGTGACTCGATAGTGAGGCACACTGATGTCCCACTCACTAGGTTGAATAAGGAGAAGGTAACGGTCGGCTATCAGGTGCCAGAATCCGACACACAAAACATGCACTCAGGTCACTTCACAAGTAGAAGTATGACTCTGTCACTGTCCATGTGGGTGTGAATGACCTGAGACAATGTGGGTGTGAATGACCTGAGACGCACCTCCCTGGTCTACATGAAAAGAGACATGGAGGAGCTCTCAGATTATGTGGCCCAGGCAGGTATGACCCTAGCCCTGAGTAGCATCCTGTCGTCACCCAGAATGAAACCGACAATACAAGCAGAAAATGATTGACTTCAACAACTGGCTAAGTTTCTGGTGTCATTCTAAACGGATCCAGTATCTGTCTGCTTGGGATGACATGATTGACAGACCTCGATGCTTTACCAGAGATGGCCTGCATCTGTCACACTTGGGTTTCCAGATACTGGCTAAGATTCTTGCCACTCCTATAATGCTTTTTTTAGGCGATGTTCCAAAGACCTAATTACCACCGTAACAGCTATAAATAAATGCAATCTGAGGGTCATGCTGCACAACACTAGAAGTCTAAATCTCAATATGCACTTGCTCAAAGCACTCCTTAAAATGGAGAACATCGGCATTTGTGCTGTAACTGAGACCTGGTTTAAAGCAGCAGAAAGCACCCCTGCGCTACCAGGCTATAACTCATTCCACACCTTTCAGCCCCAGGACGTGGACCGAAGCTCCAAAGGCGGTGGTGTCTCCATATTCATAAAGCATATGCACACCTCCAGACTAGTAGCCCAGCATAACGCATCTGAGATACTTCAGGTACAACATTGGGTGAGACGGTGATTCAGGTCGTACTCTGCTATAGGTCCCCAATCATGTCCCCAGACTCGCCCCACATTCCTAAGCACCCTGGAAACTATTAGGGTCCAACCCAACACTCTCATACTAGGTGACTTCAACTACCCCTCCATCAACCGGGAAAACTACTCATGCACCAATACATTGGCCCAATGCTTCCTGGAATTCATCAATTCCAGTGCCTTGGACCATCTCATTCTTAACCCCACTTAAGGAAGCAAAATCCTTGACTTAGTTATTACTAACATGGGCAGCCGTTGGTCTACACCAATAGTCAGTTCGTCCCTGGTTAGATCCGACCACACAATAATCACCATGGAAATCCACATCTCACCCACACCCCCCGCAAAGGTAACCACCATGAAAACTTCTCCAAAGCTGACTTTGGGCTCCTAGAAACAGAAGTGGCTAACTTCAGAGCACCCATGTCAATGGAAAATACATGCATGACTGCCGAATCCTACACCAAAGTACTGTACGAAGACGTACATAAATGCATAGAACTAGCCGTACCCAACAGAACCAAGATGCTCTCCTCCAAAAAAGGAAGCCAATCTGGTGGTCCCCTGCCATTATTAAACTCTACAATCTTAGGAAGAAACTGTTGCAGAAAATGGTGAATTCCCAAGACTGAAAAAAACTCCCTTATTATGCTCAGCAAAAAGTTGAGATCCCTCATCAAAACCTATAAAGCCAGCTATGAAGGCAGAATTACGGCAGATGCTACAAAGAACCACAAAGCTTTCTATAGTTATATCAAGAATCTCCATGGTAATTCTCCCGTTTGCTCTGAGTTACTGCACAATGGTACCTCCTATACTGAGCCAACAGATATTGCCAACATATTGGCAGACAGATTCAGTGCCAACTTTACCCCCCCCCCACAAAGGACCAATCACAATATTGGAGGAATGCCAGGCACCCAGCATTACTGCAGCACAGATTAAAGCTGCACTGTCCAAGGCCAAGAATACAGCTTCCATGGGAACCGACAATATCCCTGGATGTGTTCTTCATGAACTACAAAGTGAACTGGCACCACATCTATCTGCCCTGTTCAGTCACAGCCTGTCCTCAGGCTTTGTCCCTACTGAACGGCGCACTGCTACAGTCATTCCTCTTCATAAAGGGGGAGCGACTACAGACCCTGGGAATTATCGCCCCATTAGCCTGACGAGTCTGATATGTAAGGCTATTGGGAGCGCATCATTATGGACCTAATTAGCAAGGATATAGGGAATCTCCAAACTCTAGATCCCACTCAATTTGGTTTTGTGAAAGGTGGAGCATGCCTGCTCAACCTGGTTGACTTCTTTGAGTCCGTCACCAGAGCTGTGGATAAGGGCAAGGCATTTCATGCAGCCTAACTTGATCTGGCCAAGGCCTTTGAGACCATTCCCTATTCAGGAATTATTGATAAACTCACCAAACTAGGCATCAACCCCTATATCACTAGGTGGGTTGCAAATTATCTCACAGAACCCACAGTGTGAAAGTAGCGGACTCCAAGTCAGGCTGCTGACCAGTCACAAGTGGAGTCCCACAGGGATCAGTCCTGGGTCTTCTCATGTTTGGCATCTACTTCTCAGAAGTCCAGGCCAATGCAGAGGGACTCTGGCTGACCAAGTTTGCAGATCCTACAGAAAGGCCTCACTGAGACCAATGACTGGTGTCAAAACCATGGCCTTAAGCTTAATGCTAAAAAATGCATCATCAACCCCTTTGGGAAAAACTCAGTTCCCACTAATTACCACATCGATGGGAACCCACTGAACACTGAAGCCATTATAAGAGATCTGGGGACATAGGTTGACAGCAAACTCTCCTTTGACCACCACATTGCCACTATGGTAAGAAAGCCCTTCTATGTGGCACATGTCATTACCAAGGGTTTTGCATCCAGGAAGAAAGAGTTCATCTCTCTCTACTTTTCTCTCATTAGGCCAATCGTCGAGTATAATGCCCCATTTGGCGTGTACCTCACTAGACACATGCAGCAGCTGGAAAGGCCACAAAAGTACTTTACAAAGAGGATCCTAGGCCTTAAACACATGCCCTACACAGACAGACTAAAAAAAACTCCAGCTAGTCTCTGTCTCATATCGTCTACTAAGAGGTGATCTCTGCTTGACTTACAAAGCCATGTCTAACCTAGCTCTGTTAGAAATGCTACATCTAAAGAAATCCCAATCCCGCCACACCACATGCTCAAGAGACCTCAACCTCATTACCACAGTCAACAGAACATGCTGGAGGGACAGGTTCATAACCCAGAGGCTGCCCATACTCTGGAATAGTCTTCCCGTATATGTCAAGCAGAGCACCTCACTGGCCCTCTTCAAGAGACATCTTGATGAGTGGATGGGAAATAGAAGGTTCACCCCGGAGTTCATAGAGACACTGGGAACTAACATCAGGTGGCACAATGCCATGGCACTTTTATGGGCTAGGCTTGTAAAAGCTCATGGGCCATTAGCCTAGTGTGCACCTGTGAACCTATGAACTTAGATTCAATGCCTTCAGATCCAGCTGTTCTTTTAACTAGGTCTCCTTGAACCCACCCAGCCTGGTTCACCATTGGACTGCCATCTCCTTGGCTCCATTTCCCTTTTTTCCAAGGGATGCCAAGGTGAGAGTCTAGTCCCCAGTCACCCAACTCTTCCATTAGGTCCTCCAGATATTTGTCAGATGCTGATGCGGATAAGATGATGAAGAAATTCCTCAGAGTTCAGGTTCAGATGCGGGTTATTCTGGCTCCATCTCCCATCAGATCCACGAGTCTCATGTCTACTTCTCATGTAGTGATCTCTCCTTCTCCAGTCCTGCCCAAGGTTTTGGAACCCTCATATCCAAGAGCCCTGAGAGTGTCAGCAAGGGTTGCCCAACTGCCCACCTCTAGAGACAGTCGGGGGAGTGTTTGTCTGCACCTAGATGCCTGGCCTTCTGTAACAAGAGATTCTTGGGGGCTAAAAATAATATCTAGAATTTATTTCATACCATTTTTTCAGATTCCCCCAGCCAAAAGAAGGCTTCCCAATGTCCCACTCAGAGAAGCTGCAGCTCAAGAGATTCAAAAGCTGCTAGACAGTAGAGTCATCCAGGAGGTCTCACCAGACCAAAGAATTCAAACCTTATTCATAGTTCTTTTTTGAGATCAAGAAGTCTGGGACCTTAGACCAATTGTGGGTCTAAGCAAACTGAACCAATCTGTGAAGAAGTCAAAGTTCCAAATGGTCATGGTTCAGTCCATTCTGCCTTTTCTATGCAAGAACGGTTGGATGTACCTAATCAATCTTCAGGATGAGTACTATCATATCAGGATGAGCCAATAATCTTGAAGATTTCTGCAATTTTGGCTGGAGCACAGTCACTATCAGTTCAGAGCCCTGTCCTTTGGTCTCGCCACAGCCCCCAGGGTGTTTACCAAATGTATGGCAATGGTAGCAGCTCACTTGAGATCGTTAGGATTCTGAGTGTTTCCATATCTAGGTGACTGACTTCTCACTACCCCAAAAAGCATCTTCTACAGAGTCCAGGGACTGTTTTCTCCAACTTTGTCAAAGGCTAGGCATTTCAGTCAACACCTCCAAATCTCATCTACAGCCTGTACAGAGCCTGGAGTTCATAGGTGCACAACTGAAGATAGTAAGTCAGATAGCCTGTCTTGCTTTAGGTTGTGTAGACACAATCAAGTTTCAGGTACAACAATTTTTCAGCCAGACTTGTCCTTCAGGCTGTAGGTTCGATGGCAGTGGCCGTAACCTTAGTTCCAATGGCCCAATTTTATATGCATGTTTTTCAGTGAACTCGAGCTGTTCAGTGGTCTATTCTGCATCATCCCTTTGCAGACCCTGGTGAGTTTGATTGGATAAGACAGATTATCTCTGGTGGTGGATTCAGTCAGATAAAGTTTACCTAGGTCTTCCTTTTATTCTGTCCCCTCCAGTAGCCACGGTGATCACGGATGCCTCCCAATTTGGGTGGGGGTCATTTCTTGGGACAGAGACAGTACAAGGCACGTGGTCCCCCCAAGAGACCAATTTGCATATCAGTATCCTAGGGATGACAGCAGTCCTACTAGCATTGCAGGCCTTTCAAGATGTTCTTCCTCTGGGAATCATCTCAATACAAACCAACATTATGTCTGCGGTTTACAACTTTAACAAACAGGGGGGGACTCGTTCTTATCCCCTTTGTTGAGAGGCATTGAGAATGTGGCAGTGGGTGATCTACTCAAACTGCTTTCATTTGGCAATGCTCATACCAGGAAAATCCAGTGTGCTAGTGGACAAACTCAGCAGATCTATTCTGATGCCTTACGAGTGGTCTGTCAATCAGTGGGGCAAGGATTTTCTGTCATTCTGTCAACTTTGCTGTGATCTCATTACATCTCCCCACAGCAAGTGCAGCAGGTTCTTTGCCCTAATCCCCCCCTCAGGGGGAGTCACTGAGAGATGTTCTAGTCCACGTTTTGCCCTCCAGTCTCCTTTATGCTTATCCCTCATTACCACTGATTCCAGACTTCTTACAGAAAGCACTTCGGTGGAATAGTTGTTATCCTCATTGCCCCCTTTTGACATTGCCAAGTGTGGTTCCCCTTCCTTTGGTCTCATCTTCGATATCTTCCATGGAGTAGACACCAGTCCAAACCTTCTCTCACATCCCTCCATAATAAAGGATCCCAATATTCCAGACCTCAAACTGACCACATGGTTTCTCCAATTCCACTGATAGCTAGACAGTCCAGGCTTTCCTTCCTTCCTTCCTAGCCCAACAAATACTTTTATCTTCCCAGAAAGATTCTGTAAGAAAAATCTACAGGAATAAATGGAAAAGATTCTCAATTTGGATTCTTCAGAAGGAAATTGATCCTTTCACTGCTTCTGTATCTGCAGTTCTAGAATTTTTAATATATATGTTTTTCAAAAAGGTGCTAGTTTTCCTACAATAAAGTGCAATTAGCATCTATATCTTATTTTCACTCAAGAGAAAATGCTTCCTCTTTAGTTTCTACCAAGGGCACCTGGTTGCTTAGACATCCAGTGAAGGAACGGTCACCTCCTTGGGATTTAAGAGTCATACTCTTAAGGGTTGATCCAGACGGCCGTGGTGGTGCAGAGGTTAGCATTGCTGCCTCACAGCAAGAGGTTCTCCAGTTCGATCCTTGGCTGGGGGTGCCTTCTGTGCAGAGACTGCTAGTCCTCCCTGTGGTCACAAGGGTTTCTGCTGGGTGCTCCAGTTTCCTCCCACATCCCAAAGACATGCTGTAGGTGGATTGGATACTCTAAATTGGCCCTAGTGTGTGCGTGTGTGTGCTTTATGTGGAAGGTTGGGTGCCAAGCTGGCAACTTGACACCATAAAAACTCCACTGCCAATCATGAGCGGACAGGTAATCCGCTGTGGCGACCCCTCACCAGGAAAAAGCCAAAAGAAGAAGACTCTTGAGGGTTGATCCAACAGCCCTTTGAGCCATCAGCCAAGTCTCATTTAAAAATGTTGTCGTGGAAAATGGCATTCCTAGTAGCTATTAAATCTGTGAAGCGATTTTCTGAACTCCAGCCTCTCTCTTCCAAATCCCCTTATATTATTTTTCACAAAGACAGGGTCACTTTCTGAACAAATCCTTCCTTAACAAACATAAAATCTGAATTGAATATTGGCAAACAATTCATTTGCCTGTTTTCTTCCCTAATTTTTCTAACAAGGGAGAGTACGTGCTATATCTTAGATGTACATATACAACTACGTTTTTATTTCCACAGAACAAAAAATTTCAGGAAGTCGGAACAGGTTTTTGATTTTCTCCCCAGATTTGGTTCACCAATTTCTAAAGTTACTTTGGCCAAATGGATTACTGATTGCATTTCTTTTGTTTGTACTCAGCAAGGCTTCTCCCTATCGAAGCCTCCTTAAGCACATTCTGCTAGTTCCATGGCAACCTCTTCTGTATTTTTGGTCTAGAATTTCCATTGATGACAGCATCTACCTGGTCTAATGCTCATACTGTTATTGCCCATTACAAACTATATTTGACCAACAGAAGCAGAGCTGCTTTTGGTTCTGCAGTTCTCTAGAATAACTTTCCATGAAGGGCCATCAAGATTCATGTAGCTGGGGACTCTGTCCCAATAGCTGAGGAATGAATGAATAGGACAACATGAGATATTAGTTGTGTACTCACCATAATAATGCATCTGTACTGTCTGTTTTCATTCTTCAACTCCCTACCCTCCTTTCCCCCTTCCTTTCTTCTTCTGCAGTGCCCTTGTGGATATTGTAGAAACTTTAGTTCCAGGTTTGAGCCCCAGCTCTGCTGGTTTCTTTTTGTACTATGTTAGGATCTATAAGGCAGCAAACTCTATATGAGCTATTGATAGTTGACTGGGGCATTATGGTTAGAGGGAGGAGTTCATGAGTTTGATCTGAAAGTCTAGTGTATGTGGCCAGTCGGATCTGATACCCAATAGCTGAGGAAGAATGAAAATGGACAACACAGACACATAGTTATGCTAAGTATATAACTATTATTTTTAAATCCTTCCTTAGTGCTTTAGACCGGTCTAAATATTTCTTTGACAGGTTCATCCAAGTAGTGGACAGTGAAGGGGTTCTGGATGTGGCCTTCTTGGATTTTAGCAAGGCACTTGACAAGGACTAAGTGGCTTCAGTTTGTCAAAGGCCATTTCCTTGAAAATCAAGGCAACTGAAAAAAAAATCACTCACTGTACTAAGCAGCTGTTTTTCTGTAGGGGAGAAACCCCCCAACAACCTACCAAGCAGGGTGCTTTGCATTTGCTTCCAGAGAGTTGATGTAATCCATTTCAAGGTTGCTGCACCTCAGTGCAAGATATAATCTCAACCTATCTAACCTTCTGTGCTGAACATACCTTTTAGCCAAGTGCTACTTTTCCAGCACTCCGTCATCACATGGCTATCATGTTCCAGAACTGAGCCCTACAGAGAGTTTAATATGCAAGGTAACCAGCTGGGATTTCTGTTTCAGGTTGAATTTTTATGAACACTAGAACACTCGGACTAATAGTAAATGGAATATCTAGTGAAGAAAGGCGGATCTTTTAGATTGTTTATTTTAGTATTCTGAAGAGTGATAAAGCATTGTTGCATGATGTTTAATAACATCGTCTTGGAGTGATTCTTAGCCTATGTACTTGGCGGAGGACAGACTCCTTGTATGATGATTATGGGAGCTGGATTACCAGTAGGAAATATTGTACAGAATATCTGTGAATGAGCACCAGACCATCTTCCTGTTCAAGTGGCCACTCTTCTTTGAATATGCTGAATCCTAAGAACAGTGTTTCACTGTCAAGGATATCTGGTTTTAGCCACATAGCTGTGACAGCTGAAAGATCGAGCAAGGCTATATTGGGAGAACCATTCTTGAATCAAAGGCATTTTATAGTAAATACTTATTTTTGTAGCATATGTTGAGTGAGTTCCATTAGTCCTCAAATGGATGTGAGAGTGTGTCTCTCTCTTTGATGACTGGCCAGGGTTAAGTTTATGAATGAGTGAGTTTTGTATGTGTATTTTTTGAAGAATTTACACCAAAGATGCATATATGGGTTTATCTTAGTGTTTCTTATTATTTTATGTCTAAAGTTGTGGAATGTGGCATGCAGGGTATGCCCGGGTTATGAGATGGCTTGACAGTTTCAACTGTGACAATTTTTACTGTTAGGCAGAAGAGGTAACATACTGTGAGTACAGACAGATGATGCTAGTTAGAGGTAGGCTAACAGTAATAGGATTAAATGGGGGGTAGTAGTATCAAATCTCCCTCATATAAGTGAGGTTATGATTCCTTATTAAATGGTAGTAGTTATGGTGAAGCTAAGAAGGGAAAATAATTATATATTTGACTCTGTTCTTAGTACACCCTAGATAGTCTAGGATGGCAGTAGATGAGACTACGAAGGGTGCCATTGGGCTATATAGTTGGCCCTTAGTGTAGTATAGGGGGCCTAGGGTTAAGCTTTAGAGCTGCACTTTATAGAGAAAGTAAGGTCAGGAGGGCACATTAAAAGTAGAGTGCTCCTAGACATGTCTAGGTATAGAATCCAATTGCAGTAGGGGCCTGTCTTCACAAGGAGCTATATGTGCACTTGGCTGCATCACTGTTTCATAGATTCATAGGAGGTAGTTACTAGGTTAGCAGCCCCAGAGCCCTTACAAGCTTGGCCATGTTAATCCCAAGTTGCCTCACTTGTCTTTGGTTAGATTCGCAGTGTGTTTTTCTATGATAAACACCAACTACCCCTGTCCATGAGGGACATGGGTGCCACCCCCGGGGTATATTTGCGGTCTCCTATCCATTTCTCAAGGTTGTGCTTGAATAGAGTCAGTGAGGAACTTTGCTTCATGTTAACTAGAAGTCTATTCCAGAGTAGCATCAATCTCTGGGAGGTATGTCTGTCTCTCCAGCATGTTCTGTTAATGTCACAGGCTAGGTTAAGATCCCTAGAGTGAGTGACTCTCTTGTGCCGTTTGACTTGCGGATGTGCAGCATATTCTTGAGGGCAGGGTCAGAGACTGCCTAGTAGGCCTGGCACAAGTCACCTCTCAGTAGCTTGTATGATACAGGGTACAGTGACAGAGCTTTCAATCTGTCCATGTAAGTCATGGTTTGGAGGCCCTGTATTTTCTTGGTGAGAAGCCTCTGTGGTCTCTCCAGCTGCTGCAAGTGTCTGGTGAGGTATATGCAGAGGGGAGCATTGTATTGTATTAATGGTATGATGAGGGAGGGAGGGTCCAGTACAGTGGAGTTGTAACATCCTTAGACCTGGATGCAATGCCCTTAATTATGAGATGTGCAACATCTATCTGTGTTTTCAAATCTCACACCTCTGAGTTTGAACTTCGGGGAGTGCCGTCAATATTGTAATTTGCAGGGAATTCTGCTTTGCCAAAGGGGATAATAATGCACTTTTGTGCATTTAGTTTTGGACCGTAACTTTGGCACCAGTCATTTGACTGTTAGCCCCTCCTGTAATATGTTAACATCATTGGAGAACTCAATAATTGTAACATTTCCAATCATCAGCTGAACTTGGTAAGCCAGAGGCCATCTACTTTAGCCTGAGCTTCCAAGAAATAGATTCCAAACAGTAAAGGGCCCAGCACAGATCCTTGTGGTACACCACTGGTGACTGGTCTAGTGGTAGAGGTGGAGTGACCCACGTTGACAGTACATGTTCTGTCGGTGAGACAGTTGGCTATGTGTTTAGTGACATAAGGGTTAATCCCCAGCTGGGAGAGTTTCTTAATGATACCTGAGTGGAGGAGTATGTCAAAAGCCTTGGTTAGGTCAAAATAGGCAGTATGCACTGTATTACCTTCATCCAGGGCTTTGTTGACTTTCTTGAAGAAGTCTACTAGGTTTAATAAGCATGATCTACCCTTAAAACCAAACTGGGTTGGGTTTAAAGTCTAAAGGTCACCTATGTCCCTATTAAGGTCCATGATGATTCTTTCCATGGCCTTGCAGATGAGGCTGGTTAGACGTACGGGTCTATAGTTGCCAGGGTCGGTTGATGGCCCCCCTTTGTGCAGTGGCATTACTGTTGCTGTTCTCTACTCCGCTGTAACAAAGCCAGTTCTCAGGCTATGGTTAAAGAGAATGCCAAGTGGGTCTACTGTGTCCAGTTTTTAGATTGCTTAATAAGCAACCTGGGATGTTATCTGGTCTCCCTGAAGCTGTGTTTTTGGTCTTGGAGAGCTCAGAAATGACCTGATGTCTAGAGATACTAAGCAGAGGACTGGTGTCTGGTATGTTTTGAGACGTGGCTGGTGGGGACGGGGGGTTGAAGTTTGTGCAGTATCTGTCAGCTCTCAGGTTGGCAATTTCCTCCAGTATAGTATGAGTGGTACCATCTACTGTCAGTTTGGCATATAGCTGAGCATTCCCTTTTAGATTTTTGGACATAGTTAATGATTGCCTTATGATCACCCTTACCTAGGGATTTAATTTTACCTTCATAATTGGCTTTAGAGGACTTTACAAGATTTCTGATTTGGTTGTTGAAGCTGTGAAGGGAATTCTTCCTCTGCTTAGTCAGTTCCCTCTTGCTCTTAGATGTCAGTTTCATCTTTTTATTATATAATATATTTATACTTGAGCTCCACCAGGGTGGCTTGTTTTTTTTCTGGAGGACCTGGTTTTAATCCAGTCAGGCACAGCCAAGTCTATACAGTTGCTTAAGTGTTTATACAGGGCATTTGTGTACACCTCTGCATAGGAGTCATTGTTGTTTGTGATTGCAGGGGGGTATAAAACTTTATATACCATCACTTAGTAGGCTGTAGTTTGTTTTGGAAAAGTTTTTTTTTTTTTTTCAGTTTTTTGCTGCTATGGTGGTGACAGGTTCAATAGTTACTTCAAACCAGACTGATTTATGGTCCGACCTTACCAGGGAGTACCATGTCTAGGACATTTGAGCCCATTGTTAGGGGGTGCAGACTGTTCCAGAACATTTGTATTGACAAAGTCCAGGAACCTCTGGGCGAGCATGTTCATGCTTGTGTGTCACCCAGTCGATGGAAGGATAGTTGAAATCTCCCAGGACTAAGGTGTTTGGCTGCATGGCATGTGACTCCACTAAGTCCATGTAGGCAATGTGCTTTTTTTGGTACATGGAGGGGGACCTATAGCTGGCAATGATGTGTGTTTTGCATATAGTTAATTGGACATGGAGTAGTTTGAGAGACGTACTGTTTGACCAGTCTTGAGGTGTACTTTACTTTAATGAAGATGAATACACCTCCACCTTTGGTTCTTTCATGCTCATTTTGAGGTCTGAACATGTGGAAGGCATTGTAGCCTTGCTCAGCTGGGGTTCTGCCCATGGCCTTGAGCCATGTCTCAGTGACTGCACAGATGTCCGCATCTTCTAAGGTGAGCAGTGCTTACAGAGAGAGCAGTTTCATGTTTAGACTCCTAGCATTAAGCAACAGAACCTTGAGTTTCTCTCGAGTGGATTGTGTTATGTTGGAAATTTTGTTGTTTTGACGTTTCCTAAAAAAGGCACTATGGGGTGGCAAGCGCCTTTGCCAGTGTCTGAAAGCTTAGAGGAGACAGGTCCAGACTATCACTGGCAAAGCAACGTGGCCTGTCGACCATGTCTTATCAGGCTGACAGATACTGGATCCTCCTGGACTGACACTCCAAGCTAAGCCAATTATTGAACTCCGTCATTTTTTGTTTATATTATGGCATCATCCTGGGTGAAGATAGAATACTGCTTAGGGCTAGAGTCAGACCAGCCTGTGACATATAATCTGAGAGTTCAGTCATTTCTGTCTTCAAATAGTCCAGATTTGTACGTTTCAAGTCATTCACCCCAACATGGACTATGACAGAGGTATAACGGTACTTGTTGAGTGACTTGAGTGCATGTGTGATTTGATCGATCCTGACACCTGACAGGCAGCTGACTGTGACCTTCTTGTCCAGCCTGGTGTGTGTCTTGTTATAGAGTCGCCTATTGCCAAGACGTTAGGTTTTGAGGTGTTTTTGCCTTAGGGACTTATTTGCTGAGTATATGTGTTATTATGTATAGTGCTTTCTGTTTCCATAGCAGTGTGTGCAAGTGGTTTACATTTGGGAGATCTCTGATCTTTTGGTAGGCTTCTAGTGAGTACCTCCACATATGTGGGTTTGTGTCTTGAGCTCATTTGGGTGAAAGGTGAAGTGTGTGTGCAGACAACCTGTTTGATGTCTGGTTTGTTGTTACATGAGTGAAGGGATTCCAATTTCATAGTGTGATTACATGTCTCACATAGGGTATTTGTTTTAGGAGTAAGTGGATGTTCATCATGTTTCACTGTTGCAGTCATGACTGTAGGGTTCTCCCTTGCCGGCAGGCAGTCCTCGGTCAGCCAGAATCCCAAAGTCTGGGTCCGGCGTCGGCTGCTCAGCCATGCTCCCTGACGTCAGAGCGCCAGAAGTATAAAGCTGACAGCCGACGCCATGTTCTCCAGTCTTTCTTGCTGTGCGGTGATAGCAGTTCGCTTGTGCCGGTCGGCTGACTCCTGACAATTTTTTCTAAATGCACTTTCTTCTCCTACTAAAAGCTAAGTACCCCGTTGGGGAAACTTTTTTCTTGCTCCAGTCCGATGTCAGAAAAAGTTAATAATTGTATTTCATGTGGGAAGCAAATACCTCATAAGGATTTTCATTCTTACTGTATTCCTTGCTTAGGCCCTGACCACGACGTAGCTAGTTGTCGGTTTTGTGGTAGATTTAATCAACGTACGATTAAACGAAGGTACGATTTTGCATTTCATTACTTCGGTAGGCGTTTTAATTACAAAATGTCGTCAGACTCGGTTCCAGCTACCGGAGTTCACAAACGACGCAAGGATAAAGACAGGCCTCCGAGGTCCAAATCGGATGATATTGTACAAGCAGAGCCAGCTTCAGGTTCGGCCGTCGTCAGTGAGGCGCTTTTGCAGCCCCTGTCATCGGCCATTTCGGAACCGATGGCCGAAATGGACTCCCACGAGGAGCCAACTAGGCCTTTGAATATTTCTGTTGCAGGACCTTCGGACAATGCTCCTTTGGATGGGTCCGGAGCCGCTGTGCAGGTACCGGCTTCTGAAGGGGTTTTCAGGCCTACTCAGCTTCTAATAAAGGCAAAGACTCCTTTCAAATCAAAGACTACAGCCCAGGCCTCTTCTGATCCGGCACCCAAGTCTCAGAAACAGTTACTTAAGATGGCGGAGGATTTACTTACTATGATTAGGGGTTCACATCCCCCTCCAGATAAAAGGCCAAGGCAGGAAGTGTATTATGACTCCTCTGATCAGGCTTCTGTTTCTTCAGTTTCTTTTTCTGACCAGGAATATTCTTTCCCTCCTTATGAGGATTCTGATGGTGGGGAATCCATTCCTTCAGCTTCTCCCCCTGAGGATTTCTCTTTTGGGGAAACTTTACTTGAAATGAGGGAACATTTTCACTGGGAAGGACAGGAGTACTCTGAATCTAAGAAAAGACTTGGGGATTATCATCTTCTTCCCCAACATAGACCCCTGTCTATCCCTCCTATTTTGGATATTGTGGATGATGCCTTTTCGGAGGCTAACTTAACTCCTCTTTTCCTCCAGCTCCTGTTAAGCCAGACAGATATTATAGGGTTCCTGATTCCCACCAGTTTTTATACAAGAATCCTACTGCTGATCCTGAAACCATTTCTCAGGGCCCTAAGGGGGTTAAGGCCGCTACTGCTAAAAAAACATTCCCACTGAGAAGGATTCCAGATCTTTAGAAAGATGGGGCAAAAAAGTGTACACTTCTGCTACTTTATCTATTAGGGCTTTAAACTGTCAATTTCATATGCTGAAATGCCAGCAATTTCTTCTGTCTGTTTTGAAACAAAAGCTAACTTCCATTTCCGCCTGTGCAGATGATAAGGAATTACATGACTTAATGCATGCCACTGAACAAGTTGGGAAGCATGGTTTACACTGTGGATTTGATGCCTTGGAGGCTTCTTGTAGGGCTGCTGCCTCTGGCACAGTCATTAGAAGGCATGCTTGGTTAAAGGAACAAAATTTGCCAGATCAAGTAAAAGCTAAGTTATTGGATGCTCCTGTTCAGCATAATGTTTTGTTTGGACCTAAGGCTGAAGAGGTGATAAAGAAGATGGAGGACAAGGCAAAATCCATGCAAATGGTTAAAGATTTCTTACAAGTACAGCCACCCAGATTTAGTAAGAATTGGCCTACAAAAAAATTGGTCCTTTCCCAATTCAGACAGGTCTCAGAGGGGTAGATACAGACGCTCCCGAGGAAGGCCTCAAACGCAAGCCTCTTATAGACCAAGACAGTGGACTGCTTCCACCCCTAGGGGAGGAGAGGACAGGTCGCAAGCTCATAGAAAACAGGCTCAATGACTCCCTCTGTTGGGCTGCAGGAACTTCTTGCCTGGAAGCCCCTCTCGGAGGAAAACTTTCTCTTTTTCACCTAAATTGGACTCGTATAACCCAAGGCAAGTGGGTTCTGGATGTGGTTTCAAGAGGTTACAAATTCCATTTTCATACCCTACCAAGACCAAGGGGATGGCCAGATCTTCCAAAATATCAATGGTTAGAGGCCTTAAATCAGGTGGAAGCTCTCTTGGCTATGAAAGCCATAGAACTGGTTCCACTTTCAGAAATGGGACAAGGTTTTTACTCAAGGCTCTTTCTAGTCCCCAGAAAGCAAAATTCATGGAGACCCATTCTGGATCTGTCAGTCTTGAACACTTTTCTCGAGATACCAAAATTCAAGATGCTTACTCTACAGCAGTTGCTTCCAATGCTGACCAAAAATGCATGGACGGTAACTTTAGATTTAAAGGAGGCATATTTACACATTCCCATCAGGCAGCAATGCAGAAAATACCTCAGGTTCAAGGCCGGATCGAGACACTATCAATTCTCTGCGCTGCCCTTTGGATTGTCTACTGTGCCCAGGGTCTTCACCAAATGCCCGGCTCCAGTAGTAGCTTATTGCAGACTCAAGGGGATTCAAATTTACCCTTATCTGGACGACTGTCTTATTCAGGCAGACAGCAAGGATGTCTTACTCCAGCATCTAGAATTTGTTCAGAATCTTCTCAAATTCCTGGGATTCACTGTAAACATAAAAAAGCCAAATTTGACACCCTCACAACAAATAACTTTTCTGGGTGCTCTTCTAAACACAACAACCCAGATGGCATTTCTGACATACGAAAAACAATTACAGCTGGCTTCAACTTTCAAAACCTTGGCAACATTAACTCAGCTTTCTGCAAGGAAATTCCTGCAAGCTTTGGGTTACATGGCCTCCTGCATCCTTCCCGTACCATATGCAAGACTACATATGAGGAAAATACAGTGGTACCTAAAAAGTGTACGGTCTCAGCATTGCCACAGTTTGGACATACAGATCACCGTCCTGCCTTGTCTTCAAAAGGAATTCCTTTGGTGGTCCAAGGCATGTACTCTAAACAAAGGAAAACCCTTCAGTCTGCCTCCAGCCAGTCAGATACTAACCACGGACACCTAAGATTATGCATGGGGAGCCCATTTGCAGGGCCACTGTCTGCAGGGCCTTTGGACAAAGGATCAGAAGCACCTGCATATCAATTTAAAGGAAATGTTAGCCATTCAGAATGCTCTATTGGCCTTCGGGAATCTTCTACAACCAGGACAACTACTGATACGGACAGACAACACCACAGTTATGTGGTACATAAACAAACAAGGGGAATCTCATTCCTACCCCCTTTGCAGACTAGCCATGAATCTATGGAACACAGCTCTAGCTTGCAAACTGGACCTTCAAGCTCAGTTTCTACCAGGGAAGCAAAACTTCCTGGCAGACAGTTTGAGCAGAAACCTGTCGGACCCACGCGAATGGATGCTGGACACCGAAATGTTCAAGATGATTACAGCAGTCTGGGGATGTCCTCACATAGACCTCTTTGCATCCCACCTCAATCATCAACTACAGATTTTTTGCACCAGGACATTCCACGAACTAGCTTGGAAAGTGGATGCACTATCATTCAGTTGGAGAAACCTCTCTGGGTATGCCTTCCCGCCTCTACCTCTTCTTCCACAGGTGTTATTAAAGATCAAACAGGGCAAGCCCAAGATGATAATTTTGCTGGCCCCAAATTGGCCTCGACAGTTTTGGTACCCAACATTGAAAAACCTTTCTCTGGAGCCCCCTTGGGTTTTACCACAGACTCCGGACCTTCTGTCCCAACACCAGGGTCAGGTTCTGCACTCCCATGTCAAAACTCTCAGCCTGGCAGCCTGGTTAATCCAGGGTCTATGATTCATTCTCTCCTACCCAAGCAGGTTATGGATGTCATTCTAGAAGCCAGACGTCCTAGCACTAGAAAATCTTATGCAGGAAAATGGAAAAGATTTTGCTCCTGAATGCAGGCTCAGGATTCGTATCCTCTTATTCCTAACATTCCTCTGATTTTACTTTACCTGACAGACCTCTTACATAAGGGTCTCTCTTTCTCTTCCATAAAGATACATGCCTCTGCTATTTCTGCTCATTATAATACAGACCCTCCAATCTTTTCCCACCAGCTCATGAGACAGTTTCTCAGAGGAGCTAAGAACTTAAGGCCCCCTAGATCTCCCCCCATTCCTGCTTGGGATCTCAACTATGTTTTGGAAAAACTCACCTTACCTCCTTTTGAGCCTGCTGCCACATCTGACATCAAGTTTTTATCTTGGAAGACAGCCATCCTGTTAGCTCTGACCTCTGCCAGGAGAGTTTCGGAGTTGCAAGCTCTCATGGCTGTGGAACCTTATATTATTTTTCATCAAGACAGGGTGTCTTTAAGGACTAATCCTACTTTCATGCCTAAGGTGGTTTCCAAAGTGGCTTTAAATCAAACTATTCACTTGCCAACTTTTTTCCCCAGTCCTCAAAATAAGGGAGAAAGGATCTTGCATTCCTTGTATGTACACAGACAACTACGTTTTTACCTGGACAGAACCAAGGACATCAGGAAATCAGAGCAATTGTTTGTTTCTTATGCTTCAAGTTCCCAAGGTAAAGCCATTTCAAAACAGACCATTTCTAAATGGATTGCTCATGGAATCAGATTTTGTTATTCACACCATGGAAAGCAAATCCCAGGGAGTATAAGGACTCACTCTACCAGAGCTGCTGCCACTTCAGCTGCCTTCCTCAGGGGAGTTCCTACCAAAGACATTTTGGAAGCTGCAACTTGGAGTTCAGTGCATACTTTTTCCAAGCACTACAATCTACCTCTCTACTCTAAGTCTAGGGCAGGCTTTGCTTCTGCAGTCTTGCAGGGCCTTTTAGCCACCCCCTCTACATTGACCACCTCCCTTTTTATTCTGCTTTGGGATTCAACCCTACAGTCATGACTGCAACAGTGAAACACGATGAACATAGTACAGTTGTGTACACTTACCATAAATGTAGATGTTAGAGTGTCTTCACTGTTGCAGTCTGGGTTACCCTCCCTCCTGTCCCCTCTTATTTTTTCTTTTTTGTGGTTCCCTTCTTCACCCTTCTTCTGAGGTGTATTTGCAAAGGGTATGGGATCTTACCCATTTTGGAACACCTGACATCTGGGGCAAGAAAAACTGGAGAACATGGCGTTGGCTGTCAGCTTTATACTCCTGGCGGTCTGACGTCAGGGAGCATGGCTGGGCAGCCGACGCCGGACCCAGACTTTGGGATTCTGGCCGACCGAGGACTGCCTGCCGGCAGGGGAGAACCCTACAGTCATGACTGCAACAGTGAAGACACTCGAACATCTACATTTATGGTAAGTGTACACAACTGTACTTTGTCAGTATACATGAGGCAATTACTACATTGCCTCAGGAGGCCCATGTCAGGCTGCCTGGTGAAATGATGGGAAACTGCCCGTCCATTTTTGCAGTTTTTTACTGTATGTACTATTATGTTAGGGAAGGGATTGGGCTAGTTTGACCAGTTTTTGTGCTAGGACTAACAAAGATGATCTGTTGAAGGCTATGGATGGACAAGTGTAGCAACGCTGCTCAGTGTACCTGTAGTAAAACAGGGAAGCTTGGGAGGGCTCCATTGACAGACGTCTAGGGAAAATTTGAGTTTCAATGTGTTTGTGTCTATACAGGGCACCCCTAACCTCTGTTGTATGGTGTACTGCAATACACAAATGCGAGGCTTAAATACAAGCAAAATGAAGACACTTTTAAGCTAATATACCAGTAGAAAAGCACACACTGAACCTTCTTCCAGCAATCCCCAGCTCAGGCAATGCTGGATCCACATTTTTCTGCCACAATGGGGCAGGGGAGCCCTTCTTAACATAAGATGGCTGGTTGAGTGCTCAAGTGAATCAGTAACAGGCTAGATTCAGCAGGTCTGAATCTAGCTTATGCTACCTAGGTACCAGAACAGTGCACATCAAGTGCAGAAAAACTGCAAAAAATATACTTAGAACCCTTTTGTGCATTTCCCAGCTCAGACCAAGTGAACACCTACTGCCACCAGATGAACAATCCCAGTCCTCCCAATGCAAAAGCACAGTAAAGGAGTGTCTGGAGTGAAATGCTACCACAAATAAGCTTAAAGATATAGATACAGCAGTGCACTTTAAACAGCTTATAAAAGTGTAATTATTCAATAAAACTACTTTGTTTTGAATAAAGGGGCCAAGAGCCACTCAATTGTATAGAATTTATAAAGGCACTAAAAAACAGGATAAGTTGATTAATAAGCCCTTCAGCCAATAAAACTACATTCAGAAATCTCCAGTGTTTCTCAACCGAACAGGCTACCTCCCAATGCACTACATGGAAATTCCACTGACTACTTTTGTGTAAAAACAATTGATGTTCATCGTGTTTCACTGTTGCAGTCATTACACTTGGGTTATCCTGCTGGCAGGCTACCCGTAGTCGGCCAGAATTCCAAAGTCTATGTCCGGCGTCGGTTGCTGTCGCCTCTTCCCTGACATCAGTGCGCCTGGGGTATAAAAGATGCAGCCAACGCCATTTTCTTAAGTCTTTCTTGCCGCGCGGTGCCTGAAGCAAAATCAGTTCGCAAGTGCCGGTCGGCCGACTCCTAAGATTTTCGAAATTGAATTTCAGAACCGAAGTCTTCAATAAAGCTGAGTACCCCGTTGGGGAAACTTTTTCTTGCTCCAGACTGATGTCAGTAAAAGTTAACAAGTGTATTTCTTGTGGGAAGCAAATACCTCATAAGGATTTTCACTCTTACTGTATTCCTTGCCTAGGCCCTGACCACGACGTTACTAGTTGTCGGTTTTGTGCTAGATTCAACAAACGCACCATTCAGCGTCGGATTGATTTTGCTTTACATTACTTTGGCCGAAGGTTTAACTACATAATGCCGTTGGAACAACCGATGACCGGAATTCATAAAAAACGCAAAGACAAGGAAAAGGACAGGCATCCAAGATCCAAAACAGACGAAGCCTCTTCCAGGCTAGTCGCTGGTTCTCAGTGAGGCACTTTCGCAACCCCTGACACCCGCTACCTCAGAGCCACAGGCCATATCCGACTCCCACATGGAGACACCTAGGCCTCTGGAAACTCAAGGTATTGGGCCTGCGGAAACTATTCCCTCAGATGGGTCCGGAGCCGCTGAGCAGGCATTGGCTTCTGAGGGTGTTTTCAGACCTTCACAGCTTACTACCAAGTCCACTACAGCAGCCAAGGCAAAGTCAAAAACACCATTAAAGACAAGGAAACAAGTACAGCATTCTCCTGGACAGTCATCCATGCCAGGGAAACAGATGCTTAAAATGGCCGAGGACCTAATTACTTTGATCAAGGGTTCCCATCCCCCTCCTGATAAAAGGCCTAGGCAAGACATCGGCTATGACTCCTCTGACCAGGTTTCTATTTCCTCTGATTCCTCCTCAGATCAGGGATATTCTCTCCCTCCCTATGAGGACTCTGATGCAGAAGAATCTATACTGTCAGCCTCTCCGCCTGAGGATTATTCTTTTGGGGAAACCTTGCACACCATGAGGGAGCATTTCCATTGGGAGAGCCAGGATTATTCTGAATCCAAGAAAAGGCTCAGAGACTTTCTTTTATTGCCTCAGCACAGGCCCCTGGCTATTCCCCTCTGTGCTTGATATAGTTGATGATGTTTTCTCTGAATCCAGTCTGTCTCCTGATTGTTTACCCCCTGCACCAGTCAAGCCAGACAGGTACTACAGGGTCCCAGAATCTCATAAATGTCTTTATAAAAACCCTGCTGCTGAACCAGAAACAATTTCTCACGGTCCCAAAGGGGTTAAGGCTTCCACTGCAAAAAAAACCCTGTTCCCTCTGACAGGGATTCTAGAGCTCTGGATAGGTAGGGCAAAAAAGTTTACACTTCTGCTACTTTAGCTGTAAGGGCTTTAAACTGCCAGTTTCACATGCTTAAATATCAACAGTATCTCATGTCTCTCTTAAAACAGAAAATGCTTACAAACTCAGAATGTCCTGACAATAAGGAAATGCAGGATTTATTGCATGCAGCTGAACAAGTGGGAAAGCATACTCTGCAATGTGGTTTTGATTCATTAGAGGCTTCTTGTAGAGCTGCAGTTACAGGCTCTGTCATTTGAAGGCATGCTTGGTTGAAAGAACAAAGTTTACCTGAACATGTTAAAGTAAAATTATTGGATGCTCCACTACAGCAAGATACTTTGGTGTTAAGGCAGAAGAGGTGTTAAAGAAAATGGAGGATAAAACAAAATCAATGCAGACAGTAAAGGATTTCTTACAGGTTCAACCACCTAGGTTTAGCAGAAACTGGCCTTCAAAAAATTGGTCCTTTCCGGTGTCAGACAGGCCGCAAAAAAGCAGATACAGACGCCCAAGAGGCAGATCTCAGCCCCACGGCTCATACAGACCTAAACAATGGGGTGCTTCAGCTCCCAAAGGAGGAAAAGACAAATCACAACCTTATAGGAAACAGTCCCAATGACTTTCCTCTACAAATGCCAAGCACTTACCTTTTGGCAGCACCCTTAGGGGGAAAGCTAGCACTTTTCTCACAAAATTGGCACATGATCACCCAGGACAAATGGGTACTGAATATTGTTTCTCAGGGTTACAGGTTCCACTTTCACACCCTTCCAAAATCAAAAGGTATGCCGGTCCTGCCACAAAACCAATGGGCAGAGGCACAAAAACAAATTTCTGCTCTCATTGACATGAGAGCTATTCAAAGAGTACCACAGAAAGAACAGGGACAAGGATTTTACTCAAGACTTTTCCTGGTACCCAGAAAGGACAAAGCCTGGAGACCAGTACTGGACCTGTCAATCCTAAATACTTTCCTGGATGTTCCAAAATTCAAAATGTTAACACTGCAGCAACTTCTACCCATGCTGGGCAAGGAGGCTTGGCTAGTTACTTTGGACCTCAAGGAGGCATACCTGCATGTCCCGATCAGACAATCTTGCAGAAGAAACCTCAGATTCATAGCTGGCTCAATGCATTACCAATTCTCTGCACTGCCCTTTGGCTTATCTACTGCGCCCAGGGTCTTCACAAAATGCCTGGCACCAGTAATTGCATTTTGTAGACAAAAAGGAATTCAAATATATCCCTACTTGGACGACTGCCTTATTCAAGCAGAGAGCAAGGACATTCTACTAAAGCATCTGGCGTTTGTAAAAAGATTACTAATTTGCCTAGGGTACACAGTAAACAAAAATAAATCAAAACTAGTGCCCTGTCAAGAGATAATATTCCTGGGTGCAAGCTTAAATACAGCTGCCCAGATGGCTTATCTCACGCCAGACAAGCAAAGGCAACTGACTCATTACTTTCAAATGATGGCAACAAAGACCCAGTTCCCTGCAAGAAAAATTCTGCAGGCCCTGGGCTTCATGGCATCCTGCATTCTACTAATTCCATATGCAAAACTGCATATGAGGAAACTACAATGGTATCTAAAAAGTGTTTGGACTCAACATTGCCACAGCCTGGAAACACTAATAACTCTAATTCCCTGCCTGCAATAGGAGTTTTGATGGTGGGCACTGGCCTGTCACCTCAAGGGACAGCCTTTCACCTTACCCACAGCCAGGCAGACAATAACAGATGCATTGGATTATGCCTGGGGGGCACACATGGCAGGAAAATGTATTCAGGGCACATGGCCCAAGGAGCAAATGCATCTTCACATCAATCAAAAAGAGATGCTAGCTGTACAGAATGCCCTGACAGCCTTCAAGGATCTAGTACATCCAGGACAACTATTACTAAAGACTGGCAATACCACAGTTATGTGGTACATAAACAAGCAAGGGGGCACACATTCCTACCCCCTCTGCAGGCAAGCCATGACTTTGTGGAACACAGCACTGACCTGTCAAGTACATCTGCAGGCACAATTCCTGCCATGAACGAAAAATACACTGGAAGACGAACTAAGCAGAAATCTTATGGATCCTCACAAATGGAAACTAAATCCACAGATCTTCAGCATGATAACAAGGAAATGGGGACGCCCTGACATAAATCTTTTTGCCTCCCCTCACAACTGCCAACCACAGAGATTCTGCACAAGAACTTATCACTCACCAGCATGGAAAGTGGATGTTTTATCATTCAGCTGGAAAACCTTGACAGTTTATGCCTTTCCTCCACTGCCTCTTCTTCCCAAGGTGCTCCTAAAAGTCAGACGAGAGAAGCCAAAAATGATCCTGATTGCCCAAGACTGGCCACTCCAGCACTGGTACCCAATCCTATAGAGCTTGTCTCAAGGCTCAGCTTGGCCTTTACCTCAAATACCTCATCTTCTGACTCAACAAAACAATCCGATTCTGCACAGTCAACGCAGAACCTTAAATCTGGCTGCATGGCAGATAATATAGCCACTCAGACCACATCTCTCTCTAAAGCTGTTATGGATGTCATGTTAGAAGCCAGGAGGCCCAGCACTAGGAAATCTTATGCAGAAAAATGGAAGAGATTCTGTGCTTGGAACCAGGCACAAGGACTCGAACCACTTGTTCCAAATATACCTCAGATTTTACAATACCTAACTGAGATGCTGGACAAAGGCCTGTCCTCATCAGTTAAGATTCATGCCTCTGCCATTTCAGCTCATTACAGTACGGAACCTCCTGTTTTCTCTCATCCACTACTAAGACAGTAACTCAGAGGGGCAAAAAACATAAGACCCCAAGGAGAGCACCAATACCTACTTGGGACCTCAATTTTGTTTTAGAAAAACTCACACTGCCTCCTTTTGAGCCAGCCAATACAGCTGATATAAAATTCTTATCATGGAAAACTGCTCTGCTCCTAGGAATAACTTCAGCAAGAAGAGTCTCAGAGTTACAGGCATTAATGGCAGTGGAACCTTTCATTATTTTTCATCAGGACAGGGTCTCTCTAAGGACAAACCCAACATTTATGCCAAAGGTAGTATCCAGTGTGGCTCTTAACCAAACCATTCATTTGCCAACATTCTATCCAAATCCCCAGAATAAAGGGGAGAGACTTCTGCACGCTTTGGACATACACAGACAGCTACGATTCTACTTGGACAAAACAAAAGCTTTCAGAAAAACTGAGCAACTGTTTGTAGCTTATGCTGCAGGATCACAAGGAAAGCCTATCTCAAAGCAGACTATTTCAAAATGGATAGGACACTGCATTCGCTTCTGCTATTCACAACATGGCAAATCAGTGCGTAAGGGCATTAGGCCACATTCTACCAGAGCAGCAGCCACTTCAGCAGCATTCCTGAGAGGAGTACCAACCAAAGACATTTTAGAGGCTGCAACCTGGAGTTCAGTGCACACTTTTACCAAGCACTACCACTTACCTCTCTATTCTAAATCCAGAGCAGGCTTTGCCACTGCAGTTCTGCAGGGCTTGGTAGCCTCTCCTAATCCTATTTAAGCCCAGCCACCCAACCTCAGCTTTGGGATTCAACCCAGGTGTAATGACTGCAACAGTGAAACACGATGAACACAGTACAGTTGTGTACCTACCATAAATGTAGATGTTCGAGTGTATTCACTGTTGCAGTCCAGGTTACCCACCCATCATCCCCCTTTTCTTTGCTGGGACTTTTCTGTACTTCTCTATTCTGTACAACCTATGTGGTGTATTTGCTTGTAGATGAAGGACATGTTTATTTTAGTACATGCATGCTTTTAGCATAATTTTTTTCAGCCTACCTATTTGGGGGCACCTGACATCTGGGGCAAGAAAAACTGAAGAAATGGCGTCGGCTGCATCTTTTATACCCCCTGGCGCACTGACGTCAGTGAAGAGGCGACAGCAACCGATGCCGGACCTAGACTTTGGAATTCTGGCCGACTGCGGGTAGACTGCCAGCAGGATAACCCAAGTGTAATGACTGCAACAGTGAATACACTCGAACATATACATTTATGGTAGGTACACAACTGTACTTTTGCTAGAGTGAAAAATGCACTGCTTTATCCAACAGCTAGCTAGATCAAGTAGAACGGAAAATGGGAGGCAAAATGCACTTTAATATAAACACAAGAAAAGGCAAATAAATAATTCAGGATATCAACAGCAGTGTAGAAAGGGAGGCACTCAATGTACAGTATGGTGGGCAGCTTAGTCATCAGGTTTAAAAAACAAATCGATAAACCTGGGGGTGGCTGAGAAACACAGCTGGGAATCACCAGCAGTGATTTAGTTCATGCAGGCTTCAGATCTTTTCAAAGACAGAGGCCCAGAATTTCACTGAGTATATAAGTATCATTGGAAACAATTTAACCAATAAAAAAAACGTGAAATGAGCAGAAGAGATAATTTGTGTCCACCCCTCATGTAGAACAAAAACACCAGGCCAAGCAGATTTCTTAAAACAAAAAGCAAAATGGAGCAGGTATCGGAACACAACTGTTAAAGGTTGCAGACAAGATATACAGATTTTCTCACCCAGCAAGGAATCACCAGCAGTGCTTTAGTTTATGCAGGCTTCAAATTTTTTCAGACAAAGAGCTAATTTGAGCAAGATAGCTCCAGTCCTAGATCCATGGTTATAATGAAATGTTAAAAGTGTGGTCTTCCTCACTAGAGGACCACTGGGACAAACCTTTATTTTTTTAAGATATGTAACAATGCAGGATCCAGAAAGTCCCCTGTTACTCCTGATATCAAGCTAAGCTAAGTTGTTGGCTTGAGACCATTTATACTGGAAGAAGTAACCTTGATCCCTAAGCACTTATTAATATGTCTGAAATCTGATGAATAACTAGAGCAACAGGTGGGGGCCAGTGGAGCTTGGAAGCACAGGGAGGTGTTTGTGTAGATTGAGGTTAGGAGGTGACAATGCTAACACTCTTTACCCCTTAGAGCAGTGCATTCTTGTGTGGGGTGGGCCCTTCTGAGAGGTAGCTGTTTTGTAGCTGAGTAGATTCTTTGTTTTCCCCCAAATCCTCTGACTGTGTAGTGTCTACAGATGTCCATCCATGTCACTGTTGCAATATTCTTTACTTAAGGGCTGTACTGTAAAGGATAGCCCAACATCTGGCCAATAAACCAAAGTCTTAGTGTTTAGAGGCATTGTACGTCACATGTATGCTCCACGCAGAACGCGTAGGGTATAAAGGTGACTTGCATACACGCACACCTCAGAACTTCTCTGCCTCCAGTCTGAAAGCCATCATTGAATGTCCATCTTAATGCTGTTCTTCTGTGCTGGTTTCTGTGTCATTTTCAGGTACGTGCCCTGTTGGGGTTGTCCCTTATCTTATCTTTTATTTTAGTGTTATTGGTTCACATGTCATACAGAATGTCAGTGTGGGAGGCAGATTCCCCATAAAGATCATCATGAAGAGTGCCTCTTCTGTTTGGGTGCTTCACACGACCATATACAGTGTTCTCTCTGCCAAGTGTTTGTCTCTAATACCCTTCGTAGTTGCCTCTCATCTCTATTTGCCTAGAAAACCAACATCTGAAGTTTTTGGTGTAAGGTACTGTGGTGTATTCTTTCTGCCCCAAGGGTCAGCCGCCCGCCAAAAAAACTTGGGTCTGATTCAGCTGCTGTCCAAGTTTCTTTTGACGCTGGTGAAAGCCTGAAGAGTCACCCAGTTGTTGGTTTGGATTCCTCTGCTGCGACCCTATCATAAGTTAACGTGGATCTGACTTCTCAAAAGTCCTCAGAGGCTGATCATCCATGTGCAACTAACAATGGGCAAAACTGCAATCCAAATTGTAGCTTGCTACAGATCACCCACCATGGCCCAGGACCCCCATTCTGCATTTCTGGTGACACTGGGAAATATGAAGGTCCTACCAAACACCTTAATACTGGGCGATTTCAATTACCCAAACATAAACTGGGAGAACTACTAGAGTACTAACTCCCTTGCCCAACGCTTCCTAGAATTTATAAACTCGAACGCCCTGGATCAACTGGTCAACACTCCCACCAGAGGGAACAACATGTTGGACCTGATCATCACCAGCATGGGCGACCTGTGTTCCACACCGGAGGTCAACCCCTCACTGGTTAGATCAGACCATAGACTAATCACTTTGGATATCCACATTCCGCCCCCACCCCCAATCAAGGAAACCACCATGAAAAACTTTTCAAAAGCAAACTTCACGTTACTTAAGACCGAGGTGGAAAGGTTCACAGCCCCCATGCTAAAGGACAATGCTGTCCAAGCTACTGAAACCTTTACAAAGGCACTCTATGAGCATCTGCAGGAATGCATGGATCGTGCTATCCCAAGTAAAACCAAGACTCACTCCTCCAAGAAAAGGAAACCAGTCTGGTGGACCCTTGCCATAAACAAGCTATACAACAGAAGGAGGAAACTAGTACAGAAAAGAGTAAATTCCCAAGAAGGAAAGACATCCCTGATCAGTATCAGCAAGAAACTACGATCCCTCATTAAATCATCCAAGGCTAGTTTCGAAAGAAAAATTGCCAGTGACTCCAAAGATAACCACAAAGCGTTCTTTAACTATGTCAAGAACCTAAGTGAAAACTGTCCGATCTGCTCTGAGTTTGTGCAGAATGGCACAAAATAAACTGATCCGACTGATATTGCAAACATTCTGGCAGACAGGTTTAGTGCAAACTTCACCCCCATCTCACCCCCTAAAGGGCCCATAAGCATACCAGAAGAATGTAGGGCCCCGTCAGTCACCGATGCACAGGTTAAACCAGCCCTATCCAAAGCCAAAAACACAGCTTCAATGTGACTGGACAGGGTCCCAGGCTGTGTCTTACAAGAGCTCCAAAATGAACTAACCCCTCACCTAAACACACTGTTCAAACTCAGCCTCTCTACAGGCTAAGTACCCAGAGAGTGGCGCACAGCAACAGTTATCCCACTCCACAAAGGTAGAGCCACAACGGACCCTGGGAACTATCACCCTATAAGCCTGACTAGCCTTGTCTGCAAGGCTATGGAACGCATCATCATGGAACTCAACAGAGACATTGGGAACCTCCAAACCTTGGACCCAACCCAGTTTGGCTTTGTTAAGGGCAGGTCATGCCTCCTAAACCTGGTGGAATTCTTTGAGATGCTTACCAAGGCATTAGATGAGGGAAAGGAGGTCCACACAGCCTATCTAGACCTCGCAAAGGCTTTCGACACCATTCCCCATTCTAGTATTATAGACAAGCTCACCAGCTTGAACATAAACCCCTACGTCACGAGATGGGTTGCAAACTGGCTCATGGATAGAACCCACATGGTGAGAGTTGCAGGCTCTACGTCCGACTCTAAACCGGTTACAAGTGACGTCCCCCAGGGCTCAATCCTAGGACCCCTCCTGTTTGGTATATACTTCTCCGAGGTACAGGCAAGCATAGGAGGACGATGGTTGACCAAGTTCGCAGACAACTGCAAACTAGGGGCCATAATTGATTCTCCGGCTGATACAGACACCCTTCAGATGGGTCTCACTGAGACGGATACCTGGTGTCAAAATCATGGCCTCAAGCTAAATGCCAAAAAGTGCATAGTCATCTCTTTTGGAAAAAACAAAATACCCGCGAACTACCACATAGGTGGTAGTCCCCTAAATACAGAAAATGTAATAAGTGATCTGGGGACCCAAGTAGATAGTAATCTCTCCTTTGATAATCATATTGCCAAGGTGGTTAGAAAATCCTTCTATGTGGCCCACCTAATCACAAAAGGGGTTATTGCGCCTCTCTACTCATCACTCATTAGACCCATCATAGAATATAACGCCCCATTTGGGATGTACCTTACAAGACACCTGCAACAGCTGGAAAGGCCACAAAAGTACCTCACCAAGAGGATTACTGGCCTCAAACAGATGCCCTATGCAGCCCGACTCAAGAAACTCCAGCTGTACTCAGTTGCATACCGCTTACTCAGAAGTGATCTCTGCCTGACATGCCATGTCCAACCCAGAATTGACGGACATGCTCCACCTAAAAAAAAACAAATCCCAGAGAGCCACACACTCTAGAGATATAAACCTCACCACAGTGATAAATAGGACATGCTGGAGGGATCCCAGAGACTTCCCATGCTTTGGAACAGGATTCCAATATACATCAGGCAGAGCCCCTCACTAACACTCTTCAAGAGAAACCTTGATGGGTGGATGGGAAACAGAAAATTTACCCAGGGGATCACTGCACTGGCTCTGCTGGACAGTGGCGCAGGGAACTGATGGCTCTGTTGGACAGAAGCACAGGGAACTAATCTAAGGGAGTGGCGAAAGCAAACACATTCTGGCTAGGCTTATAAATGCCCTTGGGCAGATAGCCTAGTACTTACCTATGAATCTAAACATCTGCTCCATACTTTAAGGTGCAACCTTGGCTAATTATATCTGAGGGACCAAGAGGGATTCCACAGAGTTTAGGTTGAGAGGACATTCCTACTATGCTGGTAGAGTGTAGACCAGGGTCTGGCCCTCCTAGGGTTTTTCATGAGTATGTCCTGCAGAAAAAGAAACAAAAACACAAGCGTATTTATTGTGCAGTTAAAAATCCCCAACATGAATGGCAGGATTTTATTCAGGGGTTGTTTAATTCTGTGATAACTTTAAAACCTCCTCAGGGGATCTATGTGCCTGCCCCTCCCTGAGCTTCTACTCCTGTTAAGAGACCTAGGAGTCATCCTTCTGAGGAGGATCTGGATTCAGGGGAAGAGTCCTTAGCAAACTCTTCTCAGAGCCTTTCCCCTTTGGACTGTGGGTCTGAGGAAGAGTATTCTATCAGTCCAGATTCTCCTTTAGAAGAACTCTTCTTTGGAGAGACTATTTTATGTATGATGGAATTTAAGCAGAATTGTTCTCAGGTTTCTAATAGACAGAAAAAGTTTTATGAACTTCTCCAGATGATGCCTTCCAAACCTTTTTGCTGTTCCTCAAGTTATGGCTGCTCTCCTGGATACCTTTGCAGCAGCTTATGTGACTCCCCTGATTATCAGCTTCCAGCTCCCAAGAAACCTGACAGAAGTTATAGGGTACCCAGTGATTGTAAATTTCTGTTTGAATGTCCTTCTGCTGATCCTTCTGTGATATCCATCTCCTCTGACAAACCATCTAAGCTGTCACCTTCTACTAAGTTACTTCCTTCAGACAAAGATAGTAGAGCCATGGAACAGCTGGGCAAAAAGGTTTATACTGCTGCCAACCTGGCTTTTAGTGCTATTAATTACCAGACTCATATGACTATATATATTTTAGCCCTTTCTTCTCAGGTTTCTCAAGTAGTTTCTGACCTTCTGGACTCTGAAGGGAAGACTTTAACCCCTTTCCTTCTTGGGTTCTACCTCTCAAGTTGCTCACCACTCCATTAAGTTCAATTCTGATGTTGCTTCACTGCATTTGGTTCTTTTCTGAGGCATTACTCCTGGCTCCATCTTCAGGCTTTACCTGATGACATTAAGGTCAAATTACTGGATGCTCCTCTAGATAATAAAAATCTTTTTGGCTTTACTGCTGCTGAGCATTTTAAATCCCTCTAGGATAAGGCAAGGCCTTGCAGCAGTTGAAACTGATTTTTGTTCCTCGTATCCCAAAGTTTCATATGCATTACCCTTCCAAATCTGCTTTTGTTCGCAGACTGTCATGCCTTGTACCTGAGGGTAAAAAGGGTTCTAGATGTGTACATCTAGCCAAGTCTACTCAGACACGTGTTTCTCGGAAACCTTCTTTTCAAGACAAACCAGATTTATTCCGACAGTTTGGTTCCCTTTTCCCTCGGCCAGGTTCTGTAGTCCCTTCTTTCCCGGTCCCTTCCAAATTGGTTAAGGGTCACTCAAGATTTTTGGTTCTGTCCATCAAACACCAAGGGTATTTCATGGTGTGGAAATCTCTTCCTCCCATTCTGGGCATTTCTAAACCTCCTTGGAAACAGCTTCTTTTCTTTCTAGAAGTGCTTCATGCTCTTTTTTGCTCCAGGGTGCCATTCAGGTTTTCCCCCAGCCTAGGAAGGGAAAGCTTTTAATTCCAGAATGTTTCTGGTCCCCAAGAAAGAGGGCACCTGGAGACCAGTTCTGGATCTTTATAAGCTCAACACCTTTCTAAAGGTCCCCTCTTTTTGGATGTTGTCCCTCCACACTTTGTTGCCTCTTTTTCTTCCTCATGCATTTCTGGTGTCTCTAGCTTTCAAGGATGCCTATCTTTTCATCCCCATCCATCCCCCTTTTTCAGGAAAGTTGTGCATTTCTTTGTTTATTCCTTGCATTTTCTCTGATTTGCTCTCTGCCCTTTCTACTGCCCCAAGGGTATTCATCAAATGCCTTGCTCCTGTCATTGCCCTTTTTCAGGATGAGAAGGGTTCAGATCTTTCCTTATTTGGGCAACCTGCTCATTCAGGCATTGTCCCTCTAGGTTCTGCTTCATGACTTCCAAGTTACTGTTTCCCTGCTGCAAAGTCTGGGGTTTACAATAAACTTTTAAAAATCAGACTTGGTTCCTTCTCAGGATCATGTTTTCCCTCAAGTTGCAGGATCCAGAGCATTCCCGTGCTAGCCTCCCTGCCTTTTCCCAAGGCTCTCTGTGATTGCTTTTTTTTCCAGTCTTTTAGAACCTCTGGCTTCAGGCATAGACAGGGACTTTCTCAGGGTCCTCAATTTTATGGTTTCCACCATTCATATGCTGCCTGTGGCCAGGCTCTATATGAGAGTTGTACCTCAGATCACTGTGGCTTCAACACTGCCATTCCTTGGATTTCCTAGTTCCCTTCCTTCCCCGTTTCAAGCTCAAGCTTCACTGGAGAATTCCATCAACTTTTTCTCAGCCTGGGGCTTCCTTTCCAACCTCCAGTCCCTCAAGAGCTCTTTTCAGATGCTTCAGATAGGGTTGGGCTTCCTTTGGTTCTATCAAGGTCCATGGTCTCTGGCCTCTTCATCAGAGGTCAGACCACATAAACATCAAGCAGATGAAAGCTCTCCTTCTATCTCTTCAGGCCTATCATACTCTGTCTCTTCCCAGCCCTATAAAAGTTTTCACGGACAGTATCGTAAATTATATCTTATGTCAACAAGCAAGGGGGGGATATGGTCTACCTTCTTTGCAGTCTTGCTTTTCAGGTCTGGGATCTAGTTGCAGTATCAAGAAACTCTTCAGGCTGTCTACATTTCCTCAGAGCAAAATATAGTGGCAAACAGAGCAGGTCCAGCACACATGCTCACAAATGAATACTTCACAGAGATGCATTTCTGGATGTTGTCGGTCAGTGGGGTATTCCTCAGGTACATCTTTTTGCCTCTTCTCTGAACAGAAAACTTTCTCTCTTCTGTTCCAGAGTCCCAACTCCTCTGCCTTGGAAAGTGGATGTTCTATCTTTTTTTTGGAAGGAGATGTTTCTGTACACCTTCCCTCTGCTTCTGAGGGTGCTGCACAAGATCAGGCAAGACTCCCCCAAAATCTTGCTGGTGACGCCCTTTTGGCCCAGACAGCATTGGTTCCCTCTCTTTTTTCTCACTTGGCCAGGGGTATTCACCATAAGTTACCTCACCAGGTGGACCTTCTCACACAAGACAAGGGGTCTCTTATCCATTCCCACCTGTCCAGTCTTCAGCTGACACTGTGGGTGGTAGGATTTTAATCCCTTTTGGGCACCTTTTTTATGAGGAAGTGCTTCAGATCCTGCAGGAGGCCAGGAAACCCACTACCAGGAAATCTTATTTTGTCCAAATGGAAGAGATTTTCTGTCTGGTGCTTCCCTTGTAAGCAGGATCCCCTTTCAGTGCAAATTCTTTTGGTTCTCTCTTATTTGTGTGATCTGCTCCATGCTGTGTTGGCATATTCTTCAGTTAAAAGCTCACCTGTCTGCAATTTCTGCTCGTCTGCCCTTAACTCCTCTGGCCTCTTGGTTTGAGGTGAAACAGTTTCTTAAATGGGACCTCCAAGATGGCTGCACCTTGCGTAATAGCTTAACTTTAGTCTCCCAGTGTGAAAACAGAAACTCCACAGAGAAGGCCAGTAGACTTTTGTGTATGAGTAAATTTCAGTAACTGGCTAGCAAGTGTTCTGCCTAGCTGGCAGGAAAAAAGAATTACAGAGCACCTGGAAACACTACAAAAAGTGAGGAAGAAACACTGACTGGGGAAAGGTCTGCAGCTGTTCAGCAGAAAACAATGCAACCTCCAGACATGACGTCTAATAACCTGCAGGAAGATGTAAGACCAACTGCACACAGACCTGGTTAAAATAAACAAAACACTGATGGCGTATATCAACACACAACAAAAGGTTGGACAAAAATGGAAGAAGCTTTAAACAGATATTCAGATGATGTGATAAAGCTGCAAAAATCAGAGGTTGAAATGAAGAAAAGGCTGGTTGAATGTGAGACTGCTCAGGAAAAGATGTTTAAAAAATAATACAATTAGAGGACAGAACACGTAGGGAAACCCTGAGATTTTCAGCTATACCAGGGGAGCTGGAAGGAACAGACTGCGTTAATTTTATGAAAGCACAAATAAGCAACTGGACTGGTATTCCACAGCAGGAGGAGTTAGTTGAAACGTCACATCATATATATGACCCAAAGCTGGCTATGAGAAAGCAACCTAGACCTTTAATAGTAAAGATGCAGTCCTACCAGCAAAAGGAGTTGATTCTGACAAAACTGTGGCAGAACAAAAAAAACTACTAATAGTAGGATACAACAGAGTGTTTGTGGAGAATGATTACACATTGTACACCAGGCAGAAGAGGAGTAAATTCATTCCACTATTCAGGAAATGTAGAGACACAGGTGTGAGATTCAAACTGCTGTATCCAGCTGTTTTCAAGGTATTCTTTCCTGGAGAGACAAAATCATTTTTTGATGAAGTACATGGTAAGGAGGAAATACAAAAGTTGGGAAGTGAGCTGTGAAACAGAAGGAGATTATGTTTGTTCTTCTGGTAATAAAGACCACAGAGAGACCGTACCTGTGAAACCTTTTCCACTGTTTCAATGGAAAATGTTGGAGAGAAGCATGAGAGTTGGTTGACTAGAAGAATCAAGAGTACTTTGGAAATGAAGCATAGGATTTGGAAGATGGAGATGAACAGTAATAAAACCAGTAACTTAATGTGAGATTATATTTGTGAAATATGACAGAACAAGAAAATCTGCAAATATTGGACTTTTTCAGAATTTATTGGAATTGTGGGGGACTCTGATGTATATGCATTACTTAATGTTATTAATGTGTGGAAAATGCTTTGGGGAGGAGAAGAAAAAGTTAACTGTAAGTAAAGACATTTTTTTCTTAATAGTACTATTTTTGTGGTGCATGGTTGTCTTTGCATGCTGTAAAGTAAAGTTTTCTCAGTTATTTTAAGTGTAACGGGGATTGTAAATAGGTGCTGCAGTTTTTTTTCTTTCCTTTCTTTCTCCATTCTCTCTCTTCTTGTTCAGTTGTAAGAAATGTAGGCACTGCAATGTTAGGAAAAAAAGCCTGAATAAAAGAGCATGACAAAAGGAGTAATGTGCTTTTTCTCATTCTTGCATGGGGGAATGCCTGGATTAAGAACCTTAGATTGATTTAGTAACAAGTTTTAAAAGCAAGCAAATAAATGAAAAGAATATTGAATATTATGAGGCTTTTTTCTAGCAAATGAGTGTATGCTTAGTAGCAGTTCTGTACCTGGCCCTCATGTCTCCATGGTAACAATCTGATAAAGAGAATGATTATCTGGTTCTCATGTCTCCACGGAGACAATCTGACAATGAGAAATTGGCTGTCTGGCTCTCATGTCTCCATGGAGACAATCTGATAATGAGAAATTGTCTGTCTGGCTCCCATGTCTCTATGGAGACAATCTGATAAAGAGAAGTTGGTTACAGTCTGGTGGAGAGTGATTGACTGGGGAAAAGAGAAGCTAGGCAATACTGTTGTCTGAAAGCATTCACAGGTTTTCCCAGCTGGGAGAGCTATAAAGCACTTAGTAGAAGCACATGCTGCACCATGTGTCTTAACCTGAAAGAAAGGTTGTCCATGCTAACTCAAGTCTGTGAGTGTGGCTGTCGGGTTGGAACATTTGTTCCCATTAGGAGGGTAAAACTTCAATATTTGACTATGTACTTAGTTTTGTGTTAGTATTAAATTAATAGGTTTTAGGGGGTATTGTTTTTTTTGAGGACTTTCAATAAAACAAAACATTTTGTAATATGTGACATAGGCTCAAATGGATATGACAAAAACAACTATATAAAAGTTCAACCTGCCAAACAGTGTATTCATGTAACATAAAAGCTGTAACTAGACAGTTAACAAAAAAGGTGTTATACATAAAAGGTGGGAATAATAACTTTTTAATACAGTGATGCTTTCTGTAATGTCTTTAGCCAGATAACTAAAAAAGCAAGAATAGCAAATGATATTAAATATGTTGAGTGCAAATAGCTATGCTACAGGAGGCACACTTGGAAAGAACTGAACATATGAATTTGATAAAGATTTTCAGGATGGTTGATCAGCAGAATATCTGGGAGAAAGGAAAAGAGGAATAGTGATATAAGAGGATAAAAAAGATGATGTTGGCAGATTTGTAATGCTGTGGGGCTACTGTCAGGGGAGGAAGGTTACACTGGTATGTATTTATATGCCACCTAATACTGCTATAATGGAGCTTAAAAAATTCTGGAAGAAATAATCGCCTGTAAGCAAGGAATATTTACTTGTAGGTGAGACTGGAATTTGAATTGCAACAGTGAATATGTGTCTGGGGGCCTAGAAGGGAAAGTTTAACACAGTATGGTAGGTTGTTTAAGAAATTTATGAAAATATTTGGCATGGAAGATGTGAATTCAGTAACAGGAGTTTGGAGTGAATTTACATACTATTCCCCAAGATATAAAAACTGGGCTAGGCTAGACAGAATTTACATTTCACAGGGACATGTTTATTTAATTGAAGGTCTTGATACACACCCAATAACTATTTCAGATCATGTGCCAATAATAACTAAAATAAAAACACAGGGTAATAGAATAGAAATGAGATACTAGTGCTTTCCCACCTATCTGTTGAAAAGAGAGGAATTTAAGGAATAGATAGTGGAGATTATTCAAGAGCTATTTGAGAGGATAGAAATACTTCTGAAAATATAGCTAGGGAGTGGGATAAAATTTAAGGTGGAGTTTAAAAATATGGTAGAAATAAAAGAAAGGGAGCTGTGGTTAAGAAGTAACAAGAATTATTTAGAAGGAATGACAAATGTTAAAGTATTGCAGACTAGGGGGAGTCTCCCAAAAGAAGAGGATCAACTGCAGAATGCTAGGCAGAAAATAAGGGATTAACTCGATAATCTACACACGTTTATAAAGATTGCTGTTAAGTAACTTTTTTGATAATAACACTAGAGCACAAAAACGTTTGGCACAAAGACTCAGGCAACAGAAAGTGGAAAGGGCTGTCATCAAGCTTAGGGAGCCTTTAACAAGGAAGTTAACAAGATCCTGTAGAGGTATTAGAAATATTTCGGAAATTCTATGAAAGTCTATATAAAGCAGAGAAATGTGGAAATCAAGAAAGGATACAAATGGAAATGCTTACAGAAGAATTAAATATGCTAAAATTTACTGTTACCAAAGAACAAGAAAATTATGTCAATAAGCATATTAGTACTAAAGCAGGAATATATAAATTTAATGATTTGTCATTTTTGTAATCACATTTTTACTGAAGTTTTGTTAATAAACAAGATTTTGTTATTAATACTTATGGCACATGCAATATTAAGAATCTTATATGCACAGCATTCTGCATAAAATGCAATGCTTTCTTTATTGGAACGACAAATATAAAGTTAAAAGAGTGCATCTGTGATCATCTCTCTAAAATGTGCTGCTAATGCCTTATATAAACACATTAAAGAACGTAGCACACAATCTTTTAAGTTTTTAATATTGCAAACTATTAATGAGAATATTAGATGGGTGATTTATTGAATGAAATGGAAAAGCAAGAAAAGAGATGGATAGCTCACTTTAGAGCACATATCCTCCAGGGCTTAATGAAATTTTTACAGTGAAAACAGTTTTAAAAGATGTAAGAAATAAAATTAGATGACTGTTACTTAAATGTTGGGTTTTTATGTCACATTGTTTTGATTGTTTATTGTCTATACTATTGAAATGCTGTAATATACTGTTTGGTCATTTGCCTGAAGAAGCCTTGTAAGGTGAAAGTTTTTACTTGCACAGTTTATTCAGTAAACATATGCAATTACTAGTCTCTTTGGTCATTGTGTTGCTAGAATACTTTCTAATTTTATGTCAACTAGACACACACCTTAGTTCAAAGAGCTTTTCTTCCACAAGAAAAAATAGATCTTTATTTAGATATGTTTTAATGTTTTCCACACAAACTTATGTCACTGTGAAGGGAATACCTCAGTATTTGGGGTTTCATGGCATCTGTTCTCATGATACCACTAGCAAGACTCCACATGAGAAAGATACAGTGGTATCTGAAATCTCTTTGGTCTCAGCATCAGCACCCTTTATCTTTTCAAATCCGATTGCTGGAGGTTGTTAGAAAAGAAATATTTTGGTGGAGACAACAGATATCCTTAAGTTCAGATCTCACCTTCTCCTTCCCTGCACCAAAGCAGTCAGTCACCTCAGCACTTTGGACTTCACTTGGGGAGCATTTTCAGGAGGGATAAAAGTACAGGGATGTGGGACAAATGCACACAAATATCTAGGAGATGCACTCAACTCTTTAAACCATCTTTGGCCCTTGGGAACTCTTCAAAGTGGTTTCAGACAGTAACACAGTTATGTGGTGCATCAAGCAAGGGGGAACCAGGTCAGACCTTTGCAGGCTAGCCATGTTAGCTTGAGATACAGTTTGAAAACAGTCTCATTCTACAGGCATCCTACGTGTCACACAAGCTGAACAAGACCAGGGCAGACCCTCAAGAATGGAAACTTGATCAGGGGTCTTCTAATATTTGATCCATCTGTGGGAGTTCTCAAATATACCTTTTTGTCTCCTCTTTGAACAATCAACTGGCAATATTCTATTCCAGGACTCTATTCAAGAAGGCCTGGAAGACAGATGCCTCCTCTTTATTTAGACAGCAATGTTCCTGTATGCGTTTCCACCCTTTCCACTAATATCCAGGGTACTTCTGAAGATTCAGAAGGAGTTCCCCAAGATCATTGTTGTGTCTTCCTTCTGACCTAGGCAACTGTGGTTCTCCCTTCTTTCAGAAGTAGAGAATGTAACAGTTGCTTTGAACCAGCTAACCTGGCTGACTTGAAGTTCTTAACATGGGTTGTTTGTTTCTGATAACTTGTTGTAATTAAACTCTTTTTTTTTCTAGAAGCTCCTTTAGCTGTTTAAAAATTTTATTTAAAGGCTCACGGCTGCTTTTCAGCTGTGAGAAACATTTCTGCAGTTTGTTCCAAGTAGTGGGGATATTTGCAGCATTTCCATATTCAGGCTTGTATTTGAGCCTAGTGTTTGTGGAGGCTGAGTGTCTGAGCACATATTCAGGGACATCTTGGTTTAGCCAAAGCCATCAGGCATTTCAGTGAGAGAGAATTGTTTGAGGACATTGGCTGACTGAGGTCACCTGGACTACAGCTTAGACTAAGCACCTCATTGGTTCTTTTGAGATTTTTTTCTTAAAAGCTGTCTCAGGTTTCAACTTTCTGTTACCTAAGAAGTTCAGTTGTGAGTGTTCTGCCATTTCACACTGAGCTGATCGAAGGAAAGACACTGAGGAAACTCGGAGCTATAATATATAACATTAAGTATCCTGTTTTTTGTTTATTTTGTTCTTTATTTCTTTGTTATTTATAGCACTTTGTGTACTGTGTATTTTTCTAGCTAGTTTCACTGTGTGTGAGGTATTAACTGAAAATTGCCCACTTTTATTAAGCATCTGTTGGGTTGTTTGTTTCTAATAACTTGTTGCAGTTAAACTCTTTTTTCTAGAGGCTCCTTTAGCTGTTTAAAACTTTCATTTAAAGGCTCACTGCTGCTTTTCAGCTGTGAGAAACATTTCTGCAGTTTTTCCCACCCTCCCTCACTGTTGGTATAGTGTTTTTATAGTTGGTGGCTTTGCAGTTGCCCGCTCCTAGTGTAAATTTGATCTGGGACCCTCCTCCCAGTCTAGCGTCATTACCTCATTCTACCCAGTACAGGGAAAACATTTGAGAAGGCCAATCAGCTTAGTTTCTGCTACTCCTTTCTCTCTTTCCACTTAATTTTTTTTATCTGCTTTTACTGTATTTGTGTTTCTTCCTACTTGATTTTGCTTTTGTGTCATCTTAAAAGTACTCAATTGTATTTATTACTGCTTGGTGTAACTCATTCTAAGCCTTTTAGTTTAAGCACTTGGGCTTCAGACCAGTTGTTTTACATTAAGAAGGTTTGTGGTCTGCACTGTAGTGGCAGAACAGGTAGCTTACATCCTTCTAAGTTGGGAACTGCTGATTGAGGGCTCAGTGTCTGTAATTCTAAAAGTGTATTAATTCTGGTTTAAGCACTTGGGCTTCAGGCCAGTTATTTTACATTAAGAGGGTTCATGGTCTGCACTCTTGTGGGAGGAGAGGCTGGACTCTGCCCTTCTGAGCTGGGAATTTCTGGTTAAAGGCTTATAGTGCCTGCATATTTGAACTGCTTCTTACTGAAATTGGTACACCTTGTTTGCTGTAGCATAGACTAGATCCAGGCCTGCTGAATCTAGCTTTGTTTGTATGCTTGTTTGCTTGTTATTTCCCTGAAATGGTAATTCCACCTAAAACGCAGCTTTTCAGTGCTTCTGTGGATCCCTAGTGATATCTGCATTGCTTACTGTACTTATTTCCTTGTTTCACTTGAAAGAAAGTTACTGTTTGTCATTTTTGCATTTAAGTTACCTGTAACACATTGCATTTAAGTTACCTTGCACTAGCTCACTAAGTCAGCATTAAAAAATTAAAAGCACTACACCCTCACAAACTCCCCTTGAGTACCTTGTTCCTCATTGGCCCTTTTTTCAATTATAAAGGAATTCCCAATACTATTCTAGCATGTCCAAAGGTCAGTTGTCAATCTCCTCTCCAGTCCAGCTGGTGAATCTGGGAATCTTGAGGCAATGTTACAACTGCCTCATGTACACAGACAACCCTCTCCTCCTCCCAACAAATTCCAACACATGTGAGAAATGCAACCATATAGCCAAACTGGAGGCTAAGCTCTCTCAACTCAGTACTGGCGTAACCAGTCAGGAGGAGAAGGAAACCACACTCACTACAATTCCAGTCTCACATAGATCTACCACGACAGCAAACCAAACACATAAACACACAAAAACATACTCAGAGGCTCTAAATAAAAATCTGCCTAAGCAGCAGAGACCTCCAAAGCAGACACCCAAGCAACCGCTACCCCAAAACAAAACACATGCAACACATAGCTCACAAAGCCAGTGTGCCAAACAGTCACAGCCCTTAAGGCTAAACAACACACCTGATACGCTTGTAATAGGTGACTCTATCGTCAGGCACACTAACGTCCCGCTCACCAGGCTGAACAAGGAGAAGGTCACGGTGAGCTGCCTGTCGGGTGCTAGGATCCGCCACATAACACAAGCACTCAGGTCACTCCAAGGCAAATACAAATATGACTCAGTCATTGTCCATGCTGGTGTGAATGACCTGAGACGTACCTCCCTGGACTACATGGAAAGAGACATAGAGGAGCTCTCTGAGCATGTAGCCCAGGCTGGTATGACCCTGACCTTGAGTAGCATCTTACCCTCACCAAGAATGATGCCACAATATGAAGACAAGATGATCAATTTCAACAATTGACTTAAGTATTGGTGTCATGCAAAGGGGATCCAATGCCTGTCAGCCTGGGATGACATGCTCGACAAGCCACGATGCTTCGCTAGGGACGGCTTGCACCTGTCACCCCTGGGCTTTCGGATATTGGCAAAGGCTCTTGCTACCCCCATAGTGCCTTTTTTAGGCAAGGCTCAAAAGACAAACCCACCTCCATAGGTATCACAAGGGATAAGAATCTAAGAGTAATGCTACTCAATGCCAGAAGTCTAAACCTCAAGATGCACGCACTCGAAACTCTCCTTAGCATGGAGAACATCGATATCTGTGCAGAAACAGAAACCTGGTTCAAGGCTCCCAAGAGCACCCCAGCACTAAGAGGTTATACCTCATACCATGCTTTTTGGCCCCAAAACTTGGACCGAACCACAAAAGGAGGGGGGGAGTATCAATATTCGTCAAAGATACCCACACCTCCAGGTTGGTGGCGCAGCACGAAGCATCAGAGACTATCCATGTGCAACTAACAGTGGGTAAAACTCCTTCCAGTTTATAGCCTGCTACAGACCACCCTCCCAACCCAGGAACCTCACTCGGCCTTCCTGAGAACACTGGAAAATATGAAGGTCTCTCCAAACACCATTATATTGGGCGACTTCAACTGCTCAAACATAGACTGGGAGCATTACTCTAGCTCCAAAACCCTAGCCCAAAGGTTCCTAGAATTTATAAACTCAAATGCTATGGAACAACTTGTTACCACTCCCACAAGAGGGGAAAACATACTGGACCTGATCATCACCAACATGGGGACTCTCTGCTCCAGACCAGAAGTGCATCTCTCACTGGTAAGATCAGATCATAAACTAATCTCACTGGATATTCATATCCCGACCCCACCCCCTGCCCAGAAAACCACAGTGAAAAACTTCTCTAAAGCAAATTTCACACTCCTCAAAACTGAGGTGGAATCCCTCAAAGCCCCTGAGCCTGTGGAAAATACGGCCCAGACCGCAGAATACTTTATAAATGCATTCTATGAACACCTTCAGGAATGCATAGATCATGCAATCCCAAATAAAACCAAGACCCAATTCTCCAACGGCAAATATCCTGTCTGGTGGACCCCAGCCATAAACAAACTATACAATAGAAGGAGGAAGCTACTACATGATAGAGCAAAATCCCAAAAAAGGAAGGCATCTCTGATCAGTATTAGCAAAAAACTACGGGCACTCATAAAATCGTCTAAGGCCAGCTTCAAGAGAAAAATTGCACAGGACACTAAGGATAATCACAAGGCTTTCTTTAGTTATGTTAGGAACCTGTGTGGAAATTCCCAGATATGCTCAGAATTAGTCCAAAATGGCAAAAAATACACCGAACCCACAGACATTGCCAACATCCTAGCTGACAGGTTCAGCGCAAACTCCCCCCCCCCCCACCAAAAGGGCAAGTATCTATCCCAGCAGAGTGCTGCCCCCCTGACATCTCAGATGCTCAGGTAAGAGCCGCCCTCTCCAAAGCAAAAAAACACAGCATCAATGGGACCAGACGGTGTCCCGGGCTGCGTCCTACATGAACTCCAAGAAGAGCTAAACCCAAACATAAACTATTGTTCAATCTCAGCCTTACTACAGGATGTGTACCCAAAGAGTGCCGTACAGCAACAGTGGTCCCTATCCACAAAGGTGGTGCCTCAACGGATCCTGGAAACTATCGCCCCATAAGCCTGACTAGCTTGGTCTGCAAAGCTATGGAAAGGATCATCATGGACCTCATAAATAAAGATATTGGGGACCTACAGATACTGGATCCTACTCAGTTTGGCTATGTTAAGGGCAGATCCTGCCTCTTAAACCTGGTTGATTTCTTTGAAACAGTCACCAAGGCCATTGACGAGGGGAAGGTGGTCCACACAGCCTACCTGGACCTCGCAAAAGCCTTCAATACAATACCCCACTCTGGCATTATAGATAAGCTCACCAGCTTAAATATAAACCCCTATGTCACTAGATGGGTTGCAAACTGGCTCAAGGACAGAACCCACATGGTTAGAATTGCTGGAGCCATGTCCGACTCCAAACCAGTTACAAGTGGCATCCCACAAGGCTCAGTCCTGGGACCTCTCTTGTTCGGTATATATTTCTCGGAGGTACAGGCCAACATGGAAGGACTGTGGCTGACTAAGTTCGCAGATGACTGCAAACTGGGCGCCATAATCGACTCTCCAGCCGACACAAGCATCCTCCAAAAGGGCCTCATAGAAACAGACAACTGGTGCCAGAGCCATGGCCTCAAGCTAAACGCCAAAAAGTGTATAGTCATCCTCTTTGGCAAAAACAAAGTGCCCACAAATTACCACATAGGTGGTAATCCATTAAGTACAGAAGAAGCAATTAGGGACCTGGGGACCCAAGTTGATAGCAATCTGTCATTTGACAACCACGTGGCCAATGTGGTTAGAAGAACATTTTATATAGCCCACCTAATCATGAAGGGATTCACATCTTGATCAGGGGAGGTCATCGTGCCTCTTTACTCATCCCTCATCAGGCCCATAATTGAGTACAGTGCCCCTTTTGGGATGTACCTTACCCAGACACCTGCAGCAACTGGAAAGACCCCAAAAGGACCTCACCAAGAGGATCAAAGGGCTCAAACAGATGCCATATGCTGCCCGGTTAAAGAAACTCCAGCTCTACTCAGTGGCATACCGCCTGCTCAGAGGCGATCTGTGCCTGACGTATAAAGCCATGTCCAAGCCGGAATTAATGGACATGCTGCACCTCAGAAAATCCAAATCCCATCGAGCTACGCGCTCAAGATACTTGAACCTTAGCACTGAAATAAATAGGACATGCTGGAGGGACAGATTCATAACCCAGAAGGCTCCCTTCACTCTGGAATAAAATCCCAGTCCAGGTTAGGCAGAGTCCCTCATTGACTCGCTTCAAGAGGAATCTTGATGAGTGGATGGGAGATCGTAGGTTTACCTCGGGTATCACTTCTGTGTCACTGTTAGACAGAGGCACAGTATACTAAACTCGAAAAAGGGCATAGCAAAATTAATTTAAAATGGGTGGCGAAAGCCAAACACACTCTGGCTAGGCTTATAAATGCCCTAGGGCAGATAGCCTAGTATGAACCTATGAAAGTAGTTTTACTGATTGCTCTGACGTCTGCAAGAAGGGTGTCTGTGTTTCAAGCTCTTAAGGTGAGTCATCTCGGTCTCATTTTCCATAGGGGTAGGGTTTCTTTGTGAATTAATCCTTCCTTTATGCGTAAAGTGATATCCAAGTTTACTTTAAGCCAGACTATCCATCTCCCATTTTTCTTTTCTGAATCTAAAACTGAGGGAGAAAGGGTACTCCATATCTTGCAGATCCACAGACAACTTGGGTACTAACTTGACAGAATTATATCTCCCAATCGTCAGATCAATTGTTTTTCTTGTGAAGGTGAGACGAAGGGACAACCTATGTCAAAACAGACTATTTCCAAATGGTTGTCTGAGACTATTACCTTTTGTTATACTTAACTATAGCAAATCTGTTAGACAGGGTCAACGCCATCTCTACCAGGGCCTTGGCTTTATCTATAGCTTTTTGGAAAAGGTTAGATTTGAAAAATGTTCTAGAACCTTCTACTTGGTCCTCTGTACATACTTTTACAAAGCACTGTACGCTTGATTCCTTGTCTAGGTCAAAGTTTTGCTGGAACCATTCTCTAGGGGTTCCTGGGCTCTTCTTCCATCTCCCAAATGTTCACCTGTCTGGAATAAAAGAAGTTTTTTGCTGCATTATCGTGGTGGTCTTCATTCTGGTTCAACTTTTATCTCCCAAATGTAGTTAGCTAGGGTGTCTACCTATATGGTAAAGGCTACTGCAGCAATGACCAACATGATAGTATGGTTGTGTAAGCTGAACTTAGCATAACAGTAGATGTTCGAATGATCAGTGCTACAGTACCCACGCCCTCCATCCATTCCCCTTGTTTTTGGTGAGTTCATAGGTTGGTACTAGGCTATCAACCCTAGGGCCTATACAAGCCTAGCCATAACAATTCCCTGGCTATTTCTTCCCACACTATTTACTTCCCTGGACCCCTGTCTAGCAGGGCAACTGACGTGATCCCCGGGGTGAATTTCCTTTCTCCCATCCAATCGTCAAGGTTCCTTTTGAAGATGACCAAAGAGGCACTCTGCTTGACATGTATCGGCAATCTATTCCAGAGTCTGCTGAGTCTCTGGGTCAGGAATCTATCCCTCCAGCATGTTTTATTTATTGTGATGACAAGGTTTAGATCCCTGGAGCGTGTGGCTCTGAGGGATTGGGATTTCTTTAAGTGTAGCATGTCCAACAGCTCTGGGTTTGACATGGCCTTGTATGTTAAGCAGAGATCGCCTCTGAGTAGACAGTATGCGACAGAGTATAGCTGGAGTTTTTTAAGGCGGTCAGCATAGGGCATCTGCCTTAGGCCTGTGATTCTTTTAGTGAGTATCCACATCATTTGGGGATTCAGTAATGGCTCCCAGTTTGCAGTCATCTGCGAACTTTGTTATCCAGAGTCCCTTAGTGTTGGCCTGTACTTCAGAGAAGTAGATGCCAAACAAGAGCGGTCCCAGTACTGAACCCTGAGGTACTCCACTTGTCACTTGTCTGGAGCTGGATTTGGAGTCGGCTACTTTTACAGTGTGGGTTCTATCAGTAAGCCAGTTAGCAACCCATTGGGTGACGTAGGGATTAATGCCCGGCTTAGTAAGTTTATCTATGATTCCAGAGTGGGGGGATGGTGTCAAAGGCCTTGGCAAGGTCTAGATAGGCTGTGTGGACCACCTTACCCTTGTCCATGGCTCTGGAGACTGATTCGAAGAAGTCAGTCATGTTCAGGAGACAAGATCGGCCCTTTACGAACCCAAACTGGGTGGGGTCCAGTGTTTGAAGGTTGCCAGTGTCTTTGTTTATAAGTTCCATGATAATACGCTCCATGGCCTTGCAGATAAGGCTTGTCAGACTGATGGACGGTAGTTTCCGGGATCCAAGGTGGACCCCCCCCCCCCTTGTGGAGTGGGATAACTGTAGCTCTGCGCCACTCAGTGGGCATGAAACCTGAGGTGAGGCTATGATTAAACATGACACTTAGGTGAGGTGCCAGTTCATATTGTAGTTCATGTAGTACACAGCCCGGGATGTCATCTGGTCCCATGGATGCTGTATTCTTAGCTTTGGAGAGTGCGTCTTTTACCTGTGTGGCCATTATTACCGGAATTTGGCAATCTTCCGGTATTGAGATGGGCCATTTAGGGGGTGAGAGGGGGTGAAGTTGGCACTGAATCGATCTGCCAGGATATTGGCAATATCCTTGGGATCAGTATATTTAATGCCATTCTGTTTTAGCTCAGAGCAGATCTGAGCATTGCCATTTAGATTCTTGACGTAGTTATAGAATGCCTTGTGGTTGTCTTTGGAATCTTTGGCAATTTTATTTTCGTAACTAGCTTTGGAGGATTTTGAGGGATCTCATTTTCTTACTGAGGCTGGTAAGAAAGTTTTTTGCATCCTCGGATTTTCCTCTTTTCTGCAACAGTTTCTTCCTTTTGTTGTAAAGTTTGTTTATGGAAGGGGACCACCAGATTGGCTTCCTTTTTTTTGGATGAGAGCATCTTGGTTCTATTTGGGATGCCACGATTTATGCATGAGTGGATGTGCTCGTACAGTGCCTTAGTGTAGGATTCAGCAGTTGAACTTTCATTTCCCGTCTGCATGGGTGTCATGAAGTTTGTCACTTCTGACTTGAGTAGCATGAAGTTGGCTTTGGAGAAGTTTTTTATGGAGGTTTCCTTACTTATGCCAGGGTGTGGATGTGTATGTTTTTCTCGTAGCATAGGCCTTTTAGGGCTTAGCCTCCAACTCTCGACTGGCAGGAAAGCTCTGAAAAGCTTCGCGTCCAGACTTGTCTTTTAGTCAGCTCAGTTCAACTGCTTGACAGTCTGGGTGCATGGAAGGTGCCTTGAAGCTTGGGAAGCTGGCCGGTCATTGTATCCTTGGCAGTATATAACCCACATAAGCTAAGGCTAATGCAACGATCATTCAAAAACATATAGTTATGGCAAGTTCAACTTACAGAGCTGTACTTTATCCTGGTAACAGAGACTTTCATCTAACCCTGTTGTCTGTCAGGCATCCTATTACAAAATAAATTTGGGTTGTTGCTTCAGACAATTCCTTGTTGTTTGTGAATTTGTACTCAAAGCCACTGTTTTTTTTTTTCCATTTTCCACAAAAATCTTGCAAAATTCTAAACATAGTAATAAGTACAAAAACAAATGAATACATAGAATCTGTCATTTTAGACTAGGTTACTCTTCCAAGAAAACTTGAATTTCTCTTACCAGTTTCTTAACTTACTCTTCTGTTTTTATAGTGTGCTTTCTGTCTCTTAACAGACCTACACAAATCTGTTTTTGATCTGTTTTTATAAATCACAAAAGTTGCAGACTTAATAACTGTGTTGACTGGAAACCTGAGTAACACATGGAATTTCAGCTAATGAAAATGAGTCTTCATTATTTCAGTAAACGTAGATCAGTGGCTTTATCCATAATGAACAGTTTTAATACAGACTCATCTACCATGCTGTGCACCGTAGGTATAAGAATAATACATAATCTCGTATGCCACAGTTTTACGGCTGGAGTTCATACATGTTGGAGAAATTCATTGTAGCACAACCATTTTTGTATAAGAGTGATCAGTTTGCTGCAGCTTTAAATTGGAAGAGGCACAAATGAATCAGGCACAACATGTTACGTGACTTACCATTTTTATATATAATTGCACATGTATTTCCTTCAGAGATGTCTTCATGTTAAAAATAAATAAAAGAATGCTTGTATCAGCAATTAACACTACCGACTGATAAATTGTGTAATATCAATAAATCATATATTTACTGAATTCTTATATTAATTAGATATGTTTATACCCATAACTATTACAGCCATCAGATGGACATGAAAGTAACAGCATTAATATACTATTTATTTAATGTCTTTTCTATTTCTTTTGAGTCCAGTTATTTGGTATATGGATATTATTATCTGAGTCGCAACAAATTATTATATACTTTAGTAGCCGAAACAAAAATAACTCTGCGAAGTTGTGCTCTAGTGTTACAGATATCCTGGAGGCTCAGACTACTTTTCAGAATTTCTTCTAATTAGATGCAAAGTACAAAATCTTCAGTTAATTATCTGATAATTGCCCTAATGTCAAAACTATGAAAAGCCACCTGTGTAAGTTGTGGTACGGACTGATCCAGCTTGCAACCTCCCAAGTGGTGATCCCTGGTTTTCCTGAACTATTTTCTTACCTTAAATCAGCTTTTATTATTTGATTTTTTTTCCAGCTGAGTTACTTTAAAGATCTAACATGTCAAAAAATAGTAACAAGCAGTAAAAACAAAAGCAGGAAAAAAAACAGATAACTGTAAGGATAAGGAAAAGATAAAAAAATTCTCTAGAGACCTTGATCTTGGTGTCGGTCCTTTTTATTGTCAGTCTTTCAGACAGGATGGAAAGCACTACCAAGTGAGTCAACACTGGAAAAGTTGCTACTTATATGCACAGATTTCAGTCGGAGGGAGTGGAATTACATATGTGTCTGTCTCTGATTGGTTCCTGCAGGGAGCTGGAGATCAACCATGTCTTTTCAGTGGGTGTGACCACAAGGTGGGCTGATCTGATATTTTAATAAGGTATCATTCCAGAGGGAAGATACCAGTCACGTCATACTTATATATGTAAAACACCTCTGCCTGGTCATCTCAAGGTGTTATCCATTGGTGATTCAATTCAGGGGTACTATTTGACACTGGTGAAAGTACATGTTGGAATGAAAAAGGGGTGTACAGTTGGATTCTGCAGCACTGTCGCCCAGTGCTTCATCAGATCCATCCTGTATGAGTCCTTATGTATCACATAAGATCAACATAAGAAAAAGTAGAAATAGCTTGATGGACATAAATAGTGCCAATGGGAGAATTAAATGCGAGCAGAAAAAGCATCTTGGTGGAACTTCATATCTCTGTTGTGGGAGCGTGATCATGAATAAATATATTATTACTAGATATTAAAAATTATACCTAACCCCATTCTACTTTAAAAAAATTACCCTAATGGCAACATTTCATGCCCCCAGATAGACTGCTTTTACAAAGAAAGAGGTAAACAATTGCTTGCCTGCAAGTGCAGTTTACAGATGAAACTGTAATATGGAAAACCCTGATTCAAAACTGTTTGTTGGCTGATTACTTCTTATCATAAGCACTGGGGGGGGGCTGTATTAATTCTTATCATAACCACTGATGGGGGACTGCAGCACCCCCTCTAAATCCACATATTTTAGTTGTATTCTAAAGTAACTCTGTTTTTCTTCTGTCCTTTCAGAAAGCCATTGATTATAGGGAGTCACATGAAGCAGAGCCCCACCCTCTTTGGGAATACCCCTGTAAGGCGCTCTCAGAACCAAAGAAAGTCATGACATTTGACTTTCAAAAGACAGTGCCAGAGAAGGCCATTCAAACCAGTGGAGCCCTCACTTTGATAAGGTAAGTTAGATCTGCATTTGCAAAGGTATTAGATTTTGATTGTAAAGTACTGTAACTTCTGAAAAGGAATGCTACACATCCAACAAGTAATGGTGTACATAACTGATTTCTGCTACTGTTATATTGACTGAACCGTCCATTTACGAGAGTATCACTTTCCAAATAAAGTATTTTGCACTTGTAAAAGTGTAAAAGGGAAATCTACATGTGATAGAATGTAAATCTCCAGTAAGCATAATGCCTGAGACAGGTTCCCCTGAAGCAGCAGCTTCCAGAATGATTTAATTTTGTTTTGTCTGTATTCCATGGATTACAGTTGTGGGAGCTGTGTTTTACCCTTAACACGTTTTCTCCGCTAGAATATGCTCTCCCTCTGATTCCTGCAGCCTCTAAAAGAGATGTATGCACCAAACAAACCATCTCAGATGTCATTTGCAACCTCATCACTCTCTCCCCAAGAAATGAACACCACTGCAAAACTGTTGAAAAGCTAACTGGCTACCTGTGAAACAGCATGCAGATTTTCTGCTTGCGTTTCAGCTGTTTAAACATATCAAGAATGAGGCCTTCCCCACCACTAGCTTCCAGGCTATTCAGAGAGGCACCAGCATACAATGTTAGAAATATTAACCACTCAGATCCTCTCCTCCAAGCTGCTCAAACAAGGCTTTACTGTGCAGGTATTGCTTTCTTGGTCCTTGGTCCTTGGTCCCTGGTCCCATACTGTGTGAATCTCTCCCTTCTTTCCTTAAAGATCATTCCTCTTGCATCATTTTTCAATCAGGACTAAAATCACAACTGCTTTCTCTCTCTATGGTCATATAATGTAATCTCTTCCTAACCTATGTACAGCTACATAGCTTGCTCTGACTGTATTTTCCATTGTGATTTTTTAAACATGCTAACTCAGATATCCACTCAGTGTTTCATGCATGTATATATTGTGTTTTTTCAGTTAATTTGTAGGTAATGTCTTGTATCTATTGTCTTACCCTCAAGCCAACTCTTATACTCACTTTGTATATAATGCATGTATGTAGTGAATTTTGTCATTCACGCTGTATATTAATGTCATGTTTCTACTGTGTTTACCCTAAGCAGAGACTGAAATAGGTCCAAATGGATATGTTCTTTACCCTGGTTAACAAATTCAAAATAAAATAAGTAAAAGTTGTGTGACTGGAGTTAGACCATATAAATAAGGGGTGTTAAAGTTCCCCACATTAGGGGTACGGGGGGGTCTCTCCCAAATGCAAAAAAAAAAAAAAAAAGTTTAGTGATTTTTTTTTTTTTTTTCCTAAACAACTTGTGGATGTACATTTTTTTCTAAAATATCTAATATTGCTGTACAGACGTTCTTCGTGTTTCACTGTTGCAGTCATTACATTTGGGTAGTCTGCTGGCAGGTTGCCCTCAGTTGGCCTGATTAACAATGTCTTGGGTCCTGCGTCGGTTGCTGTCCCTTCTTCCGTGACGTCAGTTCGTCAGGGGTATAAAACATGCAGCTGACGCCATTAAGTCAGTCTTTCTTGCAGTGCGGTGCCCGAAGCAGAAGCAGTTCGCAAGTGCCGGTCGGCCGACTCCTGAAATTTTCATTTTCGAGTTTCCGAACCGAAGTCTTCAACTTAAAACTAAGTACCCCATTGGGGAAACTTTTCTTGCTCCTTACCGATGTCAGTAAAAGTTAATAATTGCATTACTTGTGGAAAGCAAATACCTCATAAAGATTTTCATTCATACTGTATTCCTTGCCTAGGCCCTGACCACGACGTACCTTACTGTCGGGTTTGTGCTTTATTTAATCAACGCACTATCCATCGTCATTATATTTTTGCTTCTCATTATTTCAGTTCTCAATTTAATTATCCAGTAATGTCGTCGATTAGCCATCTGACTACCATGATTCTGAAAAAACGCAAAGATAAAGACAGAGACAGGCCGTCGAGGTCTAAAACTGCTGACTACACTTCTCCTAAGCCAGTCGCCAATTCACTGGTACTCAGTGAGGTGCTTTTGCAGCCCCTGATCCCCACTACTTCTAATTCGCAGGCCTCTACTGAGACCCATTAGGAGTCCAGTATGCCGCGAGATACTTCAGCTATGGAACCCGCGGATGTCTCTACCTTGGATGGGTCTGGACCTGCTGTGCAGGCACTGGCTTCTGAGGGTGTTTTCAGGCCTACAGACTTGCATATTAAAATGACACCTCCTTCATTACTAAGGCCTAAATCTTGATCCATGTCTAATAAATCGACGCTCAGGCCCCTATGCCTAAAAAACAAATGATAAAAATGGCTGAAGATCTAATAACTGTAATCAGGGGTAGTCAACCCCCCACCCCCACCCCAAGAGGCCTAGGGCTGAGCTTGCTTATGAATCTTCTGATCAGGATTCTGCTTCTTCTGACTCTTCTGGTAACATGGATTTGTCCAAACCTACTTATGAGGATTCTGATGCAGAGGATTCCATTCCCTCTGCTTCCCTGCAGAGGACTTTTCTTTTGGGGAAGCTTTACATACTTTAAGGGAGCATTTTCACTGGGAAAGCCAGAAATTTTCTGATTCAAAAAAGAGGCTTAGGGATTTCCTTCTACTTCAGCATAGGCCTTTGGCTATACCTCCTGTACTAGACATTGTTGATGATGTTTTCTCGGAATCCAGTTTGTCCCCTGATTCACTGCCTCCTGCTCCTAGTAAACCTGACAGATTGTACAGGGTTACAGGGTTCCCGAGTCCCACAAGTTCCTTTCCAAAATCCTGCTGCAGATCCAGAGACTATTCCTTAGGGGCCCAAGGGCATTAAGGTTTCTACTGCTAAAAATCCTACCCCTTCTGATAGAGACTCCAGGGCGCTGGATAGATGGGGCAAAAAGGTTTATACTTCTGCAACCTTGGCAATCAGAGTTTTAAATTGTCAATTTCTTATGTTAAAATATCAGCAACATGTTATTGGACTGCTTAAAGAGAAAATTATGTTCATTCCTGACTGTCTGGAAAATAAAGATTTACAGGACTTAATGCATTCTGCTGAACAAGTTGGAAAACATACTTTGCAATGTGGTTTTGATTCTTTACAGGCATCTTGCAGGGCTGTTGTTACTGGGTCTGTGCTTAGAAGGCATGCTTGGCTTAAGGAACAATCTTTGCTTGATCATGTTAAAGCTAAATTGTTGGATGCTCCTTTAAATCAGGACCGCCAGTTTGGCAGCAAGGCTGAAGAAGTTCTTAAAAAGATGGAAGATAAAGCTAAATCTATGCAAACTGTTAAAGATTTTTTGCAAGTGCAACCTCCTAGATTTAGTAGGCACTGGCCTACTAAGAATTGGTCCTTTCCGTTCCCTTCCAGGTCTTCTCAGGCCAAACCCAGGCACAGCAAAAACCCCAGGTTTCAGTCCCAGTGGACTCTCAGAACCAAGCAGTGGGGGGCTTCCTCTTCCAAATCTGGAAATAAGACACCCCCCTATGGTAAACAGTCTCAATTACTTCCTTTTAAAAATACCAAGAACTTATCTTCTGACCGCCCCTTTGGGGGGAAATATTGCTCTTCATGCAAAGAACTGGGAACTCATAACCCAGGACAAATGGGTTTTACATATAGTGTCCCAGGGATACAGATTTCATTTCCACATGTTGCCAACACCAAATGGGTGGCCAGACCTGCCCCCAATTCAGTGGGCAGAGGCTCAAAAATAAGTAATTTCCCTCTTAAGCATGGGGGCTATTCAACTGGTGCCAGAAGAGGAAAAGGGACAAGGTTTTTACTCCAGACTTTTCCTGGTACCCAGAAAAGACAAATCACGGCATCCAGTCCTGGATCTGTCTACTCTAAACACCTTTCTGGAGATTCCAAAATTCAAGATGCTGACTCTTCAGTTACTTACTATGCTAGGCAAAGATGCCTGGTTGGCAACTCTGGATTTAAAAGAAGCAAAACTGCACATCCCAGTCAGGGAATCTTGCAAAAGACACCTACACTTCAAAGCAGGCTACTTGCATTATCAGTTCTCTGCACTGCCCTTTGCATTTTGCAGGCAAAGAAATATTCAGATATACCCATACCTGGACTTTTGTCTAATTCAGGCAGAAAACCAGGACATACTTCTAAATCATCTGGCGTTTGTAAAAAGGGTTCTAACTTGTCTGGGGTACACCATAAATGAAAAGAAATCACAACTGGTACACTGTCAGCAGATTACATTCCTAGGTACAAGCTTGAATACATCTGCCCAGATGGCTTTCCTCATGCAAGAGAAGCAAATTCATTTGGTAACTTCAAACAAGTGGCCACAAAAACCCCGTTATCTGCAAGACAAATACTGCAAGCCTTGGGGTTCATGGCCTCCAACATTCTTTTAATTCCATATGCAAGACTGCATATGAGGAAACTACAGTGGTATCTAAAAAGTCTATGTATGAAGTCAAGATTGTCACAGCCTGGAAACAATGATTCCTATCATACCGTGCCTACACCTAAAGTTCTTATGGTGGGCAGAAGCCTGCCACCAAAACAAGGGGCTACCATTCACACTACCCCCTGCCGCCCAAACCCTAACTACAGATGCATCAGACTATGCATGGGGGGGCTCACCTGTCAGGGAAGTGCATTCAGGGCAAATGGAACCCAAATCAAATGCACCTACATATCAATCAAAAAGAAATGTTAGCTGTACAGAATGCTCTGACAGCCTTCAAGGACTACATTCTTCCAGGACAACTAATGGTAAAGATGGACAAACACCATGGTTATGTGGTACATAAACGAGCAGGGGGGTATACATTCCTACCCCCTCTGCAGACTAGTCATGGCATTGTGGAACACAGCCTTGAGCTACCAAGTGCATCTACAAGCTCAATTCCTGCCAGGAAAATTGAATACACTGGCAGAAGGACTAAGCAGAAACCTCACATACCCACACAAGTGGAAACTGGAACCACGGATTTTCAACATGTTGACAAGCGAATGGGGGAGCCCAGATATAGATCTATTTGCCTCCCCTCAGAACTACGAGTCGGACAAGTTTTTGCACAAGGACTCCCCACAAACAAGCCTGGAAAGTGGATGCTCTGTCCTTCACCTGGAAAAACCTATCAGTCTATGCATTTCCCCCCTCTGCCTCTGCCCTCCAAAGTTCTACTAAAAATCAAACAGAACAAACCAAGGATGATTTTGATTGCTCCACACTGGCCGCGCCAACACTGGTAGCCCCTCCTACGCAGTGTGTCACAAATATCTCCATGGTATCTGCCTCAGACCCCTTCCCTGCTGTCTCAGCAGGAGAAACAAATTCTGCACCCTCAGCTTCCAACATTGAACCTTGCAGCCTGGCTAATCATTTAAATTCACCCTTATCATCCCTCAGCAAACCTGTGATGGATGTCATCTTGGAGGGAAGGAGACCTAGTACTAGAAAATCTTATGCTGACAAATAGAAAAGATTCTGTGCCTGGAACCAGTCTTTAGGGATGAGCACAGCAGCACCCAATTTACCTCGGATTTTGCAATACTTAACTGAGATGCTTCACAAGGGCCTGTCTTTTTCCTCCATTAAAATCCACGCCTCCGCTATTTCAGCTCAGTATAACACAGAACCACCCCTCTTCTCTCGTCCTCTGATCAAGCAGTATCTCAGAGGTGCAAAAAACTTGAGACCACCCAGGAGAGCTCCTACCCCTGCCTGGGATCTTAACTTTGTTTTGGAGAAACTCACTCTACCTCCTTTTGAGCCAGCTGCTACTGGGGACTTAAAATTTCTTTCTTAGAAAGCAGCCTTCCTTTTAGCAATCACTTCAGCTAGAAGGATATCTGAATTACAGGCCCTTATGGCAGTGGAGCCTTTCATCATCTTTCATGCGCACAGGGTATCTCTCAGGACCAATCCATCCTTCATGCCCAAGGTGGTTTCCAGTGTGGCTCTTAATCAGTCCATTCATTTGCCAACCTTCTTCCCCAATACACAGAACAAAGGGGAACAGATTCTGCATTCCTTGGATGTGCACAGACAACTAAGATTCTACCTAGACGGGACTAAATCTCAAAGAAAATCTGAACAGTTGCTGGTAGCATTTGCTGCAGGGACAGAGGGGAAGGCTATTTCAAAACAAACCATTTTCAAATGGATAAACCATTGCATTCATTTCTGCTATAAGCACCATGGAAAACCTATCCCCAGGGGATCAGATCTCACTCCACCAGGGCTGTATCTACTTCTGCAGCCTTTCTCAGACATGTTCCTACCAGGGATATCCTAGAGGCTGCTACCTGGAGTTCTGTACATACTTTCACCTAGCACTGCCATTTACCAATTTTCTCTAAATCCAGAGCTGGCTTTGCCACTGCTGTCTTGCAGGGCCCTATAGCTGGCGCTAATGCTGTATAAACTCCTCCTCCCAATCATATGTAATGACTGTAACATTGAAACATGAAGAACATAGTATCGTTGTGTACACTTACCATAAATGTAGATGTTCGAGTGTATTCACTGTTGCAGCCCTGGTTACCCTCCCTCCAGCCCCCTAGTTTTTTCTGACTATCCTCTCCTTTTCTTTATTATGCTTAAAAGCCTTTTTGGTGTATTTGCTTTGGTTGGAGGTATACCTTTGTGTTTTTGTGTTTATTTGCTCCCCTTTAGGGGGGCACCTGAAAGTGAGGCAAGAAAAACTGATGTAATGGCATCAGCTGCATGTTTTATACCACTGATGACCTGACGTCATGGAAGAAGGGACAGCAACCGATGCAGGACCCAAGACTTTGTTAATCAGGCCGACTGAGGGCAGCCTGCCAGAAGATTACCCAAATGTAATGACTGCAACAGTGAATACACTCGAACATCTACATTTATTGTAAGTGTACACAACTGTACTTTGCTTGTATTGCAGTCTGGGCTCCCTCTGAACATGGGCTGTATCTAATATCATTAACCCAGTTAACAAAATATAAATAAACAAGAGAAAAAAAAAACAGGGTTGTTTTGAAAACATGTAGTAACTTTATAGTACACTAGTCCAACAAGCATATGTGGGTAATGGTTTTATCAAGCTGACAATTGTCCTTTTTTGATCTGTCGGCCCTCCAGTCTGATCATGACCACCTTGGCGCTCTCTTCACTGTTTACATCCTCATCTCGGTACTGCCTGACATGAGGAAAGGGGATTGGTATAACTCTGTCTGAGGCTGTAGGTTGGTTGGAATGGAGGCAGGTGCATTTATGCATATTATAAACCTGAGATTGCAAAAGCTTATTTCTGTTACAGAAGTATGCAAAATAGTTGGCAAGCTCAGTTGAGAAATCTTGTATGTAGAACAGGTTGCAGCCATATTTGGGAATGGAAGGCGGCTGAGATGTTGACTTGATGCAGGCTCTTGTGTTCAATATTTTAGCAAAAGGAGAAGTTTTTTTTTTTCTTCCTCCATGCAGCTGACCATCAGCGTACCCTAGTGACTTTCCTCATTCACTGGGCCTATCTACCCCTCCTTAACTCATGTCTACATAAGGGTGAAGCCAGCAAGGAGATTGATGCACCCCAGGACAGTGTCAATCCCCGCCATTTGCATATTGCCAGCAGCATCCCAAGGATGGGATGCGCAGAATGACAGCTCTAAACCTGTCCTTACTTGTGTAAAGGGCTGATGTCAGCGAGGACCCCAACCACCTACCTACCCTTAGTGGTGGTTTCCCCAATTTCCACTGGGAAAATCCAATTGCTGCTTGTGCCCTTGACATGTGCCTCTCCCCTCCAACCATCAAGATGGGCACAGTCTTCTTTCTGTGCCAGCACATCAGATTCCTAAACTCTAATTGTTTCAGGTCACCTGGGCTGTAGTTAGGGCTTTATCCTGATATATCTTGATGCTGGCATGCCCAAAAGAAGCAGCTGGTGGCAGTCTGATCTGCAGTATCCCATTAAATGTGGTTTTACAGAGTGAATATAGAACTGCAGAAGTAACTGTTACCTGTAAATATTGAAAGTATGAAGAACAGGAGCCACAAAAAATGCAGACTAGTAGTGCTACCTGAGGGTCTTGAAGGATAGATGCCAAGTTACTGAGCATGTGCTTATCAAGGAGTTGAGTGTGTCAGTATCTGAAGAGAGTGCACATAGTTGGTTGACTGGGTGCTAAGGTGAGGGCATCTTCAGATACAATGTGTGTGATTCCCTGTCTTTTAAGACTAATGAATGGTGCATGGAGGGAGAGTGACAAAGAAGGAAAGTAGTGAAATTACTGTTGATACAAGAAAAGAAACACTGGATGATGCAGGAGTAGTATTTAACTTTGTTCCTAAGGTAGAGATTGTATATCCAAGTCAAAGTATTTTTACAGAAATAGGGGATTCATTTTCAGCTGTTTTAATTGTACAGATTGCTGATTAATTGGAGTTGCCAGAAATGGTTACTTGATTCCTCTGCAGAAGTTGAAGCATGACTCAGAGAGAGAGATGCTGCCAGAACTGATAAAGACTGTTGCTGGAAGTAAAATGTAGCAAGAAAGGACTGGTGGAGGAAGATGGCCTTGTGTCTTTGGCAGCTTCATCTGCATGGTAGAAGGGAAATTAGCAACAGAAAAAGAAGAATGATGATGCAAAGAGGACCAGTTAAAAGGGCCAGAAAACTATGAACCGAGCAGTAATTTCAGAAGGACAAGACAACACCAGGCAGGAGTGGTATTTACTTTGGAGAGAGATGAATAGAAGAATGCATGGATGTACAGGGTGTGGGTGTCACTGTGGTATTATTCAAGTGTTTAAAGTGTTTTTAATTAAGATTTTGCAGCTTTTACATGCCAGAAGTAAACTAGTCTTGTAAAGGCAGGCAGGGCTGAGATTACTAAATTAATTTTGTATTTGTTTATTAAAATGTGCATACAAAATGTTCATAGTTATTTAAATTTAAGCTAACAAACTTTGGATTGTAATTAAATGTGTTGTTGGCTAAAAGGTTGATGAAAGTTAATCTGGAATCTGTGATGGGAGGCAAGGAGGATAACTACTAAATTTAGGGAAACAGCAAATTTAGCAGACGGGTGGGGGGGGGGGGTTCCTCCTGATGTTACACTAGGCATCATACAGGAGACTGAGGAGAGCTGGTAACAGGAAGTGGCTGTTATTGCTGAAAATACTAATGTGAGCTTGGAGAATATAGAGGGATAAATGTGGGGACATATGTCCATCTGGTCTCTACTGAAGATAACAGAATAACATTTGTGGCTCTGATTTCTCTTCCCTTTAATTTGTACACCACAAATGCAGACGTTTGCCAGGTGTTACGCTTTCCTATTACGAAGAAGAAAATATACAGCTGATGAAGACTACAAACTGAGTTATTTGGGAAAATAGAGCCTCCGAGATCACCATGTCTTCTTCCTCAGGTCACCAGTTAAAAATGCGTCATCTTCTCCAAAGAGTGCTGTTGCCTGGCTGAAATAATCAAACTAAAATACATTTTCTACAAGTATCACAGCTGTCAACAAAAGGCGGTGCAGTATTTTGATTCCAAGATGGCTGCATTCAGAAGATCAGGTTGATTAGAGCTCTTTCATTGTGAAAAAAAGACAAATAAAAAGCCAGTAAAAAAGGAATTTAGGTAAAATTCACTTACTGGCTAGACATTATACTGCCTGGGTGCCAACAAAGAAGAAATCTGGACAAAGTAAGAGAAAATCAACTAGGTAAATAGATGATAAAATTCCTCTAATGGTGAAGAGTCTTGCAGTTCAGCAAATTTCGGGTTTCAGCTTTGGTACATGAAATGGCTTCCAGTAATTCAGAAAAAAGGGGTCTTTAAATGAAACTGGAGGAATATGTAAAGTCAAATGACAAAAGGTTGGAAAGAGTAGAAGAAGCTTTAAGTAGCTAGCCAAATGAGCTGATAAAACTGCAGAAATCAGCAAAAAGAATGGCTGAATATGTGGCTTCTCAAGAACTGTTTAAAAAAATAGTAACATTGGAATGCTCTTAAGGAAAGGGGTTATCCATCTGACTTGTTGAAGAAAACAAAACAAGAAGTCATTCATTGTAGGAGTGACAAGTTTACACCCATTTAAAGGGGTGGAATGGTTAAACCATGTGCCCCCAACAGTAGTCCGCTTAATCAGAGTTTTATTTTAACTTAATTTATTAGGAAGCCACAGATTAAGAGTGTTATTGATACCCACTGGACTACTGTTACTCATTGTAAAAACCTCAAGGTCATTGTGGGGCCACACCCATGTTACACTTTGAAAAGGGTGCCAACATTAGAAACAAGCTGAAGAAAAGCATCACAGATACATCAGTTGCCTTTGGTACTTTTAAGTGCAATAGTTATAGTCGGTGCTAATTTATTAATATTAATATTTTAGAAAAAAAATTAAGGAGATAAAACATGTTACCACAGTTAGCCTTGGAGAGCTTTATATCAGAGCAGTGTGCGTGTGTATGTATGTTATGTATATATATATATGTATATATATATATATATATATATATATATATATATATATATATAAAAAACATATATGGGTCATCTTCACATGACTGAAATTTAATTTGACCGAGACCAGAATACCTAATTTTCAAAAATACTGAAAACTCACTTGACTGAAACTCATAAGACTCAAACCTTACAATGCTAAAGTTCAAAATATTAACTTGTAAACCATAGACATGCACACTTACAGCACCAATGACTAACTCTTTCCAGAACTTAAAAACTAATTACATACCCTCTTAACAGAAACCAGACGATATAAACCCAAAGTAGGTGGGGGAGACTACACCCCGCACACCCCGTAATCTGTGAGGCTGTGCCCCCCACCCCCCCAACTATATATAACTCCAGGATTGCACTACAGTGGGAAAAGGGCATATACCTTTTACTTACCTTACAGTAGTCTGCACACTGCCAATACTGCTGGGAATGCACAAAACATCTGCCATATTACTTGAGATATTTCCCATAAAAATGTAAACAGACATACCCACATTTAGAAACACTACAACACTACTTTCTACAGGACTGTCTGTATTCTGACCATCAGCACTATAAGTTACAGTAATTCTTTTTATCATGAGCAAGTCACAGGAGAAGGGAAACCCACATCATGTCTATAGCTTACAATTCAGTATAATGAGATTCAGTATTTTGAAAATTCTGTAGTATGGTCTTTAAATGAAATTTCAGTCATATGAAGTAGACCCATATGTATAATGTATATACATGTACATATAAAATAACTGATCCTCAGTGGAGGACATTTTACATTGGTAAGACTGATCTTACCCTCTGGGAGCATACATGCGAGTAAAACAAGTGTTTTATGCAGTGCTGTGTTAGCTGCTTCTTTTGTTTTACTTGCTGCTTCTGAATTTGTTATTGAACCAGATTTTACCTGCTCAATCCAATTCTGTTTCCTAGTATATATGCGAGCATGACTATGCTATCAGAACTGTTAATGCTATTAGAACTGGTAATACAGAGAATGCTTTGTGCAAATTCTGTACAAAATGTCTCAATTTTACTAATTTTTATTATTTAATATCATGGAAAAGTTGCAATTTGGTCTCCTTATGGGGAAGTGAGAAAACCATTGACAATGGAGGGAAGTTTAGCAGGTTAGATTGCAAGCAAATATCTTTTATGGTATTAATGATTCTGTTAACATTAATTGTTTATTATATTATTATACATTTATATCTGTATAAAATTTAATATGTTGATTTATGTTTTAAAATTTCATATTATTTATAAGTATTATCAGTATATTAGTTTATCCATATTCATTATATTTTTTATAGGTTGGATATAAATATTTTTATAAAATGTAGCATTCATATGCACATCAATAGTTCCTTATTATATCAGATATTATACATTAATATATTTCATTTATATAGCCCGTCATAGCAATACTCCATTTTTCTATGCAAGAGAATTTTTGTATGCTATGACTTTTGCCTAGTTTATGGAGTGAGAGATTTTTGAAGTTAATTTTTTAATAATCAGATAATGCCAGATGGTTCATGTTTTATGACTGGACTCAGTCTTTCTATATATACTGTTTTATTGTATTACTGTCTTGCGATTAAATATTCCCGATTAACTATGTTCATATGATTATCATATGGAGGGGATGAATAACTGAAGGCATTTTATAATGGAAGATGTTTCACATTGCCGGATCGGTTATATATTTCTTGAGAGTCCATGTCGGTACATATTAGCTGCATGATAGGCAATTATACATAGTCTCTTTAAGGTTTAAGCTCATACAATGTATATAGTTATGGTTTTACGCTGAAGGATTTTTCATCGTACATCTTGGTATTATATGATTTAGAAGTGAGATGATCTGGATATCTAGTCTTAGAAAACTTTTTGGAACTTGGGCGATGTTTTTCCTACCTTCCGTCTATTGTTTCCATGGATTCCATAACATTGCATTTCTACTTTTATCACAGCTTATTAGCTGTAGATTGTGTTTTACCATTTTGCGAAGGGGCACCTTTAATTAATTATGTTTATCGCATTATTATGTGAAGGAGTTGAGTAAGTAAAGACATTCTATTATGCAAAAAGTTTCATAATGCCGGATCGGCAATATGTTTTTTGAGAGCTTATGTTAATATACATTAGTTGTATGGTCAGTAGTTACTGACAGTCTTTTCTAAGGCTTAAATTTCATTGAATAACTTGATACTTTATGATTTAAGAGTGAAATGACTTGTATATCTAGTCTTAGAAAACCTTTTGGAACTTAGGAGACGTTTATTCTGTCTTCCGTTTATTGTTTCCATGGACTTCAGAATAGTGTTCTTTATATTCAACACAGCTTGTTAGCTATTGAATTTGTTTTAATTATTAAGATATAGAGTGTATAAGTTTTAAAGCGGCAAATCCTGGGTTTAATCCATGGACTAGTCAATTTTGAGTTTTAGATGTTAGTTAATATATACTGCAAGCACTTTTGCATTAAAAGCAATGCCAATTTTGACTAGCTTTATTGGGTTTAAATATATAAATGGACATCAAGTAGGTTGGCGTTACAGACTTAAAGCCAATATAACCTTATAGGAATTTTGCTATACTGTCAGTTTAGTGTACCGGGATCTTAGTTTTTAATGTCACATATGTTTGCAGCGCTTTAATGCCTTTAGCGCTTCTTGTGCAATATTGAGTTGATGCATTATTATAAATGTTCACAGTTTTGCATCTAATGTGTTTTTTATGGGCTTGAGTCTTTATGAACTGATTAGTTGTTTTTGTTTTGTTTTTTTTTTGTTCATTGCCGATTTAAGAACATTATTGGTTAATTATAACAGTGATTAATCACTGCTTTGAGTTTTGGTTTTCGCGCCAAAAGGCTGTGTATAAAAGAAGTTTGATTTTCTCTAGATATTTACACCTGAAGAAGCGTAGTTTATCTACGTGAAAGCGCTTGTGTTTTTATGGAACAATAAAAGACTTTTTACTTATTCGATTCTTCTGTGTGGTGACTCCAGTTTGGATCTGATATCAGCTGTTTATTAAAACAGTAAGCTTGTTCCATATGACAGAAGGGTTATGAGTTTTATATATATTTTTTATAATTTATTATGTTTTACATAGGTATATTGTTCATTCATGTATGTGTGTGTTGGTCCTGAATTTTTAGCAGTTCTGCCACTGTGTCTTTAAATTGTGTTTTCACCAATCGTGGTATAGAATCAGATTTTAAATGGACTTTTAACAATGAAAGAATTATTCTGAAAAAGTCTGTGTCTTTATTGGACACAAGTACTAAATTTTTTATTAAAGTGTTTTTGTGTGAATGGTTCCATAGTCACTGTTCACATTTATTGCTTTTTCAGGTTCTCACCCCTTATGACTTGAGATTTATCCCTGTTTTTACAGGAAAGTCCTGATTTGGGCAGTTATATCCTATGAAAAGCATGGACATATGGAAAATACCACAATGTTTTAAGGAAACAAAGACTGTTTTCTAAATCTTGAGGGAAAAAAAACTAAGCTAGTATATTTGAAATACCTTAATATTATATAAAATGGAAACAACTAAAATTTCAGGAAGTATTAGTAAAAACATTTCCCGTTGTGGACATCTGAAAAAAGTGTCAGTCCTAATTATGTATGCTGTAACCAGGCATTAATGACCACAGCTATTTGTGCAGTTTATTAAGATGTTACTGGGATTGTGCAAAGATAATACACAGCAGCTCTACCCCAAAAGGCATATTCCACCAATACAAAGATCAGTCACTGTTATTATGCAATTGTGCCATTTCTCAAACTGTGCCGGTCACCACTGCTAGATATTTGTTTTAGTTTAACAAAAGCCATGTTAGGGTTCTTTTTCTGCTTTGATAGAGCATCTCCGTAAGGCTATTAGCAAGGGGGCAAATTTCTATAAGCCAGAGAAATATGGAAGGCAAGAAATCACAAATAGAAATATTTATGGCAGAATGTATTATGCCAAGGTTAGAGGCAGATGAGGCTCAATAACTAACAGTTGAGAGGATGAGATAAAAATGGTGATGCGCAATTGATATATTTAGGAAATTCTCCAGGAACAGATGGTATGCCAGTGGAAGTTTGAAAGTTGGGAGAAGAAAGTGATAAAGACCTGGAAGATTTTGTTTAACAGTATTTTAAAGGAGGGGAAGCACCGACATCTTGGAAGACAGCTGTGATGGCTGTATTACCTAAGGAAGGTAAAAACCCATCAGAGCCAGATTAATACAGACCCATTTCAATTTTAAACCATGATTATAAATTGTTTACCTTTGCTAGCTAATTGAATGGCAAAGATGCTGCCAAAATTGATAGATATGGATCAGTGTGTGGTTTTGTAGAGGGAAGACAAATATCTGACATTACTAGAATGATGATGATGCAGAGGGACGCAGAATATAAGAAAATACTGGTGCTGTTGGTAGGTCTTGATAGAAGGAAAACATTCAACAGAGTAAGCTGGGATTTTATGAGAAAGATAATAGAAGCATTTGCATTCCGTGATGAATAAAAAAGATAATTAGCAGGATATATGAAGGATCAGAGGCAAGAATTAAAGTAGGATGTTTCCTTTCAGATAAGTTGTGTATGAACAGAGGAACTAGGCTGGGTGTCCTCTTTCTCCTTTATTTGCTTTATATAGTGAGCCACTGACAAAGAGAATAAGTGGTTCAGAAATTCAAGGATGTAATTGGTATGATCAAGAAAAGTTTACTTTATTTGCATATATTATTATTTTATACCTGAAAATTCCATAAAAGGTAATCTCATTGTTGTGGAACATTTTGAGACAGTTTCAAGTCTTTTCATGATATAAAATTAATGAACATAAAACTAAGGCTGTAGCCGGTAACACAGTAAGATAGTGTTTAGGAGTATAGGTTAAAAAGACTTTTGTTACAGCAGCTAAGGATATGTAGGAAGAAACTAAATAAAATATAATACAAAAGTTGAGTTACTGGAACCTTTTGTTATGGATAGTAAGATAAAAGCAGTGAAAATGCTTTTAGTCCCTTTTCTTTTATATACAGGTCAGGCATATTTTTATCAACCAGAGGGGAATTTGTGGAGGATTAATAGAGTTGAAAAAAATTATCTGTGACTGGAAGAGGGCAGCCGTTAGTGGGATAAGTTGATTCTTCCAACAGAACAAGATGGTTTAGGATTACCTGATTTGAATGGATATATTAGAGCTACACAGTTAAGGCTCATACAAACAGAAGGTTATAATTCAAACTGGTAAGGGATGATGAAGCGGGAGGGGGGGGGGTTCAAGAAATCAGGAGAGGGTGGGATTTTGGATGCAGATTCTTAAGCAGAGTAATAACTATACAGAATATTATATGTTGTACAAAACATTTACTAAACAGTATCTGTTTCAGATATATAACCCTGTTTTCTTAGGCTTCTTCATTAGAACTTCATGGCTGTAGATATCGCCAAACTGCCAAGTTGCATTATACTCTGTTTCCTAAGTTGGTATTTAACTTCTAATGCATACCCAACCTAAAATATGTATAGACTATATCTTTACTGAGTTGTCATTATATTAAAAATAAAATTTGCATCTGTTTCTCCAGAAATTAAACTTATTTGTTACTGCAAAGCATGCTTTTGTCAAATTTCCGTGTGTGTGTGTGTAGGGGGCGAATGTGGTGCAGTGAAACCCCTCTTTGAGCCACATTGAAATCTAAGGCTGGAATTCTTAAGTGCATTTTTTTTTATTCAAGATGGAGAATGCAGTACATGTCCACAGTATAGCTTTACTAAATTGTCATTATATCACAATAAAAAAAAATAAAAAATCAGTATTTCACCGGACAGTTTTTTTCTTCTGACTGTAAGCTGTGCTGTGGCCAAAATTCCCTCTTCTGAGGTCAGGAGTATGGTACAGTACAGTTAGTTCCTGATCTATATGGAAATCTCGAGTAAAATAAATTGTGCCTGATTGTCCAAAGATAGTTTCCTTAACGCTTTTGAAGAATTTTCACAAGGAACTGGCATATTGCTTTTGTTTTTTAACACATGGGTACCAAATGCATATTTCATTGATACAACCTGGCATGCTACATTGTATCTGTAAAACTGGAGATGTGTATTATTTTTTTCAGGGTAATGAATACAGCACATGTCCAGAACATGTCTGTACTAAGTTGTCATTGCATCAAAAGTACATTTCAGCAAAGAAATTTGGTCTCCCTGCAGCCGTGCCATGATGCAGTATCTCTATCTGTGGGTGTTTTAAATTCAGAACCTAAGCTACAGTGAAATTTCAAAGTTTAGAATGACATTTGTGTGTGAATTTCTATGCTAATATGTCCTATTGTAATTCCCAAAACGTTTTATTAGGAGCTCTTATAATAAGACTGACATATAATAATCCTGTTTCTTAACTAGATTGGCCCACTGGACACACAGTCCCTCTTCTGTGGCAACACAGGAGCAATGACTGGTTAATTGACTTGCTCGAGGTCACACAGGAAGCAAGTGATGGCTGAGGGAATCAAACCCTCTACCATAGAAACTTTTTCCATAATGGGTGTTGCTTGACTTGTGTGAGGGGAATGCAGCACATGTCCATAATATATCTTTACTGAGTTGCCATTATATCAAAGTAAATTGTGTATATTTCTCCAAATAATTAAACTTTTTTTTATTGCAGATGTGTTGACCAGTGTTGGCTGTACTGTGTACGGGTGTGTACTTAGGTGAAAATTAAGCAGTGAATTGCAGTGAAGTCCCTAAATGAATGGGAGGCATGGGTACCTGTATCTGTATCCTTTTGTTCCATGCAAGTTTTATTTAGAACTTTCTGGGGGGGGGGGGGGGATGAAGTAAGGCCTTTCATGCATGGTTACCAGATACAGGGCTTTTCATGAATTTCAGTGTCAGTTTGGCATATGTTGCATCATAATTGTTTCCAATAAGGGTGAGTATGTAATGTTTTTTCAGAGTGGGAAATGCAGCAGAGGGCTTTTCAGGAATTTCAGTGTCAGTTTGGCATATGTTGCATCATAATTGTTTCCAATAAGGGTGAGTATGTAATGTTTTTTGTGCGTGGGAAATGCAGCAGAATATATCTTTACTGAGTTGTCATTGCATCAGAAATAAACATTTTATGTATTTTACCAGATAAGTCTACATTTTTGACACTGCAAACATACATTGACCAAAACTCTCTGTGCTGAATGGGGCATTGATTTGTAGTCAGATACAGCACTGAGATGCATTGAGAATATTTAGTGTAGAGCATCATTCTTGGGTGCATTTAGTAGCTGAGTAGACTTTTATAATTCATTGAAAGCTTTAACAACTCCAAAAGGAGAGTGAGTTATGAATTTTTGTATGCAGTTCCCAAATGTGTGGTTTTATAAATATTTCAGTCATAGTCCAGCATATTGCATTTTAGTCTTTCCATTTATAGTGTGTATGTGACTTCTGTTCAGGGTGAGGATTGCAACATATATCTCTAATGTATCTACTAAGTTGTCATTACATCAAAAATATAAATAATCCTATATATTTTCCTGAAAAGGAACAGTTGCGGTCACTGGATTTATGCCTATCTCCCATATGTTCTAGACTCCTGTGCATTGATTTACTTTACATGAAAATAAAGTTGCACAGATCTTTGTATCGACTTAATCAATCATATGCATTCTGATAAGTGTCACTGGATGTTTTACTGAGAAATGTGATAGACTGTTTCAAATGGTTTCATAGATGTGGGCATATATTGCTAGATACCACTAAAATTTCTATATTCCCATCAATGTATTCTCTTTTTTGCCACCAGGTTAGCAGCAACCAAAGATGTACATCTAACACTTGTTTTCAGGCTGACAAACTCAGCATACATCTTGGTCTTAATTATGTGTTCATAGGTAGGTACTAGGCTATCGGCCCAAGGGCCTATGTAAGCCTAGCCAACAAGGTTCCCTGGCTTACGCCACCCAAGAAAGTTATTTTCCTGTGCCACTGTAGAGCAGAGACACCGAAGTGATCCCCAGGGTGTATTTCCTTATTCCCATCCACTCATCAAGATTTTTTTGAAGAGTGCTAATGAAGAACTTTGCTTGACATAGATGGGTAGGCTGTTTCAGAGTATGAGAAGTCTCTGGGACAGGAATCTATCAATCCAGCTTGTCCTGTTTATTGTGGTGACAAGGTTTAGGTCCCTAGAGCGTGTAGTTCGGAGGGATTGGGATTTCTTTAGGTGTAGCATGTCCAAGAGCTCTGGATTTGACATAGCTTTATATGTTAGGCAGAGATCACCTCGGAGTAGGCGATATGCTACGGAGTAAAGCTGGAGTTTTTTGAGGCAGTCAGTGTAGGGCATTTGTTTGAAGCCAGTATTCCTCTTTGTGAGGTACTTCTGTGGCCTTTCTAGCTGCTGCAGATGTCTTGTGAGGTACATCCCAAAAGGGGCGTTGTACTCTTATAATGGGTCTAATGGCCATTGAGTAGAGGGCAACAATGACCTCTTTTTTCCTGGATGAAAATCCTTTTATGATGAGGTGTGCCATGTAGAAGGACTTCCTGACTACTGTGGCGATGTAAATAGCAAAGGAGAGACTACTGTCCACCTGGATCCCCCAAGATCACACATTAGGTGTTAAGTAGATTGCTGCCTATGTGGTAGTTCATGGGTACAGAGTTTTTACTAAAGGGGATGACACTGCACTTTTTGGCATTGAGCTTGAGGCCGTGGCTCTGACACCAGGCATCTGTCTCAGCGAAGCCCTTCTGTAGGAAGTCCACATCATTTGGGGACTTGACTATGGCTCCTAGTTTGCAGTCATCTGCGAACTTCGTTAGCTAGAGGCCTTCTGTGTTAGCCTGTACTTCAGAGAAGTAGATACCAAACAGGAGAGGTCCCAGGATGGAACCTTGTGGTACTCCACTTGTTACTGCTTTGAGGTCAAATTTGGAGTCTGCAACTTTTACAGTGTGGGTTCTGTCAGTGAGCCAGTTGGCAACCCATCTTGTGACGTAGGGATTTCTACCTAGTTTAGTGACTTTAGCTATAATTCCAGAATGGGGGATGGTGTCGAAAGCCTTGGCGAGGTCAAGATAGGCTGTGTGAAACACCATACCCTCATCTACGGCTTTGGTGACTGCCTCAAAGAAGTTGATCAGGTTCAGGAGGCATGATCTGCCTTTCACAAACCCGAACTGGGTGGGATCCAGAGTTTGGAGGTTACCGATGTCTTTGTTTGAGTTCCATGATGATACGTTCCATGGCCTTGCAGACTAGGCTCATCAGGCTAATAGGTCGATAGTTCCTGGGGTCAGTGGTGGCTCCCACTTTGTGGAATGGGATAACTGTTGCTGTGCGCCATTCAGTGGGCACAAAGCCTGATGCGAGGCTATTATTGAACATGGTGCTTAAGTGGGGAGCCAGTTCGTTCTGAAGTTTGTATAAAACACAGCCTTGGATGTTGTCCAGTCCCATGGATGCTGTGTTTTTGGCTTTAGAGAGTGCAGCTTTTACCTGCGTAGTTGTGATTACAGGGACTCTGCATTCTTCCTGTATAGATATGGGCCCTTTAGGGGGTGAGGGGGGGGGGGGTAAATTTAGCACTGAACCTATCTGCCAGGATGTTGGCAATATCAGTTGGTTCTGTAATTTTTGTGCCTTTGTGCTGTAACTCAGAGCAGATCTGGGTGTTGCCATCGAGATTCTTGACATAGCTATAGAATGCTTTGTGGTTTTCCTTAGCATTAGTGGCAACTTTGATTTTGTAGCTAGCTTTGGAGGATCTTATAAGGGATCTCAGCTTCTTACTGAGGCTGACCAGGGTGCTCCTCCACTCATGGGATGTTACTCTCATTTGCAACAGTTTCTTCCTTCTGTTGTACAGTTTGTTTATGGCAGGGGACCACGAGATTATCTTCCTTTTTTGGAGGATAGCATCTTGGTTCCGTTTGGGATAGCATGATCCACGCACTCGTGTAAGTGCTTATAGAGTGCATTTGTGTAGGATTCAGCAGTTGTAACTGTATTGTCCATCTGCATGGGTGTCATGAAGTTCACCACTTCTGTCTTAAGAATGAAGTTGCTTTGGAGAAATCTTTTACCGTGGTTTCCTTATTGGGGGGTGGGTGCGGGATGTGAATATCAAGGGTGATTAGCTTATGGTCGGATCGGACCAACAAGGAGTTGACTTCAGGTGTGGAACACCGGTCACTCATGTTGGTAATAACTAGGTCTAGGGTATTGTTGCCCCTGGTGGAGGTGTGGATAAGTTGATCCAGAGCATTGGAGTTTATGAATTCCAGAAAGCGTTGAGCTAAGGAGTTGGTACACGAGTAGTTTTCCCAGTTAATGGTGGGGTAGTTGAATTCGCCCATTATTAGGGTGTTTGGTTGAACCCTAATATTTTCCAGTACATCAAGAAAAGAGGAGTGGGAATCCTGGGGTATGGTGGGGGATCTGTAGCAAGCTACAATTTGGATTGCAGTTTTGCCCACAGTTAGTTGCACTTGGATAACCTCGGATGCATTATGCTGAGCAACTAGCCTGGAGGTGTGGATATCCTTAATGAATATGGACACACCTCCGCCTTTGGTGTTTCAGTCCAGGTTACATGGCCAAAATGTGTGGTATGAGTTATAGCCTGGTAGTGCAGGGGTGCTCTCTGGAGCCTTGAACCAGGTCTCAGTCACTGCACAGATATCGATGTTCTCCATTTTAAGAAGTGCCTCGAGTGAGTGCATTTTGAAATTTAGACTTCTGGCATTGAGTAACATTACCCTCAGTTTTTGCTTGCCTGTTCCTGTTACGGTGGTGAATTTGTTATTTGAACCTTGCCTAAAAAAGGCACTATAGGAGCAGCAAGAGCCTTAGCCGGTATCCGGAATCCCAGGGGGTGACAGGTGCAGGCCATCTGTGGCAAAGCATCATGGTCTGTCGACCATGTCATCCCAAGCAGACAGATACTGGATCACCTTAGAATGACACCAGAAGCTTAGCCAATTGTTGAAGTCAATCATTTTGTCCTTGTACTGCGGTATCATTCGGGGTGATGGCAGAATGCTACTCAGGGCTAGGGTCATACCTGCTTGGGCTACAAGATTGGAGAGCTCTTCCATATCTCTTTTCATGTAGTTCAGGGACGTACATCTCAGGTCATTCACACCAACGTGGACAATGACAGAGTCATATTTGTACTTGTGGAGTGACCTGAGTGCGTGGGTTATGTGGTGGATCCTGGCACCCGACAGGCAGCTGACAGTAACCTTCTCCTTATTTAGCCTGGTGAGTGGGACATCAGTGTGCCCAACTATAGAGTTACCTATGACTAGTGTGTTGGGTACGTTGTTTTGCCTTATTGGCTGTGGTTAAGTGACACATTGAGTCTGTGGGCTATGTGTCATTTGGGTTGTGTTGGGGGATGGAGGTTGCTTGTGTTTCTACTTTGGAGGTCTCTGTTGCTTAGACAGATTATTGTTGAGAGCCTCTGCAAATGTTTTTGTGTTACTATGTGTGGATTTTGGTGGTGTAGATTTAGTGAGACTATGTGATGAGTGTGGTGTGGTGCTAAAGTTTACCTTCTCCTCATGACTGTCAAGTTCAGTCTTGGTTGGAGAGAGCTTTACCTCCAGTTTGGCAAGATAAGTGCATCTCTCACAGGTTGTAGTGTTGGGTGGTAGGAGGAGAGGGTTGTCTGTGTACATGAGGCAATTTCTACATTGCCTCAAGATGCCCAGATTCATCAGATAGACGAGAACACTGGGAGCTGACCCTTGGACATGCCTGAATAAAAAAACTATTTTCCTCTAGATAAGTGAGGAAAGTGAGTACAAGAGCTGTTTTTCTCTAAGCAAGTGAGAAAAGTAAGTACAAAAGCTGTTTTCCTCTAGGTAATGAGGAAGATTGAGTGCTATAGTAATTAGTAGCTTATTTAGTGCTTACAAGTTCTGAACAAGTGCTGAGCATGAATAAGCAAATTTAAGTGCTAAAACTAAGAATCTGTACCTGCACGAGATGAGTTACAGGACAGAAACAAGTGCAAATGCAGGCTTTCAAATCAGAAAGTTGAGAGGGGTGGAAGAGATTGCCCAAATGGCCAATAAGTACAATTTCTGGGCCAGAACCACTCCTTATGTGGTAGACAGATTACCTAGTGCTTACCACTCCCACTAATTAGCTAGAAGGCTTCCCTCCAACACAGAAAGGCTCGGGGGGCTCAGAAGCTTACATACAGTCCTGGATACAGCAAATTTGTATCTTGAACACTAGTTACAGAAAAGGTAGGAAACGGGCTTAGTTTTTTTTTCTTCTGAAAAAGTACTAAAATTTAATATTCTCCAAACTATGATAGTTTATTTAATTTTAAATGCTACTGAAATACTCATTCTACTTTTTTCTGACTGCCTTGCATATATATGAGATTTTGATGTCTGTCTGCCTTAAGAGTTATTTAATGCAGTGTCCTGTATAAAGCTATCTGTTATCCTTTTTTATTTTTACCCCATGAATCTTGTTCACTATACTGGCCAATTCATTCCTGAGTGGGAGGTGAGTTCCTTCTTGATGATGAAAGTGGAGCACTAAGTGAAGTTTGTCATCTGTGATAGGGTCAATGATTTTATGATTTGATATAACTGAAAATATGTCAATGTTTTTTTTTTCTATAAATGGATGATTAAACAATACTCACACCGTCAACCTTGCAGCCCCACAAAAACTAATAACTATATCAAAAGGCAGCACTTTGGAAATGCACTCAGCAGGAAGGTATAATGTTTCAAAAATAAAGTCATTACCCGATATCTTGGAGTCCAAAGTATAAAAAAAATCATTTATTATTAAAAATGAAAAACATAAGGTCAAGTGCTTTCATCCCGTAAAGAGTTGGGACTTCCTCAGAACCCCCCAAAAATCTCCATTTCAGCTTAATATACACACAAAAAACTTAATGAACCAGTCATGTGGCTACTAATAGATTACAATCAAATTACATTAGATAAAATTCCTTAAATTCAAATACTTATCACACCAAAACATTGATGAATTCATTTTAAAATATCTGTTAAAAACTATTATACCGTGAGAAATATAATACCAGCTTAAAATAGAATAGGGAACACTAACCCCACTGTCAGTATACTTAGGAAGAAAAGCATCTTTAACCCGCTCCCTCCATCCAACTGTAGTCATATTTGAGAGAGTATGTACTACTAAAACTTATGTTGAGGTAAATCAACAAAGAAAGAAATATTTTAACTTGACAGAACATGTATTTCAATTGATGCAAGTGCTTAGGAAAAATGATAAATTGAGAATTATGAAGCCAGATAAGGGGGGTGTTACTCGTTAAGATCGATTGTAATGGCCATCTGTCAGAGATTTTACACGATCCATTCATATAGAAAATTTAATTTATTTTTAGAAGATGGTTTGTTTCAAGATGTTCTGTCAGAAGACTTGCACGATATCCTAAATAATGAACATCCACTTATTCCTATACCCTTTGGAATTCCTAAGGTGCATAAGAACATCTACGAACCTCCTTACAGAGTTATAGTAGTAGCACATAATAGCTCTACCTACCAATTACGAGTTTTCATTGATGGATTATTAAAGAATGCTCTCAAACCTATTGACTACCTTTTGAAAGATTCTTGGGATTTTCTTTCTAAGATAAAATAGAAGTGGTATAATGAACACTGTTGTTGTTCTACTATAGATTTTGTAGATCTGTTTACTTCTGTATCCCATCAGGAAGGCTTGAATGTATTTCAAGAGGCCATCAACGGATTGACCATCCTTAATACATTAGTCAACTTTGTTATGGATGTTATAGAAACAATCTTGCATAACAATTTTTTTTACATTTGAAGGCGAATATTTTCGGCAAACCAGAGGCGTAGCTATGGAGTAGAGTTGCATGATGTTTTCCTGGGAAAGTAAATGTGTACTTACAACCAAATTTAAGGATCAGTGATTTACTTATCTGCGCTTTTTGGATATTTTCACCCTCTAGAAAGATAAAAGGTACAAGAGGGTTGACTTTACTAATCATTTCAATAGTGCCCCTCCTTTTTTTTCAAGTTTACCTATACGCAAGCGGACAACAGTATAGATTATCTAGATGTCACCCTATATAAAGGCAATTGTCAAGGCATTTTTGCCTCAAAATTTTTCAGAAAGGAAGCCTTTTCTAATAGCTATTTGGACTTTCAGAGTTGCCACCCAAAATATATGAAAAAGAACATCTTTAAAGGGGAGCTATTCTGAGCTGAGAGAATTTGTTCCAATTTTTCTAACTTCAAAACTGAATTAAGCAATTTAGTGCAGATGTTCCAAGAAAGGGGTTACCCATGTGATTGTTGCTGAGAATAAGTAAAGAAGTATTTGATGGGCGTGGGACTAGATTCAAACACCTGTTAGGTGAATGATTAAGGGCATCATACTCTGGAAGCAATAACACTGTGGTTAATGTTAAATCACACACCAGCAGCATAGTGGCCCCTTTTGGGGTGTGTTCTAGGAGCTATAAAAGTGATTTTAATGAAAGATTCGGTCATTTTCAAAGGGAACCCAGAAATATTTGAGATCTTAGGGACAAACTTAAAATTTCTTTTTTGAACATGTTCAACCAAGAATTGCTCCCAGCCTTAAGGGTACTACCATTGTGGTACATGTAGACAGTGTAGATTTATTCTGGAAGGAATGGGTGTTATAAAATGTACCTTTTGCAGTTCATCAAGGAAGGTAATTGTGCCACTACGGGTTTAATCTATATTGCTATATGTCAAAAGTGAGATTATTTGTCCACAGGCAAAACAGAAAGTCAGCTAAGGAAATGGATCTATGAATATCTGTATGCCATTTCTAAAGGTAACGTAAACAACACACTTTTTAAACATACTCAGATCTGCCCAGGATATACTAAATTTAGATTTGGGATCATCGATATCATCCCGAGAAACCCCAGAGGAGACTGGTGGGAATTGGACTTAGAAAGAAGAGAATTGTTTTGGCAATTTAAATTAAACGCAATAGGCCCTCCTGGTCTTAAATGTGTCCATTTACCTATAAGTAAGTTTAAACCACAGGAGTTATAGATAAAGGAGAACTTTCGTGGGAGATATCGGCACAAAGGTTATTCTAAGGATTTGGTTGTCTGTCCCTCCCTTTGGGGGTATTTATTTTTCGATTGGTTTATTGGGGGGGGGGGGGGGACTGTTTTTCATGTAAGTGTACAGAACATTTCTTGACCACCTAATAATGTTTTTAGATGTGAAGTTGTTCAATCTCGCCATTCATTCTTCACTGATGGGTTCGGAGCCGATCCATCGGCTCCGGTACGGCCGTTTGAAAAGCTCGAGGTTTACCAGTAGTTCGAGGTCAACCCCTTATCCTATGATGCACTGAGAATTACCTCAGATCTAGTTTGCCACTACAACTGATCAGAGTTTCCAGTTTTTGCTCGAACCAGTATTTCTTCAAAACTGTATTTTGCAAAGGCCAAAGGGGAAGAAAGATGTGGTTCCAAAAAGCCCAAGGAGCCTTTCAGGACACACGTGGTGAACCCCCCCTCTAGGGGCAGAGGAGGGGGGGTTAATAATGGAAGATGCCGCCCTCGTGGCAGAGGGGGTCCGCAACACCAGTGTGACAGAGATCACTTCTCTGGTCAGCCCTATCAGCGCTCCTGAAAGGAGGTCCGACTGTCCTGCTCTGGAGGCAGTAGGGGGTCGCTTATCTTTGTACCCAGATGCCTTGCAAGATATAACAAAAGACTGCTGGGTACAAAGTATCATTTCCAGAGGGTATTTCATATCTTTCTCAACACCCCCCCCCCCCCGCCCACAAGGAGAATCCCGGATGTTCCACCCAGTTACAGGCAACTATAGAGGTCCACAAGTTGCTAGAAAAAAAGTCATCCAACCAGTCCCAGCAGACCAAAGAGGATTCAGAACTTACTCAAGGTTCTTTTTGGTTCCAAAGAAAACAGTGGTCTGGAGACCCATTTTGGACCTCAGCAGACTCAACCAATTTGTCAAGAAAGAGAAGTTCCGGATGGTCACGCTACAGTCAGTACTTCTCTTTTTAGGGAAAGACAATTGGATGTGCTCGATAGACCTCAAGGATGTGTACTACCACATAAAAATGGCCAGCCCATCCAGAGATCACCTGCATTTCCGGCTGGGAGACAATCATTATCAATTTCGAGCCCTGCCCTTTGGTCTCACTACAGCCTCCAGAGTGTTCACCAAATGTATGGCAGTGGTCATGGCTCACCTGAGGCATCTAGGATTCCAGGTGTTTCCGTACCTAGACGATTGGCTCCTTACCTCCACCACCAGGCATCAACTTGTTCAGGCAAGGGAATACACTCTGACACTCTGCAATCACTTAGGCATTACAGTCAACTCAGAAAAGTCTGCCTTGCAGCATATCGTTTTATACGGGCAGAGTTAGATACTTCAACCACCACTCTAAGATTACCAATCGAGAGAGTCTTTCTCCCTCGCCAGCATGTCAGCACATTGGTATCGAAAGACAGAGCACCAGCCGCAGAAGTTCTAAAAGTGTTGGGTTTGATGGCTGCAGCAATCCTGGCCATACCATTAGCAAGGATACATATGCGGATTCTTCGATGGCTGTTGTTAATGCAATGGTCTTATCAGGAACTTCCAATGAATCACACAATTTTAATTACGAACTCTTGCAAGAGAGATCTCCAGTGGTGGTTGACGTCTCTTCATGTAACCATAGGATGCTCCATTGTACCACCCCCCATAGCCACTGTGACCACGGATGCTTCCCTGATGGGGGGGGGGCATTTTCAGGGAAAGACTGCCCAAGGCACATGGACGGATCAAGAGTCACATTTGCATATCAAAGTTCTGGAGATGAGAGCAGTACTTCTGGCATTGCAGTAATTTCAGGACTCTCTTCCTCTAGGAAAGATTGCAATTCAGGCAGACAATATGTCAGTAGTCTGGTACTTGCACAAGCAAGGCGGAACCAAGTCTTGCCTCCTTTGCCAAGAAGCCCTCAGAGATTGGCAGTGGGCTGTTTCCTCCCAGTGCTTTCTGTTGGCAACGCACATCCCGGGGAGCTCCAACATGATAGCAAACAAACTCAGCAGGGCAATCTTGTTGCCGCACGAGTGGTCCCTCAAGAAAGAGATTGTAGACAGGATTTTCTGCAAATGGGGCCAGCCTTGCTGCAGTCTTTTTGCCAGCCATATCAACATAAAATGCAGAAGCTACTTTGCCCCGAATCCTCCTCCAGGAAAAGCCCCAGAGATGCACTTGTACACGATTGGCCCCCGGGTCTCCTCTATGCTTTTCTTCCCATTCCGTTGATACCCAGATTTCTACAGAAAGCAAAATCTCTGGGAAGGACCATCATTCTTATAGCCCCTCATTGGCCTCAGCAGATTTGGTTCCCATTTCTTCACCATCATCTTTTGGAGGATCCATGGATTCTGGACCCAGTTCTGGACCTTCTGACACATCCGTCGGGGGACCTCTATCTCTCCTTGCAATCACTGAAGCTGACAGCTTGGCTGCTCCAGTTCCCCTCATAGCCAGGGTTCATAACCTTTCCAATGAGACAAAACAGATCCTTTTGTCTTCCCATAAGCCATCCACTAGAAGATTATATCTTAGCAAGTAGAAGAGATTTTCCATGTGGGCTTCTAAGCAGAACATTGATCCTTATCAAGCCCCCTTGACATCCATATTAGAATTCTTGACTATGATCTTTAATAAAGGAGCGGTAGCCACAACAGTTCGGGTTCAGTTGGCTGCTATATCTAACTTTTATGTCGGAGATGACAGGCTAAACATTATGTCCCACAAGTTATCCAAGGCCTTTCTCAAAGGAACCTTTCACATGAGGCCTCCAGTGAAAACTCCTTATTCTCTTTGGAATCTAAACTTTATGCTGTCTCGTATAATTCTTCTCCCATTTGAACCAGCATCATCTTGTGATCTCAAATTTTTGTCGTGGAAAACCATATTTCTGGTAGCTATTACTTCTGCCTGCAGAGTGTCAGAACTTCAAGCTTTATCTGTCAGCCCTCCTTATTTGATTTTCCATGCTGATAGAGTATCTCTTAGGACAAATCCCTCCTTTTTGCCCAAAGTTTGTTCAGAATCTAATGTCAACCAAGTCATTGAGTTATCAGTCTTCTTCCCTAACCATTCCAATAAATTGGAGTATATGATGCACAAACTTGACGTTCACAGACAGCTCAGATTCTATTTGGACAGAAGTAAAGATATTAGGGAATCAGACCAGCTCTTCGTGTCATTCTCTGAAGCCAGAAGAGGTAGACCAGTGACTAAAACAACTCTTTCTAAATAGCTATCTGATTGTATCACCTTTGTTTATTCAGCTGCTAATATGCCCTTACTACACAAGATTAAAGCTCACTCAACCAGAGTAGTTTCTACATCATCTGCATTCCAAGTCAAATTGCCCCTTGATAACATTTGTGCTGCAGTCACTTAGTCTAAAGCTCATACCTTTATCACTCATTACAAAGTTGATAAGGCCTCCAGGGACAGGGCCTCTTTTGGGTCTACGGTCCTGAGGAATGTACTCCCATGAGCCACCCAAGATTGATGGCGCTAGGGACGCTACCCATCAGTGAAGAATGAATGGCGAGATTGAACAACTTCACATTAAGAAGTTATGTACTCACCATAACGTTCCATGTAAGTTGTTCATCTCGCCTTCATTTTTGCGTCCCTCCCTCCTTCCTCCTCCTGGCTGATAGGTGACCTAGAGGTTGGTCTCACCCTGATTGCTCAAGTCTTCTTCCTCTCCTTTGGTGGATAGCTCAGTTATACGGTTATAGTACACGCAGCAAACAAGATCTGAGGTAATTCTCACTGCATCATGGGATAAGGGGCTTGGCCTCGAGCTTTGCAAACGGCCGTACCGAACCCATCAGTGAAGAATGAAGGCGAGATGAACAACTCACATCGAACGTTATGGTGAGTACATAAATTCTTATTTAAACTGGTATTCTATTTCTCACAGTGTAGTAGTTTTTAACAGTTATTTAAAAATGAATTTGTCAATGTTTTGGTATGATAAGTATCTGATTTTAAGGAATTTTTATCTAATGTAGTTTGATTTTAATTGAGTGGCAGTCACATAACTGATTCATTAATTTTTTGTGTGCATATTAAGCTGAAACAGAGATGCTTGTTTAGGTTCTCAAGAAGTCCCAACTCATTACAGGACGAAAGTGCTTGACCTTCTGCTTTTCGTTTTTAATGATAAATGATTTTTTTATACTTTAGACTCCAGGACATCGGGTAGTGATGATTTTTGAAACATTGCACCTTCCTGCTGAGTGCATTTCTGAAGTGCTGCTGTTTGATATAGTTATAAATGTACAATTGCCTATGTCATAAATGATAATTCAATAAAGGTGTTTCTTGTTTAAAAAAGAAAAAAAAATCTATTTTGGGAAAACAAATGTTATGAGTTGTTGTCTCTAACCCTGTTTGCAGCACTGAGATATCATTTTCACAAAGCTTATGCTTTTGCAGGTTTTCAGGTTGCATGAGTACCTCTACATATGCTGTCCTTTACTGCAGTGCATTGCACTGTTAACAAGCTGTGGACATCCTGGTCAGTGGTCACTCCTCAAATAGATGTGCCAGTGGCATTCTCTTTACTAGTTGTAGCTTGAATTTTAATGAAAATATAATTTTAATGTAATTTCTATGCTGTACCATATATAAAAAATTGTTAATGTTATAAGATATACAGAAGTGTTTTAGGAGTAAAATCACAAACAGTATTGTAGTTTTTGTTAATTTGCCCTTGTGACGAACCGCTACTTAAACCCGGGGCAGTAACTAAGGAGCCTCAATCCTTAACACCATCTCCAGTATGGGAGCATCGCTGAAAGCAGGAATAAAACGCATAATTTCCCCTAAGAGTACACTGGGAACAGGCTCCAAACTTGGGACTGGACTATATATTTTACTCCAAGTCTCCAAATGAATTTTTACACTGACCACTGCAGAGCACTGTGTCCTGGTTTTTAGGTATTTGACACACATGCTCTTAAATATTTGATAATCACACATACAAACACTCCTGGGAAAGACTGGCACAGATTTACCTGCTATGTCCTCTTTCCCAAATTACACAGTAATGCTGCCACCAGTCAAAATACCACAACACTCTCCAAAAGAAGTAAAATAAATATATAAGCCCTGGTGTTGTTACAATAAGCATAGTCACTCTCGGGTTACAACTATTTCTTTCTCAATAACTAGCCACAAAAGGTAGTAAAATACTTAAATAAAAATGATTTAAAACACTTGTACACTGAATAACTGATTTTAGAAACCACAGAGTTTCACAGACAGGAATTATGAAAGTAACACTGAAGGAAGGTTTCACACTGACTGAAGAAAAACTCTTAACTATCTGACTGTAACTTCCTAACTGTCTAAAGATTAACTGTCCCTGTCTAATCACGTTAAGTCAGCAAGGCAAGATGATACTCTTTACTTCTGCAGGCAAAACAAGAATATATGTCCACTCTTCAGGCTGTTGTCCAGACATCAACGACTGGAATAGCAAATCCTATTATTTCTGCTGAACAGCTCTGAAAAACTCTGAGTGAAAAATGATCTGGAAAACAACCACAGCCTACTACAACTGCTACAACCCAACTCAGCTGAACTGAACACAACACAACTGACTAAGAACCTGCTTTTCTAGGAGAATTTTTTTAAAAAGTCACAGAAAGCTGTTATGAGAATTCTAATCTCTCATTTCAGACTTTTGAAAAGTAAACAAAAACAGCTGTTGTGGAAATTCCAATCCTTTCAGCTCTGGCACACGATGACATCACTCTAGGTCAGCTGACTGATACAACCTGCATTCAGAATCCTTTTTAAAAGGCACGTACATTTGGTCAGCCAGAAGAACATTGTTTGATTCAAACATATTACACAAATCAAAGAAACAATCAAAAAACACAAACTTATTTATAAAATAATAGGTAGTCATGCTGGCATTTTATAAGACCAGCTAAGTTATAATTATTTACAAGTATTTACAAAACTGCAGCCAGACATGCTAGCACAGATAACAATACCTGATATCCTCACAGCCCTGTTTGTAAATGTTTGAATTTCAGATGACTGTTTTACCCTAAATTTGGCCCTGCTTAACAAATATCAGTATCTCTATATTTTTTCAGGATATTCCTGTTAGTTTTTCAGGATACGACACCTGATGGTGACTTCATAGTGTAGAGAAATATGCCCCAGTTAGAGTGTGTGTGTGTGTGTGTGTTGTACTTGTATAGATTCCATACATTTACATGCACACAGAAAAGAAAAACACATCAAGCTGGCAAATGCCACACACCAACTGATTTTGCAGCACAGCAGCTAAAATGATGCAAAAAGCAGATAAGTGTTGTATTTCTTACAGTAGGGATTTATACCATGACAGGACATTGATGTGACTCACTAAATACAAAGCCTTAGTGAGCTGCATCTGAAGAGTTTTACACACAAGTGAAGACTGAGGCAAATCAGAGACCATCTGAACTGTACTGTTGACTCCAGTATACTAGTGCGACCCTGATGGTCCAGCTTACTTACATCTAGCTCCTTAGAGATTTCCACTGCAGAATACAAACATTGCATACACACACAGATATGCCTGTATGTATGAGTATGCTGTCTCTTCCCTATACCTGTATGGGAAAATATTGGTAGTGCAATGTGTACTTTATGTGGAACTGTTCACCTGTTTTGCACACTCTGCTCCCCCTGCCCTGCCATGCTTAATGCATCCTTAAGCTATGCATACCTTTCCCAAATTGCAAACTCTGCCCACAGGCTACTCTGCTCTGTGCCTTCATCTCCCTATGCAGCTTCAGGCTAGCACTAACAGTGGAAGAGCGAACAAGCTGCAGTGTACCTTGCTTTGCAGTTGCACTCCCATTCACCTGAGTGTTGTGTGTGTATGCATGTGTGTTTAGCTGCTGCCCCCTGTAAGGCTTTTGACATGAACAGCCTGTTGAGCTGTTTTGGATTGTGCTATTTATTGTAGGGTATAGCACACGAAGCACATACTGACAGAGGCACTATTACTTGTTACTTGTCTGTTACCCATTTGACGATATTTTATCTTGTTGACAGTGTGGATGTCCTCTATATGTCAGGACACATCTAATTAACAACCTGTTTTCAAATCAAACTGCTGAAAATTGTAAAAATTTCCTTAAGTACAATAAGGCTACTGTCTAATGTCAATACGTTCTATAATTGTTCACATCACATCTGATGAAGTGTTGGGATACAAACGAAAACGCACTTGGACTCAATAGCGTTTATGTTGGTGCCTTTCCGTTGCTGTGTTGCTGTGTTGTGGATTTTCCTGCTTATGGCTGTCGTGGATTAAAATCTTTTTAATTTTGAATTCAAGCTTCCGTGGCATTTCCTTTCCTTTATTTGGATTTACAGTTACGTTTCACCTTTTGTTCGTGGTTTTCTTGGTCCTTTATGGTGGTTGGAATGGAAAGCCAGGAAGTACCTGCAAAATCTTTGCAGGAAGACGTCGGTATGACGCGTAAGCTCATAGGACAGCTCACTGAGCTTATCAATCTGCTTACTCCCGTAGCCTCCACGCTGCTAACGGCACAAAGAAGGAGGGAGTCTATTTCCCCACAGAGAACCGAATGGTCTGAACTAGCGAGGGGTATGAATATCGGTAATGGCGAGATGGAGCTTATGGGCGCGAAAGATGACGCCGGCTGCAACAGGGAACGAGTTAGAGGTAGCTTCAACCCTGAAAATACGCCAAATGCTTTGAAAGAGACTTCCAGCGTGGAGGCAAACGGAACAAGGGATAAGCGAGATAAGAGGCCACTTCGTGGTACTGCTGGGAAAGGTACTGTTAATAATACACAGGATCTAAATGACTGGTTGTTTCATCAATTTGATTTTAAGGACAGTAAAAAGGGTCCTAAAGTGCAAAGTTGCAATAGCACTTATAAGGACAATTTAAATACTTTATATAGATTAATGAACAAGCACAGAATTTTAAATGTTGAAAACAGTTATTTAACTGAATGTATAGCTAAACAGATTGTACCTAAGGGATTAAGAATATATAAATACCCTAATAATGTTTTAATTAATTCTGATTTTCATAAAGAATTGATAGAGATTTTTAATAAATGTGGTATTGAAATGCTTAAACTAATGGTGAAAGAAAACACTAGACTACAGGAGGAATTGTATAAAGAGATAGAAATACTTGATAAAAATATCAGGAAAGATTTGCTTTTCTCCATTGAAGAAGAACGAAATAAGTACTTTAATGTTAGAGAAGACATAGATAGTAACATAGATGAGCTTATAAAGAGAAAGATGAAAAAGATGGACCGTGATATATATGAATATCAAAACAATTTGTGTTATCCATTACCATCTAATAGGAGAGGTCAGAAGGACAATTTTCATAAAGAAAATAATAAGGTAAATGGGGAGCAAGTTAATGAATATGTTCCATTTGATGGTGAGAATGAGTATGATGAAGAATTTCCCCCTTTGAGAAGATCCGAAAGAATTATGAATAAACAACTTGGTAATGAAAGGAATTTTTATGGGAGGGGGGGGAGAAGGGGGAGGGGGAGGTATTAATGGAAGTTAATCACCCCCTGAATTCCCTAACCCCACCCTGTTTAGACATTATAACACATGAACATAACAAATGGACATATAATAATTTTAATATTTACAATTACAGTCCTTTAAAATTAGAAAAGGACCATTTTAACTTGCTTTCTAAAGGTTTAAAATATATACCCTATAACAGAGGGAGCATCACAAAGTCATTAATGGACATTAAAGTGTTTTTAAGAAAAATTAATTTACACTTCATGTTCTTCAATTCTGCAAACAGAACAGATATGACCTTAAGGAAGAAATCCATTTACAACCCACCAATACATCCCCAGTTGAAATGTTTTGAGAAACTGATAGAGAAGGAAATTAGAAAGGAGGAACTAAACATTATTAAACTTCCAAACAACATGGGGAAAAATGAGAAGAGATTGCTCTATGATATGAAAAACGACTCTAATTTAAGAATAATGAAGCCCGATAAAGGGGGAGGGGTTGTTATTATGGATAAAGTAGAATATGATAGCAGAATGTATAAGATTTTATGGAATAACACCACATACGAAATAGTATCCAAAAACGAAATAAATATTGCATACAGCAGAATTGATATGCATTTAAAAGACATGCTGTATGAAGGTACTATTGATAAAGATATGTATAACTTCCTGAAGGTAGAAAAACCAAAAATCCCATTAATATTTGGTATACCTAAAACCCATAAAAATGAAATAGATCCGCCGTTAAGGCCTATTGTTTCGGCAGAAGGCTCTAAGACACACACTTTGGCCAAATTTGTCGACAATAAGACCAAAAGTATATGGGTAAATAGACAGCAAGTTTTGAAAGATTCATGGGATTTATTGAAGGATGTTTCTGGAATAGTAGATATAGATAATATTACCTTTGTTACTATAGATGTAATAGATCTCTTTTCCTCTATTCCCTACAAAGAGGGTATGGAATTCTATGAAGAAATAGTGTATGAAGACAGTAGCCTGACCAACAATGTTAAACTAGCATCAGTTTGTCTAATGGATATTGTGCTGCAGAATAATTTCTTGTATTACAATGGTGAATTTTATAAGCAAATTCAGGGTGTTGCGATGGGTGCCGCTTGTGCCCCGACCTTTGCCAATTTGGTAATGGCAAAGTGGGAAGAAAAATATGTGTTGAAATGTGCATTTAGTAAATGGTGGGTGCTATACCGCAGATTTCTGGACGACATAGTCCTTTTATGGACAGGAAGTAGTGAGAATCTAAAAGAGTTTTTGGAATATTTGAATCAAACTACTAGTTTTCTGAAATTTACTTGGACAATATCTACTACCTCCTTAAAGTATTTGGACATTGAAATTTATAAGAAAGGAGGTAAGCTAGAAAGCAAAGTGTATAGGAAACCCACCTACTGCAACTCCTATTTGCACTACAATAGTGCACACCCCACACATTGTAAGAGAAATATTATTAAAGGCCAATATGTGAGGGGCAGCAGGATGGCTAGTACAGAAGAAGATTTTATAAGAGAATGTGATACACTAGGAATTATGTTTAGGGAACGAGGATACCCAGAAAAACTTATTAATGAAACTAAACAGGAGGTTGAAAATGGAAGATTAACTAGATTTGCCCCTATAATGAGAGGAGGCGGATTGACGAACAACCCTAATACAAATAAAATTTCTGACAAGGTACAGGAAAATTACAATTTAGCCCTTACTTTGGAATATAATGGTGTCAATAATAAAGTAAACCAGATTTTTCATAGAGAGTGGAATAGATTTATCAATTCCACTGATATAGAGAAAGCAGAAACTATTCCAGCTAAGGTAGTATATAAAAATGCACACAGTATAAGAAATATTTTGGAGAATAAGAAAGTTAATAATTTGAATGACAAAAAGAAAAAAGGTACATATAAGTGCGGTAGATGTGCACAATGTCCATATATACTAAATGGAAATAGTATAAATATAACAAGTAGAAATAGAACAATAACTAATGAAGAATATTATTATAATGGTGATTCCACGGGCTTAATATACTTAGCCTTTTGTAAAGCTTGCTTTTCATTCTATATAGGGAAAACGGAAAGGAAGCTTAGAAGAAGAATCTATGAACATCTTAATGATGTTAAAAATTGTAAGGAGACAAACGCTCTATATAGACATACAAGGGAATGTCCTGAAGCAAGCTTTACATTTACAGTTATTGAACATACTGAAAAAGACATAAGGGGTGGACTCTGGGAGGAAAAGATTGAATATAGGGAGCTCTGGTGGCAAATCACGCTGGAGTCCTACAATCCCCCGGGCTTAAATGAATACACAAGTATACTCCCTATTTTGAAGTTAAGGGCAGCTAAATTGTAAATTGTAAAATATAATTTCTTATTTATTCCTTTTGTATGTTTGTGTCTAGTGTATTAATTATTTCATATATTTATAATATTGTGGCATTTTTAATATGTTTTTAAATGTTTATAAATGAATTATTTTAGTCCTTGAGGGTTCAGCTATACATTGATCTTGTAATAATGGGTATTTATTTATTTATTGATGGAAATTTATTTTTAAGAAAATTCTACTATGGAATTAACAACTCAGTTGTAATATTTACAAATGGCCACTAGATGGCAGATAATTCACTGGCTAAATACTTCTGGTATAATTAAGACATTGCATTTTTATACAATTGAATACATTAACCACAACAATTCCTGTTGGAATATATAAGTATATATTTATTCCTCAATCTTGTATGAAATTTGAATATTTTTTAAAATGTTTTGCACATAATTTAATGGTGTTACACTAACAAAGTGTATTAGAGTATTTTAAAGGATGTCTTTTTAAATGGTTTAATTAATTAATTTAATTGGTGAATTTTTTAATTGATTTATTGAATGGAGTATTTAAACTAGATAGATTTGTTTAACAAATCACATCTGATGAAGTGTTGGGATACAAACGAAAACGCACTTGGACTCAATAGCGTTTATGTTGGTGCCTTTCCGTTGCTGTGTTGTGGATTTTCCTGCTTATGGCTGTCGTGGATTAAAATCTTTTTAATTTTGAATTCAAGCTTCCGTGGCATTTCCTTTCCTTTATTTGGATTTACAGTTCTATAACTGTTTCTACATACTGAGACAAAAGTCAGGTTGCACTTACAGCACAAGTCTGTAAACGTTAATTGCATCTTTCTTTAAAATGTGCAGTCAGAGATTTATAACCTGTTAGCACAACTTCATGTAGTTCCTTCAGCTACTTGAAGCATTCTTCCCTCCAACAATGGAAATGTGCCTTGGCCCTTGTTTTCTCAGATCACTTTATAAAGTTCAATTTTCCCATGTTGACATCACTAGAACACTTGTTAAACTTTGCCTTCATTGATGTCAGAAAAGGGAAAGTGTTGAGATACACCCATATAATAGACATACCAATGCAGATCTGCAGGTTCCCATCAAAGTCTGTGGATGTATTCCCATGCTGTCCTTATACTGTTGTCACCAACAGGTAAAATAAAATTATATGGGTATGTCTTAAAAACATTTACAGAGAGATTTTATTAGGAAGTGCCCACCATAAGATACATTTGATAGATGGAAATATACATTGTGGCACTTGATCTGTCAAGTGCGTCGATGGGTATACTTCCAGTGACTGGCAAATGATAAATTTAAAAAAGTTAAATTAATCATCTTAGGCTTCCATTAGTTAGTTTATTTGCAAAAAATATGTAGCTTTGGCTAGACACTGTGATTACACACCCCAAATGTGCCCCACTGCCACCAATATGATGAGAAAACATGACTCAGACCAGGTAGTTGAATTAATTTTCCAGTACTGACATTGCAGTGCAGCATAAGGAGGGGGTGCTCTACTTCTGAGCATCCCGTCCTTTGGCATCCTTTGGAAGGAATGTTAAATCGAAGCTCCATCTGCTTGAGCTGGTGGTGATAGCACATATGGATGTGAAAGAGCCCGTGGGACTTGTTGAAAAGGAAGTTCTTTAATTACACTTTTTTTTTTTAAACTTTTATCATAGATATTTACACCGTTATATTCTGTATATCAGAATAAAGATCCCATTTAACAGTATTTTAAACAGTTTAAATAACAAGTATTATAACTCTCATTTCATGTTACTTGCAACAGTTTTCTTTTATAGCCCATCCATTTCTTACATAGCCATCTTCATATTCCAGTTAGAACATTCCCATCTTCATTTTTCTTATTGTTTAATAATGCAGTATGCCTTCTTTCCCACATTACCCAGGTTGTCATAAACAGTTTATCATTTTATCATTACATCTGTCATCATTGTCATACTTCCCATACAAAATCATATTCGTACTGATATTACTAAATCCTTCCAGTCTGTATCCTTTTTTTTAAATTTCCAAATCAATTTATTCTTTATACATGTTAAAAAAACAATACTGTGTTGTCTCTTCCACATTACATTCATCACATTCTTTTTCCCGTAATAATCATAATAGTAAATTATTAATATAATATGTTCGGAATAAAATACACCAAAGCCAAGTTTAAGCTAAAATAGCTACCCATGCTCAACACAATCACAAGGTGTTTTTTTAGTTATGTTTGTAATCTCAGAAGCATGACAAAGCAATGCATGGAGTTGATTGTAGACAATGTTACCTACACTGAGGCTGAAGCTGTAGCGAACCTTCTGGTCAATAAATTTAGCCCTAACTTTACCCCTCTCTCCCCCAACATCTGTCCCCTCAGGATGTACTTGAAACTGGCTTGCTTTCAGCCATCACACAAGACCAAGTCCTAAAAGTGTTGTCAAAAGCTAAAAACAAGATGGGTCCTAAAATTATCTCTGGATGCATCTTAAATAGCATGAAGCATGATTTAGCCACATCCCTGACAACACTCCATACAGATTTTGTATCAAGCAAATGGAGAACATATTAGTATGTGCATACATTACTATTGCTGTTATGCATATTTTTCTCATTCTTCAGTCACGTATTACTACCTTTCCTGGAGCTACAATTACAGCATCCAATATTTTTACTTCCTCATTTTTTTTATAAAAACTCCCATTCATAAGCATGTCTCATTTCATAGCAACCAAATATTTTTCCCTCCCCATACTGCCTCAATACTTTTTTTCCCTTCAGAACTATATCTACTATCCAGTAAGCATATTACATCCATCTTTAAACCTCTTATTTAATTTTAAATAGCCTTTAAATTTAAAGGTAGAATTTCTATTTCAGCCTTTTCCTTTTTTTGTTTTTTCCCCAGTTTTATTTTTATCTTCCTTAAATTTCCTTCCAATAGATTTGTCATGAAGTGTTTCTTTTTCTTCCCCTGAATCCATATCTCCCTCTCCACCTTGTAGTGGAGTATACTTGTCTTCTTTTGTATCTGAAACTCATTATCTTGAATTATGTCATTTCTGTCTACTTCTTCTATTCATACTTTTTCTTCTTAATTGTCAACTGCTGCTTAAAGGTCTTCAGTAACTTTTTCTACAGTAACATCTACATTTCGTCCTGCTGTGTTCCTTCTTTTTCCGTATGGAGCAATCAAACCAGAAGTGCCTGAACTCCTTGCATTTCTTAAACAATGGCTTACATTTTTTGCACTATGTCCCATCTCTCCACATTGCATCTTTTTCGGCAGTCTTATACAGAGTGATATACATCACCACAAAAATAGCATGGTTTTAGTTGACCTCAGTATCTAACAAACCTTCTTGTTGCATTTATCAGCACAGTATTTGCAGTATGTTGAAATTTTCCTTAACATGGATTTTGACCCATGCTTCCCGCCCTCCCCGTCCACACATTTCTGTAATTGCATTTATTTTAACGTGTACTTTAGTGCATACAGTAATAAATAACCCTTTTAACTCATTTGTCTATTTCTTAAGTCCTGAATTGTACAGTTAGCTTTCTTTTTAGTTGTAGTTCCAAATTTTGCAGTAAATTACTCAATGGTGCCATTGCATTCCATTTGTCACATTCAGAAATAAAACATTCTAGTAAAGTAAAACATGCAAATGTCAGTTAACAGAAATTTTCAAGTCCTAAATGTATAAATGCCCTTATGCCTGTAAGAGTAAAACCTAATTGTAAAATAATCTTGCCCATAATTTCACATCTGTTTATAACATCATTAGTTTTAAAAAAGTGTTGTATGTATCCAAAAACAAACCAATAATCCAAATGGAGGCACCGGAGACCAAGCGGATCCACCACACAAGTGTTTATTAGTGAAAACACACTAACACAAAGCACATAAAGCATAAACGCTGTTAATACAGTTCCCCTTACGTTTTCATCTCAAAGAACTTCATCAGATAAGCATATATGTCTTGATTACTTGTTTAAAAAACATTTCCTCCCTCAGTTAAACCAATAAAGTGCTCCAATCAATTAATCATTAAATTCAACGGAATGTGGGTTAAATGTATATAAAACCTAATTAAAAGCTTCATATGTTAAAAACCATGATATCAAATACATATATGAATAAATATACATAAATATGAAATAAAATGGTCGTCCTCATCATCAGAGCCCCCCTTTTCCCATTTTTTCTACATGGGGTCAGGGTATAGTGTTAACTGTCGCCAATTCTCTTGATTCAGTGCCACACTCCTGCCTTCTTCAACACTCATGCCTGACTGTCGCAGATCTTCTTTCACACAATCCATCCACCTCTTTGGACGTCCTCGCTTCCTCTTACCTTCTTCCTGTCTGTCCCAAATCTTCCTCACCAAATAGGCTTCTACTTTTCTGCAGGTGTCCAAACCACCATAATCTATTCCCTTTGATCTTTTCTGCAATTGGAGCTACCTTGGCTTCTGCTCTTATGTCCTCATTTCTTTGTCTGTCTCACATTGTGCATGCTACCACCATTCTCAAGCACTCCATTTCCATCACCTCTAACTTCATCTGTTCTGCCCAGGATCCTGTAGCATACAGTAGTACTGGTTGCATCACTGTCTTGTACACCTTATTTTTCAGTTTCTTTGGCATTCTTCTGTCATAAACTACACTGGACACTCTATGCCAATTGGCTGCAGCCGCTCTGATTCTAGCTTTGACCACTTCATTCAGACTTCCCTTCTCCTCAACCACCCCTCCCAGATACTTGAAGCTGTTTACCTGTTCCACTATCTTCCCTTCTGTCTCTATTCTCAGCTTCTTCTGATTTCCCCAATTTGCTGCCATTACTACTGTCTAATCTGTGCTTAGTTTCATCCCAGTTTTCCATTCCATTCTCCTTTCCTTTGCTGAAGTTCTAGCTCAGAGTCTGCCTGTAATGCCACATCATCTGCATACAGCAACTTTGTTGATCTGCCCCCTCCAACCTGTTTGATAATGTAGTCCATCACCAGTATGAACAGCCGTGGGCTCAGAACTGAACCCTGGTGTACACTCACTCCCACTGAGAACCCTTCTGGGAGGCCGAATACTGTCTGTACATGAGTCATTGGGTCCTTGTACATAGCCTGCACTAATTCTGCCAATGTTTCTGGGACTTCAAACCACTGCAGTACTGCCCAGATCAGCCTTCTTGGGACCTTGTCATATGCCCAGTTAGACTCTCTCCTCATTTCTAGCTTCTTCTCAAGTATTTGTCTTACTGAAAACATTGCGTCAATTGTGCTGTATCCTGATCTGAATCCGGACTGCTCATCCCCCATCTTGCATTCTACTACTCTGCGCATCTGTTTATCAATCACCCTCTCGAGAACTTTCATGCAATGTGGTAGGAGTTTGATGCCGCTGTACTGTCCACAGTTGTGGATGTCTTTGATGCCGCTGTACTGTCCACAGTTGTGGATGTCGTCTTTGTTCTTGTACACTGGCACGAGTATGCTTATTCTCCAGTCATCTGGGATACGCCTTTCTCTCTACACTGCTATGAGTACCCTCAGGAGCCATGTCTCACCCAGCATCCTTATCTTATCTGCTGTGATCTCATCTGAGCCTGCTTCTTTCCCTGACTTCATTTTCCTTAGTGCTGTTCTTACTTCTTCTAGGGTGGGCTCCTCTTCTTCTTTCATCACAGGCTGTTTGTGGGGCACTACAGCGTCTGTGGGGTTTTCTTCACTCAGAAGCTGATGGAAATACTCCTTCCATCTGCCTTTGATGTCCTGTGGACTGGTGAGCAGGTTGTTGATGGCACCCCTTATGAAGGGTGCCTGACATTGCCTTGCAACCTGATATAGTTTCTTTGTCCCACTTACTGAATCACTTTCCAGAAGTTGGTAGAGTCCCTCTGATGCCCTATTCTTTGCTATTGCAACTTCTTTCTTAGCTTCTTTATTAGCCACCTAGTAGTCCTTCCTAGCCTGGTTAGTTTTTCCCACTTCTTCCTGCATGTCTCTTTTCTCTTGACAACTTCCAGGACTTCCGCATTCCACCACCAGCTTTCCTTATGTACCTTATTTCCATACCTGGCTCGGCCACATGTCTTTTCTGTAGTCCTAACACATGCTGTTTTTAGGTGCTGCCATTCTTGTTCAGCTCAACCTATTTCGTCATCCTCTTTGGGTGCTACAGCCCTGAGTTATTCCTTGAACTGTTGTACTTTCTCTCCAGTCAACTTCCAGGTCTTCAGCCTTGTCTCTGACCTTAGAGCCTTCTCTAACCACTGCTTGCAGCTGATTGTGGCAACTAGTGGTTTATGCTGAGGGCCAACTGTTTCATTGGGGATGACTTTGCAATCATGGATTCTACTCCAGTGCCTTTTCCTTACTAGGAGGAAGTCTACCTGAGTTGCATGTTGGCTACTGTTGTATGTGATCTTGTGACTTTCTTTCTGAACCATGTGTTGGCGCTAGTATCAAGCCATTTGCCAGACAGAGGTCTAGAATGGCTTCTCCTTCTTTATTCCTGTTGCCCCATCCATGTGGACCCTGGCAGTCCTCATATCCTGTTTTGTCTGTCCCCGATATGTGCATTCAAGTCACCCATTATCAACACCAATTCATGTTGGCCTGCTTTTATCTAGTAGGTCCTGCAACTGCTGTCCGAATGCACTCTTCCTCACTATCAGAACCCTGCTGTGGGGCATAGGCTGAGATTATAAATACTGCCCTATCATTACACTGGAGTCTGTCATTAATTCTGTTGATATCCCTCACTGCCTTCTGAAGCTTCTCTCTCACCGCAATTCCTACACCATTTCTAGCATGTCCCCCTTCAGAGTAGTAGAGTCTGGATCCCAAGCCAAGTGGCTTTGCTGCACTGCCCTTCTATCTTATCTCTTGGATACATAAGATGTCCATCCTCCTCCTCCGTATCATTGTCATCCATTTCCAAGCTGCGTCCTGTCAGTGAACCTACATTAAGTGTAGCAATTCTCAGTTCATGTTTGGCAGGTTGGTTGGTTTTATGTCCAGCTTTCACTTAACAGAGCTATACCAGGTAACCCAGACTGGTCAACTAGACACTGGCCGGCCAGTAGCTTATTGACCCAAGGCTGCTGGGCTTTTATGGTGGGCACACACTGGTGAATAGGGCACATATTAGCAAGGGTCCCTGGTGTAGGTCAGAGTAGACCAGGTCAACCCACTTATCACCGGTAACTACCCATGCTCATTTTGGTGACATTCGTCAACATGACAGAATCACTTAGAACCATATTTTACACCGCTGAGTGGCACAGTCTGTGATCAATGTTCTCCTACCTTGAGGATACTGTGCACCACAGTAGATGCCATAGCAGTTGGTCTGTATAACTCTTCTCCCTATAGGGCACCATGTAGAGTCTGTGCTGCTGCCCACAGCTCCATTCATTGGTGAGTTTGAGATGGAAACATTCAGCATGTTTTTTGGACGTGGGTGAACCCCCACAGAAACACTGGGAGAACATGTAAACTCCAAACAGGAGTTGGCAGGAGGTCAGGATCGAACCGTGTGCATGGGAGGTGAGGATCTTAACCATTATGCCAGCTGGTCTGTAATGCCTTCTCATTGTCAATGAAGTATTTGGAAAATAGTGACTCTCTTCATTCAACATTTCTTTTCATTGTTTTGCTTGCCTTGTTGCAACTACATATGTGTACATTTTTTTATTACTTGAAAACAGCCTAGGTGCAGAGATGAACCCTGAGAACCAGCTACTCCACTGGCCGGGAATAACACTGATTTCTCTTCTCCAGATCCTGCTAAGGTCATTCATAGTTGCATCTTCCTGTAGACCTTGATCTACCGTCTCATTCCAAGTAGCTTCTTCTTCTTCAGGCTCTTCATCCTGGTTAGTCATTTTCACTAATATCAATGTTCCCAAACTTCTATCCTCTATTAAGTCTGATCTGCTTTACTCTCCACTATTTTGATTACTAGAACTGCATTACCTGCCCTCCCGCAAAACCTAACAACTCCAGAGAGTAGGAGTCCTTTATTTACATACAAAAATAATTCTTATTTACAAAATATATACATATACAAGTGTACAAAGATGTACAAGTCTGTTTACACAATCATACTAAATTTTCATCCTCATTAGACACCCCCACTCCTTTTTCCATAACCACCATCTGATTTTACTTAATGCTGTTGTTACATCCAGTTACTATTAAACATAATTTAATTGATTCTTTCATTCCATATAACCCATAAAGTAACTTATCTATTCTTTTAATATATTCTTTACTGTTATTCTTATAATATCCATACTTAATCATACCCATGTTTATCAATTTCTTTTATATCTTCAAAAAAACCTCTTTACATAATTTTCCCCATAGCTTTTTTACTCTTAGATTTCAAAAATACATGTTCTGTAGTTGTTTCTTCTTGACAATGTAAACCTGTTCTATCACTTATATATTCTTATATGGTATATTTCCTTTTACTGGCAGTTTGTGTTTTGCCAGTGTCCACAAAAAAATCTTGACATTCTAATTTATGATTACGCCATTTGCTTCTTAGTTTTATAGCTTTATTTTTTTCATCTGTTAGATTTCCCCTTGGTTTTACATAGTAATATTTTGTCATTGCATTCTTCTACCATACTTTTCTTTTTCTATGTCATCAAATTTGATTATCCACAAAAAATATATTTTTTTGGTAATATTTAATGTTAAGTTGTCAATCTCGCCTTCATTCTTGCTGGATGGGTTCGGAGCCGATCCTCGGCTCTGACTCGGCACTTGCTAAGCTCGAGAGTCACTTTTACCAGCTCGAGGCAGCCCCATATCCCATGATGCAAGGCGGTAATTACTCAGATCTCGTTTGCCGCTTCGCTGATGAGGTCCTCCTTTTACCAGCTCCTGGTAAGTAATTGTTAGTCAGAATATTAGACGCCCCATCTTTATTATATATCTTATATATTATTATATATCTTATTGTATTTGTGACTTTACGTGTTTTTAAGGGTCTCTAGCTTAGTGTACTGTTTCCCTAGTTTATTTTCTGTCAGTTGGGCCTTAAGTCCTCCCCCATCCCTTCCTGTCGGGGCGTGTGTGTGTGTGAGTGTTTTTCTTCCTTTTAGTTATTTTTGGACTGTGTGAGTAGAGTGTCTTGTGTAGATACTTACCATGTCCAAAGAACCGAGGGTCTCCGGCTTCAAGAAGTGTGACTCGTGCTGTCAGAAAATGTCTCTGACAGACGGTCACACTTCTTGTATTTACTGCCTGGGACCTCTCCACCTGCAGGACTCCCGTGCTGTTTGTCACTCCTTCAGCCAGAGAGTCCTGCAGGAAAGGAGAAACAAACTAATTTTAAGAGGCTTACTAAAATCAGAGGGCTCCCCTGCCAAGTATGCTTCGGGTCAGTCCTCTAAGACTTCCAAGGCCCAGGCTTCTGCTTCTAAGCCTCCGGCCCTGGCTCCGACTCCTTTGGAGTCAAGATCGGCTCCAGCTGGAGCCGATACTATTTTGACTAAGTCTTCGGCACCGGTGTCTATCGGTGCCGATACTTTAACTTCCACATCGGTGTCGGCTCCGACCGGCTCCGTCCACCATGCATCTATGGTATCGTTATCGGCGCTGACCGGCTCCGATACCCTTGTTTCCATGTCTGTGTCGGCTCCGGCTGGAGCAGACACATCTTTGACCAGGCTTGGAGCCGTTAAGTTGTCGGCTCCGTCTGGAACCGAGGGTTCCTCGGCTCCGATGGCTTCAAGAAATAGATCTAGATCTCCCTCGTTGGAGCCTATCCTGTCGGTTCCGGCCTCACCTCTTCTTTCGGATCGGAGCCAATCATCTAGGTCTTCCAGGCATTCTGACCATGACTTGGAGAGAGTGGTTAGTAGATTATTAAAATCACAGGCACTAGCCCAGATGCTCCATAGTCCGTCTCAACAGACGACTACTAGTCCACACCCTCTGCAAATTCCTCCTTCAACTCTCCTTCAGAGTTCGGAGCCGGAGACTACTGGAATAGTTACTGCTTTGGCTGCGGAGCAGATCCCACCCTTTTCTGCTCCTTCAGCTTCTACTCCTATCTCCTCCTTGGGACCTTCCTTGGAGGGATCCAGTGGTCGGGCTTCCCTGGTCTGCTCCGGGGGGGGCGAGTGGCATCGGACCCTTGTCCGACCCTGCTCTCCTTCTCCGAGCTTCGGCCTCGGTTAGCTCGGCTCCGACATCTGCCTCGGAGCCTTCCCTTTCGGCGGGCCCGGGATCTCCCGTGTCTTCGGAGCGGGGTCTCTCGAGTCTCCCCGGGAGGGGAGCCTTCGAGGTGATGAGGAGTGTGCTGGCCCCCGTGCTTAGTCAGCAGTCTGTTCCTCTAGCTCCTCCCTCTATGGTGCCTGTAGATATCTCTTCCCACTCTCTTGCTCCCGGTCTGAGAGATCCATCGCCTCAGGTTTCCCCACTGGGAAGAACCCCCTCTTCTGAGGATTCTCCTGATCCGTCAGGAGATCCCCCGCGTAAGAGGACTTGTAAGAGGAAGCACCTAGACTCCCCTGAGTCTACAACTTCAGATACCGACTTGGATGAGTCGGAGGGTTCCCCAAGATCCCCCTCTGAGGATGTCTCTTTCTCAGACATCCTAGAACTCCTAAAACAGAGGGGTAACTGGCCCTCCATTAATCCCTCCGAGGATGAGTCGGTATACCTAGAGGCCTTTGGATCTCGACCCTCCACCTCCTGGGTGTCTCCGCCTTTCGACCCTCTCATGGAGGTGATAGCTCGGAAGGCGTGGGCATCTCCTGATTCTGTGGAACCAGTCCCCAGGAGGCCTTCTAAATTTATTACAGCCCCCACCGAGAAGCAGTTTGACGAAAGGTGTCCCCGTTGATGCCATGGTGGTGGCAGCCGCCACCAAGAAGGAACTTGCAGATCCTTCCGTACCAGTCCATCCTCCTAACAAGGATTCTAGGACCATGGACAGGTATGGCAAGCGGATGTTTTCCTCAGCGACCTTTACCATGCGCTCTCTGAATTATTTATGTCACTTCACCAGACTTCAAAGGGACATCCTTAAAGAATTAGGTGAAGTAGTACAGGATCCTTCAGCGGCAGGGGCTCAAGAGAAGATTGCCTCTCAGCTAGGAATCCTTAACTCCATAACTAACTCCTCCATGCGGCTCATTTCTTATGCGGCAGATGGAGCGAGTAGAGCTGCAGGCACAGGAGTGGCTCTTAGACGTCAGTCCTGGATGCGGCTCTGTAATTTTGCAGACCCCTTTAAGGCGTCCTTCACAAACTCTCCCTTTGATGGGTCAACATTGTTTGGCCCTCAGGTGAAGGACACGTTGACCAGGTGTGAGCAAGACGGCAAGACTCTTTCTGCCGTAGGAGTCCATTTCTCCACCCCTTCTAGGCCTTACCCCAAAGGGCAGAAGGGAGGGAAGATGTGGTTCCGGAAATCTCAGGGAGTCATGCCGGACACACGTGGTCAGTTTACCCCCAGACGCAGAGGGGGTAATAACAATAGACGCCGCCGTAGGGGCAGAGGGGGTCCGCAGAACCAGGGCAACAGAGAGTCTCTCTCTGACAAGCCCTTCCAGCATCCCTGAGGTGTTGCCTGACTGTCCATCCTTGGAGGCAGTCGGGGGGAGATTATCGCTGTACCCAGAAGCCTGGTTGTCCCTCTCTCAAGACAAATGGGTACAGTCGATCATATCCGAGAGTTACAAGATTCCCTTCCAAGAAAGTCCCTTCCCTCAGAGAAGTTCCCTTCCAGACATTCCACCCGGTCTAAGGGAAATTGCAAGATTAGAGGTTTCAAAGCTTCTAAAAAAAAGGGCCATCCAGCCAGTTCCCACAGACCATTTAGAGTCCGGAATCTACTCAAGGTTCTTTTTGGTTCCCAAAAAGACGGGAGACTGGAGACCAATATTGGACCTCAGCAGACTCAACAAGTCAGTGAAAAAGACGAGATTTCGAATGGTCACACTTCAAACGATTTTGCCCTTCCTGGGCAAAGACAACTGGATGTGCTCAATAGACCTTCAGGATGCGTACTACCACATAAAAATCCACAGGCGCTCCAGAAGGTTTCTCCGCTTTCGGCTGGGGTCCAGTCATTTTCAGTTCAGAGCCCTGCCCTTTGGTCTCACTACAGCCCCCAGAGTGTTCACCAAATGTATGGCAGTGGTCACGGCTCACCTGAGACATCAAGGATTCCAGGTGTTTCTGTATCTCGACGACTGGCTCCTCTCAGCCACCACCAGGCATCAACTTCTCCAAGCCAGAGATTACACTCTTCATCTCTGCAGTCAGTTAGGAATTTCGGTCAACTTCGAAAAGTCCTCCTTATTGCCCTGCCAATCTATTACTTTTATAGGCGCAAATCTAGACACTATTCGGATGTCAGCAAACGTAACAAACCAGAGAATCCTAGATATTCAAAACCACGTTCGGATCATCCTTGCCAGCAAAAGAGTGCGTGCCAGGCTGGTCCTGAAAGTGTTGGGCCTCATGGCAGCTGCCATCACACTTCTTCCTCTGGCCCGTTTTTACATGCGTCTCCTACAATGGATGCTGTTCACCCAGTGGTCCTACCAGCAGCTTCCCATGCGTCACCAAATTCTGGTGACACAAACCTGCAAGAACCATCTATCCTGGTGGATTTCCTCTCCCCAAATCCATCAGGGCAGACCTTTTGTTTTCCTGGCCCCGGTAGCCACTGCCACTACGGATGCCTCCCTGATCGGGTGGGGGGGACATTATCAGGGCAGAATGGTTCATGGGACATGGCAACCGTTCGAATACCACCTGCATATAAATGTCCTAGAGATGAGAGCAGTGCTTTTAACGTTGCAAGCCCTCAACGACTTTCTTCCCCTAGGAACGATTGCAGTTCACACGGACAACATGTCCGTAGTGTGGTATATCAACAAGCAGGGCGGAACCAAGTCCTATCACTTGTGTCGAGAGGCTCTCAGACTTTGGCAATGGGCGATCTCCTCACATCGGTTTCTGGTAGCAACGCATATCCCTGGGAAAACCAATATATTAGTGGACAGATTGAGCAGAGCTATTCTCATGCCTCACGAGAGGTCTCTCAAGCAAACTATAGCGGAAGAGATTTTTCAGAGATGGGGCCGCCCATGTTGCGACCTTTTTGCTACTCCCCAAAACAGCAAATGCCCAGACTTCTTCTCTCTCTTCCCACTTCCGGGCCATCCCCCCAGAGACGCTCTTACCCAAGATTGGCCCTAGGGACTTCTTTCTGCATTTCCTCCCTTTCCATTGATACCACAAGTACTCCAGAAAGCGTCCGTTTTGAGAGCCAAAATGATTCTCATTGCCCCTTACTGGCCTCGACAAATTTGGTTCCCGTTCCTTCATCGCCATCTCTTGGTGCAGCCGTGGCATCTGGACCCAGTGTCAGACCTTCTGACCCACCAGTCGGGTCAGCTGCATCGGTCTGTTCTCTCTCTCAACCTCACAGCTTGGTTGCTCCACTTCCGTCCTTAGCCAGGCTTCCTATAATCTCTAACCCTGTTAGAGACATCATAGTAGCTTCTCTTAAATCCTCTACGAGGAGGGTTTACTCTAGCAAGTGGAAACGTTTCTCCTTTTGGGCGAAATCTAGGAACATAGACCCTTTTACTGCCCCTGTTCATGCAGTCTTGGATTTTCTAGCGGAAATTTTTCACTCTGGTTCCTCATCTTCCACAGTCAAAGTTCAGTTGGCAGCTATCTCGAATTTTCATGTCGGGTTTGCAGACCACAACATTATGTCTCACAAGCTTTGTAAAGCCTTTCTTAAAGGAGTTTTCCTTCTAAAGCCTCCTATTAGGAATCCTCCACCACAGCGGGACCTAAATCTAGTGCTGACATCCTTAATTCTTCCCCCTTTCGAACCGGCTGCTTCATGTTCTTTAAAGTTTCTTTCTTGGAAGACACTCTTTCTTGTCGCTATTACCTTGGCTAGGAGAGTGTCGGAACTTCAGGCCCTCTCTGTTCGTCCCCCATATTTGGTCTTCCACAAGGACAGGGTATCCTTGAGAACTAATCCATCCTTTTTGCCCAAGGTTGCTTCTAAAACTAATCTAAACCAATCAATTGATCTTCCTGTATTTTTTCCAAATTATTCAAACAGGGCGGAACAAAAATTGCATTACCTAGATGTTCACCGCCAACTCAGATATTACTTAGACAGAACAAAACAATTCAGAAAGTCTGATCAGCTCTTCCTTTCGTACGCTGAAAACAGAAAAGGTCTCCCTGTTTCCAAAGTGACCTTATCCAGATGGCTGTCTTCTACCATTTCTGACATTTATCAGCTTAGGGACAAACAACTGAGCTCAAAACCAGAAGCACATTCTACAAGAGGCCTAGCCACTTCTACAGCCTTTCAGGCCAGGTTACCTTTAGATACTATTTGTGCAGCAGCCACTTGGGCCACTCCTCATACCTTTGTTTCTCATTACAAATTGGATTTGGCCTCCAGGGATAGGGCAAGCTTTGGTTCCACAGTTCTCAAGAGTCTGTTCCATTGAGCCACCCAGGATAGAGGTGCTAGGGACGCGGTCCCATCCAGCAAGAATGAAGGCGAGATTGACAACTTAACATTTAGAAGTAATGTACCTACCATAACGTTCCATGTTAGTTGTCTTCTCTCGCCTTCTTTCTTGCGTCCCTCCCTCCTGTCCCCCTTGCCTGGACAGACCTTGATCTCCTTTTTTCTCGAAGATTTTTCTTTCTTGGACACCAGTTAGTTGGCCTTGATTTACCTGGTTTCCCTTTACAGCCCTTTAGGCTAGTTGTTCCTCTTTCCTTAGTGGAAAGTTTATTGTTAGGCAGTTTTCCTCTACATACCAAACGAGATCTGGGTAATTACCGCCTTGCATCATGGGATATGGGGCTGACTTGAGCTGGTAAAAGTGACTCTTGAGCTTAGCAAGTGCCGAGTCGGAGCCGAGGATTGGCTCCGAACCCATCCAGCAAGAAAGAAGGCGAGAAAAGACAACTAACATGGAACGTTATGGTAGGTACATAACTTCTAAATTTCCTCATTTATACACTCTTTTTTTCACCATACCCCAAAGTTTATCATACATATATTTACAAAGTTTTACTAGTAATCTCTCAGCTTTTTCATTTAGCCAATTTAACACTTTCTACAAATTTAATGAAGCAGCGTATACCACCAGATTAATTAACCCTAAACCTCTTCCTTTATTTACATACTAAACTCCTCTTTTTACTGGGTTTAATGTAGAACCCCATATAAATGAAAAAAATATCTGTAATAATTTGATCTGAAGTAGTTTACTTCATTTGTTCTTCAACCTGTGGGATACCGGATCCATATTGGATCCGAGCTGGCAATCTCACTAGCATCTGCTCCAAGCTCCTCCCCTTACCCATAATACACCTCCACTACCTTCCAACCCCCAGATCTCGTTTACCGTGGCTAGCTGAAGCATCATGATCTCCAGAGCTTTGAGTAGTAAGTGGGTTTTGAAAGCTTTTTAGAAAGCCTTTTTTTCTCTAACTTTTAGTATAGTGGTTAGTATAGGTTCCCCTTCTCTTCCCCTCTCTTGGTGCATTGTGTAATTAAACTTTGTTGTTTAGCTTAGTTGGTTAGTGTACTTGCTTCCCCTCACCCCTCAGTGTGTTCTGTGTGTGAGTGTGGTGAGTGGTTTTAGTGGGAAAACTAATATCTTTTTTCTCTACTTGTTTTCCCTCTTTGTCTGAATGGCTGATAATCCTGTGTTTAAAAGGTGCACTGAGTGTGGCCATAAGTTGTCCCCAGCAGATGGCCACACACTGTGTAATGTGCTTGGGTGTTGCCCATCTAAGTACAGACTGCTGTATATGTGCGGATTTTAACCTGCACGCAATCAAGGACAGGAAGGCTAAATTGGCCCTGAAAGGCAGTCTTCCCACTTGTGAGGCGGTTGCCTCGTCCTCTGCTTCGGTCACAGTGGCTGCTGTGACCACCTCTCCTTCCTCTCTTGCCCTTGCTTCTCCTCCCTCCCAGGCTGGGACTCAACCTCCTGTTTCAAAGCCTGTGGAAGTGGAGTGGAAAAGGGGCAGAGAGAAGGAGAGAGAAAGCCAAAATCCAGGCCTGAGAAATGTAAGTGGTCTCCGGACCTCCCTTCACCTGCCAAGTGTCACCATAGGATCCGTGACTCCCCTCGGCTCTGATCTCTTGGATTTTCCCTGGAGCCGGAAGAGATATGCTGTCCATCTAGGGCCTCGGTTTCCCGACCTGCAAGGTCAGAGTCCATGGCCTCGTTGAGGTCCACGCGGTCCTTATCGGAAGTTGACATGGATAAAATGATGAAGAGGTTCATTCATACTCCGATCCAGATGGGGGTCTTGCCAGCCCCCTCTCCCTCAGGAGGGGGGAGCTTGTTTCCCTTTTTAACACCAATTTCTCCTTCTCTGATCTGTCCACGGGGTTCGGAGTACTTGGATCTGAGAATGGCTTTAGTCAGGGGATTGGCGCGGATGGTACTTGCTTCCTCGACCACATCTGCCTTGAGAGTGTCGGATCCAACCAGCTCGGATCCGAGCCGCACTCTGAGCCGGAGCATGGGTGTCGGATCCTAGTGAGCGGAACTTTATTCATTGGCTCCGGCTTTGTCAGGCCAAGTTCCCTCCCTCGGAGCTCTGTCCACTTCGGGCCTAGCTCCGATTCTCTCAATGGACCCGGGGAGACCGGCTTCCTTATTAGTTCCCCAGGAGGTTCGTTCTCCCTCGGCGTTTGACGTAGTAGAAAGGGTTCTCTCCACTGGATCGAGACCCCCTGAATATCCCATCGGACTCCACCCCAATCCCCTCGGCTCTTTCTACGAATCCCATAATTTTACCAGAGGGGGACAGCCCATGCTTGAGGAGCCCCATATGGTTCCCCCTGAAGAACAAGTGGCTTGCGAGTCCCCCCCCCGGACAGTCCCACTGGAGATATGCCTCGGAAACATACGTGTAAGAGGAGGCACTTGGACTCCCCCTAGTTCCTCACTGAGGATACGGATTTGGATGATGGAGAAGGTTCCCCCAGGTCTCCTCCTGAGGATGTCTCCTTTGGAGACATCATGGAAATTCTTCGCCAACAGGGAGGTTGGTCCACTCCCAAACCTTCTTCTGATGAGCCCATGTTCCTGGAGGCTATCGGCACGGGCCCATCTACTTCCTGGGTGTCCCCTCCCGCAGATCCCTTGGTGGACCTGGTCACCTCGTGGGCCTGGAAGGAGCCGGCCACCATGGAACCAATCCCCAAAAGGCCTGACAAGATCGTGAACCCACCTTCAGATAGGCCAGCTTGGAACAAGGGCTCCCCCGTAGACGCTATGGTGGTAGCAGCAGTCACAAAGAAGGAACTAGCCCAAGAAAGTCACATATGATGGACCACATAGGGAAGCGGGTTTACGCTTCAGCTACCTTTTCTATTAGGGCGGTGAACTACCTGGCTCACGTCACGAGACTCCAACACGACCTGGTCAAGGAGTTGGAGTCTCCCCCCAAGTCCATGTCGCAGGAGGACAGGGACTCGTTCTCCACGAGGATGGCCACTTTGAAAGCAGTCTCCAACACGTCCATGCAACTCCTTTCGCATGCTGCTGTAGGAGTGGATAGGGTGGCTGGGTCTGGAGTGTCCATGAGGTGTAACGCCTGGCTCAGACTATGTCAATTTTCGGAACCTTTCAAGGTGTCCTTTGCCAATGCCCCTTATGACGGCTCTACTCTCTTTGGTAAGACTGTCAAAGAGACTTTAGTGCAGAGTGAGAAGGACGGGAAGACACTGTCTGCCATCGGAATCTGCTTCTTGAACCCTCAAAGGCCTTTTTACTGAAATCTGAGAGGGCAAAAGAAGATGTGATTCTGGAAGTCACAGTATTCCCGGGACACTCAGGGCTGCTCTTCTTCCCCCAGTGGTAGAGGGGGACAGAATGGACACCAGCCCAGAGGCAGAGGGTGTCCACGGAATTTTGGGTCTCGAGAACCTTTCTCGGACAGGCCTGGACAGCAGCCCTGAGGGGTGGCCCGACTGCTGTACTCTGGAGGCATCGGGGGGATGATTGTCCTTGCACCTGGTGGCATGGGAGTCTGTAACATCAGACCGCTGGGTGCTTCAGATCATATCCGGAGGATACTCTATCCTCTTTGTGGGTTCTCCCAAACACCTTCCGGACATGCCGCCCATACAAAGGGAGGCAGCAATACAGGAAATTTCCAAGGTGCTAGGAAAACGAGCCATCAAAACCGTCCCTCCAGATGAGTCCAGATTGGGCTTCTACTCCAGGTTCTTTTTGGTGCCAAAGAAAACGGGGGACTTAAGGCCCATTCTGGACCTATCTACCCTGAACCTGTCAGTTGCCAAAGAAAAATTCCAGATGGTTACACTACAGTCCATCATGACGTACCTGCAAGAGAGCGACTGGATGTGCTTGTTAGACCTCCAGGATGCGTACCATCACATAAGGATGCACGGAAGCGCCAGGATGTTCCTCCATTTATGGCTAGGAGTCTATCATTACCAATTTCGAGCCCTATCCTTTGGTCTCACCATAGCTCCCAGGGTGTTCACCACAGTGATGGCGGTGGTAGCGACTCACCTGAGGCTTCAGGAGATTCAGGTCTACCTGTTCCTGGATGATTGGCTCCTCACTGCGCCCACCAAGCATCTACTCTCTCAAAGCAGGGATTATTTCTTAAACCTTGCCCTGCATTTGCGGATCACAGTCACTGCATCCAAATCGCTATTAAATCCTATCCAGGCGATAGACTACATTGGTGAAAGGATAGATACATTACAGTGCAAAATCATTCTGACCTTGGAGAGAGTACAAAACCTGAGGATGCATGTCTCTCTGATCTACCATTCTCATCTTCCATTGGCAGAATCAGTGTTGAGGGCCTTAGGTTCAATGGCGGCGACCATAACGCTTCTCCCATGTGCCCGGTTACATATGAGAATTCTACAGTGGACACTAGCTGTACAATGGTCCCTGTTGAAACTTCCATTGTGGTATCCAATACAACTCAGTCAAGTCTGTCTGTCTTCCTTCTATGGTGGATGTGTTCTGCGGATATTTTGGAGGGACAACCCTTTGTTCCAGCCCCTGTCCAAGCCACAGTGACCATGGACACCTCCCAACTCAGGTAGGGGGGTGTTGTTCGGGCAGGACAGTCCAAGGCCTGTGGTCCCCTGTAGAAACCAACTTGCACATAAATATTCTGGAGATGAGGGCGGTCCTTTCAGCGTTGCAGGCCCTTCATGCCTTTCTTCCTCTTGGAACCATTGAAATTCAGTCAGACAACATGTCAGTGGTCTGGTATATCAACAAACAGGGAGGGACAAGGTCTTACCCACTTTGCTGCAAGGCCATGAGAGTGTGGGAATGGGCAATCTCCACCAGTCATTTTCTCATCGCAATGCACATTCTGGGACGGTCCAACATTCTAGTGGACAAGTTGTCAGACTATTCTGGTGCCTTACAAGTGGTCTCTGAATCTTTCAGTAGCGGAGCAGATCTTCCTGGAGTGGGGTCAGCCTTGCTGCAATCTCTTCGCATCTCCTTCCAACACGAAGTGCAGCAAGTTTTTTGCTCTGAACTCACTGCCGTGGGAGTCCCCCAGAGATGCTGTAGTCCATGCTTGGCCTCCTGGTCTTCTGTATGCTTACCCTCCAGTACCTTTTATTCTGAGGTTTCTACAGAAAGCTCGTTGACTGGGGAGTAAAGTGATCCCCATTGCCCCATTCTGGCCTCGCCAGGTATGGTTTCCCTTCCTTTGGTCTCACCATCTGGCTCCACCCTGGATCTTGGATCCCATTTAGGATCTGATTTAACACCCATCGGGGGTTCCTCATCCGAACCTGGACAGTTTGAAGCTCACAGCTTGGCTTCTCCAGTTCCCATGATCACTAGGACTTCTGGATTATCCTCTTCAGCTAGGTCTATTCTGGTGGCTGCTCATAAGTCTTCAACCAAGAAGGTTTATTGCAGTAAATGGAAACGTTTTTCATTTTAGGCCTCTCAAAGGAGTTTAGACCCCTTCACGGCTCCTATTTCTGCCATTCTTGATTTTCTAGCTGATATTTTTCAACAGGGAGCTAGTTCTTCTACTGTCAAGGTTCAATTGGCTGCCATTTCTCATTTTCATGTGGGTGAGAATTCTGCCTCTCTAGCCTCCTCCAGACTGTGTAAAACCTTTATCAAAGGGACTTTTCTGTTACGCACACCCCGGTCAAGGATCCTGTTTTCCCATGGGACCTTACTATGGTTCTTCAAGCTCTGGTCGCTCCGCCTTTTGAACCCACTGCAATGACAGATCTAAAATTCTTATCTTGGAAAAAAGCATTTCTGGTGGCTATTACATCTGCTTAAAAGGATTCCAGAACTGCAGGCATTGTCCGTCAAAGTTCCTTATATGATTTTCCACAAAGATAGGGTTTCCCTTTGGACCAATTCATCCTTTCTTCCCAAGGTGGCATCACCAGTTAATATCAATCAAACCATGAATTTACCAGTTTTCTTTCCTAATTTTGCTAACAAAATGGAATACAAACTCCACTTGCTTGATGTTCATAGACAGTTACGATTTTATTTACACAGGACAAAAAATTTCCGTAGATCTGATCAACTGTTTGTATCCTTCTATAAACCCCTTTTGGGAAAACCTATCTCCAAGGTCATTATTGCTAGGTGGATTTCTTCATGCATCCTTCAGGTCTACAAGGACAGAGGCATGTCTCCTAGGGGTCAGGTGAAAGCTCATTCCACTAGGTCCATGGCTACTTCTGTGACCTTTTGGTCTAGAGTCTGTTTGGATTATATTTGCTCTGCAGCTACTTGGGCCTCATCTCATACATTTATTTCTCATTACAAATTGGATTTGACTTCTAGAAGGAGAGCATCCTTTGGTTCTGAGCTGCTCCGGAATATCCTTCCATGAGGGCCACCAAGGAGTTTAGTAGCTGGGGAATCTGTCTCACAGGTTGAAGACCAAATGAAGTAAACTACTTCAGGTAAAGAAGTTATGTACTCACCATAACATTCCATCTGAGTAGTTCTACTTCATTTGTCTTCATCCATCCCTCCCTCCTTCCCCTGGACCTTGTCATGTGAACAGGCTGCAGTTATAGTCATAAGTATTTTTCAGGTTGGGTTATCAGTATAAGGATCAGCAAACTCGATCTGGGGGTTGGAAGGTAGTGGAGGTGTATTGTGGGTAAGGGGAGGAGCTTGGAGCTCGGAGCAGATGCTAGTGAGATTACCGGCTCGGATCCGATATCCCACAGGTTGAAGACAAATGAAGTAGAACTACTCAGATGGAACATTATGGTGAATACATAACTTCTTTTTTTCAAATATTGTTGGCAACAAATACACGTGCTAAGTATGCTGTTTTTCCCACCAGTACTGAATTTATCAAATAAGCTTTTTTCTGAATAATGTATATGTTCTCCAGAAAAGACAGGTTTGTTGAATTTCATCTATTGTTTTCCCATTGAATTCTATTTATATCTTTATTCCCAAATGTTATACCTGACAAAGAAATTTGTTCATTGTAAAAATATATACCCCTGATCTTTACTACATCACCTAAACCTTTATTTAAAGCCACCTCTATCATCTCTAGACACATTTATGCAAATTACTTCTTTTATCCAAATTTTGTTTTTTGCGATTATAATGTCAAGTGTATATGTTAACAGAATTGGAATTCTTAACCCTTTAGTTGTTATATACCCAGTCTCCTTCATTTGTAATTTTTTTCATATACTATCCAATTCATAGCTAATGCAAAGAGTATACAACTCATTGGACATCCCTGTCTTACACCATTCTTCATATGTACCTCTTGGCTTAACCATCCTTTTACAAGTTTTTTTATTTTATTGTTACTATACACTGACATACATAATTTCCTGACTTTCTCACTTATATTCTTTCATTATTACCTGTAAGATTTCATGTCCAGTTGCATCAAATGCCTTATTAAGGTCCCTTGTCATGATTTACACTTTTTTCTTTTCTGTTCATAATATCATCCACAGTTTCTTTAACTATTAATCTAATGTTGTCAGTCTTTATTCTGTCCTCAACGAATGGGTTCAGATCTGGGTTGTCCGATACTAAAGCTCGCAGCCAGCAGATCATTCAAGCTTCTCCTTTACCCACAATGCACCTACCCAAATACCTCAGATCTTGTTTGCCACTTCTAGCTATCAGACATGGTCTACCAGTTTCTCTCAAGCTGTATTAGATAAGTAAAGTTTTTGTTCATAACTCCTTCCATTAAACAGTTTCTCTAGTTTTAGCTTTTAGTCTTTGTGATTGTAGTTAGCTTTTCTACTGTTTATTCTCCCTTGTCCTTACGACTTCATATTTTCTTACATACCATTCTGGGTATTTCCTTGCCTCCCTTTCTCTTCAGTTGTCTTTAGAGTGTTGGAACCTTTTTCTCTTGTGCTTCTGCTGTCTTCTTGTTTCCTTTTCATACTTGGCACTGCTAGATATTATCGCTAGTATTTCCCTTTAGCAGAACGTAAAAATAAGCTGATATTAAATGGTCTCCTCCCTTCCTCTTTTGGAGAAGCCATATCCCAGTCTCCAAAGTGGAAGCCTTCCACCTCATCAAACTCATCCCAGAAAAGAAGTGCTGAGCATCTGGTCTCAACCCTGGATCAGAAAAAGATGGGAATTCAGAATCCGACTGCTTGCTTGGATCCTACAACTTCCAAAATGACCATTACAGATCCAGCACAATCCAAGTCGGACAAGACAAAATCATTGGATCAGATAGAACCTTCAGAGATTCTGTATTGTCCTCATTTCAGATATTCTCCATTGGTTGACCCAGTACCTGACAAGCTTCCATCACCTTTTTTGCAGCTTTACTTGTGTTACTGGCTGTGTTTTGTTTTGGTTTTACCTTTTTTGCAGAGGCCAGCATCCCCCTCCATTTACTCTACTCATTCTTCCAGAGGTCGAACAGAAGAAGATGTAGAGAGAGTGGTGAGAAAAATCCTCTCGGCACAGGGGCAGACTGTTTTTTCCCTCAGTGCCTACCCATGTGGGACAGGCTACCTGACCTTCCACCACACCACCCCTGCAAGGTCCTCCTGTAACACTTTCTGTTGCCTTAGAGTCTCAGGATTCCAGTTGTCTGGATCTGTCAGTATCAGATCCAAGGATCTCCGTATCTTTGGATCCGACATAGTCTCTGAGACCACCGATCTTTTAGGATCCAAAAGATCTTGGAGCTGAAACCTGCCTGATAGGTCCAGGGTACAGCATTCGAGACTGAATTTTTTGGAGCCATCTCTGTTCCTTGGCACTTCAGTACTGGACATCTTGGCTCTGGCTTCCTCCTCGGAGATGGTGCTGGAAGATTGGAGGGAGGAAATGGTTCTCAAACCTACTTTTTCACATCGGAGCCTTTCTCTAGCTCCATCGAGCTCTGGCTTTGAGGATGCAAAGAGTGTTTGCTGCCTCAGCAGTCCTGATGAGACCTTCCTCCTCGGATCCTACCTATTCCACCATGATGTCCCAACGCCTGCAGTCTCAACAACTTCTCCATGGGGACATTCTGTACTGAAACCTCAGGTTCCTTTCTGGGTAATTTTGATTTCCTCTTCCAAGACTTCTCTAGAATATCCCACTGAGGAAACACCCAGGAAGAAGATGTGCAAGAGGAAGCACCTAGACTCCTCACAGGAGTCCATCACCGAAGACACAGATTTTGATAAGGGCGAAGGGTCTCCACTGTCACCTCCTGAAGATGTTCCTTTTGGAGACATCCTAGAAATCCTGAAACAGAGAGTTGGCTGGAATCTGTTCTAGAAGCTTTGGGTGCAGGACCGCGTACTTCCTGGGTGATGCCACCCACCAACTTGCTCGTTGACATGATCTCTAGGCAGGCGTAGAAGGAGCCAGACTCCATAGAACCCATACCTCGGGGACCGGACAGGATAATGGCACCAACTGCAGATAGACAGTTTTGGGGGAAAGGGGTTCCAATTGATGCCATGGTCATTGCAGTGGCCACAAAGGAGGAACTAGCCAACAGTTCCACTGTTCATCTCCCCAGCAGGGAGTCACTGGCGATGGACAAACTGGGAAATGGTGTCTGTACTTTGGTGACCTTTGCCTTGCGGTCGGTAAACTATTTCGCACATTTTATTAGACTTCAGAGAGGTTTGACCAAGGAATTATGAAATACTCTCTCAGGTTAAAGATTCTGTAACTTCTCAGATGGTTACCCTACAAGACAGTATGTAATAGTTCCATGAGGTTAGCTTCCAACATAGCAGAAGGGACCTCAAGAGCTGCGGGTTCAGACATTTCCATGAGGAGGCATGCCTGGATGCACTTGTGCGATTTTGCAGAGCCATTTAAGTCCAATTTTGTCAATGCTGCCTTTGACGAAACTACCCTTTTTGGCTGTAATGTGAAAGAAACACTGTCCAGGTGTGAGAAGGATGGAAAGACCTTGTCTGCTGTGGGCATAAGTTTTTCGCCCCCCCCCCCCTCCAAAGACCCTTCTCCAGGAATCAGTGGAGTAGCCAGAAAATGTGGTTCAGAAAGTCCCAAGGTCCATTCCATGACACATGGAGGAAGTGCCCCAAAATGCAGAAGGGGGACTTCCAGTGGATATTACCACCTTCGTGGTAGAGGTGGCACGCGAAACCAGGGTTCATGAGAATCTTTCTTTGAACCCTACCAGTGCTTATGAATGGAGGCTTGACTGTCCATCTCTGGAGACAGTCGGGGGATGTTTATCCCTGAACCAGAGATCCTGGCTAGACGTAAAAGATACTTTGGTGTAGAGGATTATATCCAGAGGGTTATGTAATACCATTTTCCCTACCACCATCAATTCCTGGAAAAGTCCCTGAATGTTCCACCTAGTCAGAGGGGTCAAGCAGCAATTCAGATTCGAAAGCTGCTAGAAAAGAGAGTCATACAGGTGGTCCCACCAGCTCAGACAGGATCCAGAATTTACTCAAGGTTCTTTTTAGTGCCAGTAAAAACATGGGACTGGAGACCGATTCTGGATCTCACAAATCTAAACAAATCTGTTCAGTGAACCAAGTTCCAGATGGTCATGGTTCAGTCCATTTTCCCCTTTCTGGGCAAGGATGACTGGATGTGCTCAATAGATCTTCAGGATGCCTACTATCACATAAAGATGAACAGGTAATCTAGAAAGTACCTACACTTCCGTCTGGGAGCCAATCACTGCCAATTCAGAGTACTGCCCTTTGGACTCACCACAGCCCCCATGTTTACCAAATGCATGGCAGTAGTAGTAGGTTACCTCGGACTGCAGGGATTCTAGATGTTTCTGTACCTGGATGACTGGCTCATTACCACTCCAACCAGGCATCAATTCATGCATGCAAGAGATCAGGTTCTCCACACCTGTGCTCTCCTAGGAATAACCATAAACTACAGCAAATCACAACTTCAACCAACTCAGACATTGGAATTTATCGGAGCACTGCTCAACACAGACTGCCATTGCTTTCCTTCTACCACATCAAGTTCAAACAATAAGGTCACAGGTCAAGAAGGTTGTAGAGAACACATCAGTTTCAGCCTGCACAGTTCTCCAAACTCTAGGACTCGTGGCATCAGCAATAACCTTAGTTCCGTTGGCCAGGTTTTATATACAGATCCTATGGCGAATGTTGGCTACACAGTCGTCAGTCTTCCATCAGTCAATGTTATATCAGATAAAAAATTATCAGCCCTTGCAAAAGAGATCTCTATTGGTGTATTCTGCCCAATCAATTGCTCCATGATCCCATCCCTTCATTCCCCAACAGCCCAAGGCCTTAGTGACCATGAATGCTTCCCACAAAGGTTGGGGGTATTATCTGGGAAAGACAGTCCAGGGAACTTGGTCCCCCGAAGAGGCCAATTTGCATATAAATGTCCTAGAGCTGAGAGCAGTGCTCTTGGCATTGCAACCTTTTCAAGGTGATGTTCTCTCTGGGATGGTTGTGATTCAAATGGACAAAAATGTCAGTCATCTGGCACATCAACAAATGGAGGGGAACCAAATCTTAGCCATTGTGTTGAGATGTTATCTTTTCTGACCGCTATCTTTTAGCAACGCTCATTCTGGGGAGATCCAACATGATTGCAGCCAAACTGAACAGATTCATTCTTGCACACAAGTGATCCCTCAATGAGAAAGTGGCAGACGAGATTTTCTGTCAGTGAGGACAGCCATGCTCTGATTTTTGCCTCTCCCCTAAACAACTATACTCTGCCCTACTTCCCCAACAGGGGCAGTCACTGAGGGATGCTGTACCTCACGATTGACCCCCCCCAGTCTCCTTTTTGCCTTCCCACAACCCCATTGATCCCAAAATTTCTTCAGAAAGCTGCAAGGTCGAAGAGCACAGTGATCCTCATTGCCCACTACTGGTCTCGACAAATTTAGTTTCACTTCCTATGGCCTTACCTGATTCAACCACCATGGAACCTAGATATGACTCTGGACCTCCTGTCTCACTCGACAGGCATGTCACACCCAGATATACCAAACCTCAAACTGCCTGCTTGGCTTCTCTAGTTCCCTTAGTAGCCAGACAATTTATGCTCTCATCACCTGCCCAACTTATAATTCTGTGTTTCCATAAACCCTTGACAAGGAAAACATATTCAAACAAATGGAGAAGGTTTGCCATTTGGGCTCAGCAACATAAACTTGACCCCTTTTCAGCCTTCATTAATTATATTTTAGATTTCCTTGCTCACCTTTTTAAAAACTGTGCTAGTACCTCAAACATAGGGGTACAGCTAGCAGCAATTTCAAATTACCATAGAGGATTGAATGGCGCACCCATAGTTTCTCACAAATTGAGCATGGGCTTCTTAAAAGGGACAGTCCTAAATCTTCCTTTTAAAGACCTGCACCTCCATGGGACTTGAAGTTGATGCTTCAGTCTCTCACACAACCTCCCTTTGAAGCAGCAGCTACATGTGACCTTAAATATATTTCATGGAAAACAATTTTCTTGGTTGCCATTGCTTCCGCAAGAAGAATTTCTGAGATCCAAGCCCTATCTTCTAAACCTCCTTACTTGGTTTTTCACAAAGATAGAGTGATATCACGTACCAACCCATCCTTTCTTCCAAAGGTGGTGTCAGAATCCAACATCAATAGTACTATCAATTTGCCAGTATCTAGTTCATTTAAAGAAATCTCCTTTTCAACTATTGATTCTCTTGTTTTGTTAACTCTTTACTTTCCATGTTTTTTCACTACCTGCTTTTTTTTCGTTAAACATTTCTTGTACATATTTAACTACACTATTTGTGGTCTTTTCCTGAGTGTTTTCTATTTCTCCATTTATATTTTTTATTTCTCTCATTACCCTACCATTTTTCTTTATTAATCTAATTAAGAATCTTGATACTAGTCTTTTTCTAGTAAAAAAATATTTGTATATTTGCCTATATAACAATTCTTGTATTTTCTTGATTTCTTTCATATAATTCTTTTTCTTTGCCAAAGTACTTTGTCATTGTTCTAAATCTTCCAATGCTTCATTGTTTTTTGTTTTTCTTGCTTTACTTTTCTCACATCATATTGCAACTGTAAAAAAAATGTATATTTTTCCTTTTAATATCATCCGCCATTCAGACCAATTTTTATAACATGTTCTCATAGTAATGTAATCTTTCTGTAACTATATTACTAATCTCTCTTTCTTCATTCCATGCTGTCTCATTTATCCTTTTTATTCTTTTGCTTATTTTTTACATATTCCTTGTTTTCCTTCATCTTTAGTCATATTACAAGGTGGCCAAAAAATCCTGTTTCATCTACCTCGCCTTCCCTATAACTACTATAAAATAATCTATTTCACTTCTGTACGTACTTTTGAATGTCCATGAATTTTTGTCCCAAAGTTTTAACATGCCACGTTATAGTTTCTAACATTTTTCTTGCATCATTTCATTTTTTATGTTTGCCTCTTAAATCACAATTAAAGTCTCCTATTATAATATTTATTACTATATAGTCTAAAATCTGATGAAATAAGCTTTTCCTTTCTTTACAATTAACATAAGCATATAATGTTATAATTCTGTATACTTGTTCTTTCCATTTTAAATACAATGGTTAATCTTCTCATTGTTGCTAAAGTTACATCTAATATTTTTTCTTTTTCCTTAGATTCATGGTTTTATAAGTTCATAGCTAATCACTAGGCTAGTTTTCTTAATAGGCCATTCTAAGCCTAGCCAATTTCCTTCCCAAAAGTGAGAATCATATACTGTACCTTGTGTCTGTGAGTCATACATATTAACCATTATACCAAGCCCCAGTCTTTAGCTGTATATATTATTTTTCATCCATTTCCTTTTTGTTCATTTGTACTTGTACCTTTAAATTTTTTCAGTCTTTTACCCTTTTACTAATAGAACTTTTATTTCCTTTTACTGGTTCCCAGATTGTGGTCTTCACTACTTATTTCAGAACCTTCTTCTTTGTCCTTTTTACTATTTTTTCCTCATCTAATTTCTACTTATTCTGAAATGTATTCTCTTTGTTCATTTTCTTCTCCTTTTTCCGTACTCTTATTTTCATGTTTACAATCCATCCATAAATGTCCAAGTTTGTTACATTTATAACATTTCAATTCATATTTTTGCATCATTTCCCATTTCCCACGAGTATAACATTTTTTTTTGTCACAGTTACTTACCAGATGTCCTTCTTTCCATATAAAACATGTTTTGGGTTATCTTCACTGTTATACAACACCCATGCTTCCCTCCACATTTATCATGCTTTTGGTATATGTATCATTCTTTCTCTTTCTATTTTTAACACAATATTGCAATCAAAGCTACCAGTCCATAAACCCCATTTGTCATAAACTTTGAAAATATACATGAATTTTCTTTTTTGTTTCCTTTTTAAATGCTTTTATCACACAAAGATTCCATGGGTTACAGTCTTTCTTTTTTTTCATATTCTCCCAGAAACTTTACCATTTAAAAAAAAAACACTCTCAAATATAATAAAACAAAATGACAGCGGAATAAGATACAGTCAAAGGAACCACAAAACTTAAATTTAATTTGAATTAAAATAATGCGCTGAACACTGAAAACACTGTTAAGTGCTTTCTCAGTAAGCTTCATCAGACCATTTTTGTGTATTCAACACATTATTTTAATTCAAATTAAATTGAAGTTTTACGGTTCCTTTGATTGTGTCTTATTCCACTGTCATTTTGTTTTATTTTCTTTCCATATTTGCTGACTACAGATTATTAATTCTCAGAGCCATAACCTGTGTTTTGGTCTGAAATATAATGTCACAAAAAATGTGTCTTGGTTATTAATAAGTGCTCTTACTTCATGTGCTTTTACACCCAAAGGAGCTATTAAATTGTCCCACATTTCATACCTGTCAATTTCTTTGTCTTCTTTACTTTAAATCCTTACCCCACATACGTCCGTTTTTCAGTTTCTTCTGCCTTCTTTTCTGCTATTCCACTTTTGCCTTCTTTTACTTTCTATGTTTGTTTTCTTTTTCCTCTCACCACTATTCTTCAGGATCGTCTCTGTGTCCTCCTTTTGTGTTTTATCCATAATGTCCCCCCAGGAAACATCTCCTTCATTTTCTGGCTCACTCTACAACACAATTTCTTTAAGTAAGTCATACTGCAGCACTCCTGACTGGAGGGTTGTAATTGTACATCCATCATTTGCTGACTTATCTCCATCATACAGGTTTCTTTGAAACATTTCCTCAGAATCCTACACACATTGTCTAGTCGCAATATTTGCCTTCTCCTTCATTTCTTTCACCACTCATTGTATCCTTTTCTCTCCACCTTCCTCCTTGTTTCTCTGGGCTGCCCCTACACCTGGAATGGAAATGTGGGTCCCACTCATAACAGTGAAAAGTAGGGAAAGCTCCATAGTGCCCAGGCCAAATTTCCCCTAGTTCATACAGATACCACCTCCGGTCTCCCCCTGAAAAGAGGTCATTGGCCTTGTGGAACTAACTAACTAACTAACTAACTAACTAACTAACTAACTAACTAACTAACTAACTAACTAACTAACTAACACAGTTAGCAAAGTATGAATACAGTTACAGAGCCCAAATCCTCACCAGTGCTACCTAAATATAAACACAAGGGGAGATTGGCCTTATGTGGTTATGCAACTGCAGATTTATGCCTTAGTTTATGACTGACAGTTGTCACACCCATGTAGGCTCTACTCATCCAGCTACAAATAGGGTTACAATTACTGACTCCCCAGGATTTCACCCACCTATGCCTAAGCCCTTTGTGCTTTAGTGTAATCTTACCAGCGGTAACTTAGATGTAACCATTTAACAAAATTATTTTACAAACCTTTATATGATTGCAAGATTTCCTCAGAGTGGCTTCCGAGACCTCTCCAGTGACGATAATCATTATGGTACCGTCAGTCAGGCTGCTACTCGGATACCTAGACCTTGGTTACTAATCACACTCTTAATGAGTCAACCAACATTGCTGTAATAGCTGATGACCAGTCAATCTGTCTCCTCAAATGAGTAGGTAGCAGTAGTCACTCCAGTGCTGTAAGAATAACCTTTCTAATTTCACTTACAAAACAGTATTGCAGTTTCACAAGGAAGGAAAAATAAATGGTAGATGCTATTTCCAGTTGCTTAGGGTTGATAACTGAGGCTGCAGGATATAAAGTCCAACAAGTCTGTAATCTGAGCATCTTGATGTAGCTTCCACTGCCATTTAGAATTCTCAACGTACAAATAACTGTTCCATGAAAAAAGAAGGAAAAAAAGGAGACTACATTGTGATTTTTTTTTATGTTTTCTCCCTTCTTTAAATGTTTTACAGCTGTTCAGTTGAGATATAAATAGGTAGCTTTTCCTATATTAGGGTTGCTATGCTGAGATACAAAAAATCTGGTGTCAGATTCTCATAGCAGAACCCTCAGATTGACATCCATTTTTCCAGCTCTCTCAGTTCAGATCTTTCTTAGCTTTCATTTGCAAAGTTGCATTTGTATGTCTGAACATGCATTTGCATGGCAAACCACCTTTTTACTTATATAAAGTGTCTGTGTCCTTCATTTTTTCAGTCTTGACTAGCACTAGCTTTACCTGTGCTGTCTCTGATAATAGCACAGTAGTAAAAACAACCAAATGTGTTAGAGGATTAATCTTTCTACTCTCAAAAGTAAAGAAGGGAGAAGTTGTTTGCATACTTCATGCCCAAACAAGTGGTGACAGTCGAGAACTCTTCACATGAAGAGATATAGGAAGATATTCTTCACAGCTGTTTGTATAACTCACAGCACTGTCACAAGGATAAACATTCAGAGGACAGGTTGAAGCCATACTTATCAAGATAAGTTCAGTGTTCAAACACCCCCTTACCCTGCAGGAAGTGTATCTTAACTAGGTTTGTGAGGGCTCGAGCCAAAGCCATTGAGGATGAGGGGATTAGAACCAATGTACTTTGTCTCTCTCTCTCTCTTCCTATCCTGTAAGGTGTATCATGATGTTCATATGCAGCCCTGTCTTCTGGTGATTGGCTGGCGCCCTTTGGTGTAGTACTTGAAACTGAGGATTCTGCTCCTCTGATGGCTTCCTATACCTACTTGAGCCAGCAGGTTTTAGTTGAGATGGGAGTTATATATCGTCTTACATCAGGGCTAACATCTGAAACACCTGACATCACAGATTTGTTTTTAAACAAGAAACATCTTTATTAAATTATCACTTATGACATAGGCAATCATACATTTATACAAATGGAAACGAACCATATTAACACAATTGCTGTTTCAAGCATTTTGCATCACAAACCATATTGACATAATTTTAGTTGCAAACATTATACATCACTTGTAATCTACCCAATCATTGCCAGTCAAACATTACATAGCTCATTCAAGTTCTGCCTTATTTTAAGACAACAAACTCCAACCATGTAGAATGGACACCACAAGGAATTAGCGGATAAAAATGTCATTCCTCCCATATATGTACTGTGCCCACAATTCCCATTTTCCTATGTAATTTCCTCCTAACCTTTTCTAAAGATCCCAATTTCAGTTGTTTTATGTCTATTACTATATTCACTTCTAGTACCGCTGGTTTAGACTTGGATTTCCATTTTCTAGTAATTGCTTTTTTTGACAAACTCAGCAAGACCTTAGTGCTGTATGTCTAGGCAATTCAGATTCTGTATCATAGCTCAGAAAAATCATTTCCCAGTTACATCAATTTGCTCACCCATCATCTGTGACGGAGTTGTCTGAAGGGAATCTTTAAAGTCTGCCAACTCATTATACTCCCAGAAAATAGGTTTCCAATTACCTCTTTCTTCCCCATCACACCTCCAACATTTGCTGTTTACCTGAAGAAAAATTCTCTGGAGTCTACTTGAGGTATAAAAATACATATGTAAACATTTCCAAGCAAAGATGCTAAATCTTCTAGATTTTGTTGCATATTTGGGAGACCTACATATATTCCCCCATAGTTTCTTTGTGAATTGCTTATCCAATCTCTCTTTCCAATTCTTTCTAATCTCCTCTTATTGATTCTGACACTTATCCTGCAACATTTTATATGTTCTACTAATTATTCCTTTTTTAACAGCAGCTTCTGTTCTAGATTCCGCTAAAAACTCTACCAATGTTGGTCTTCCATTTAGGCCGACCCCCCCCCCCCCAATTTCTTTGTCTTTGCCTATACTCTGTCAATCCTTGTTAGGGAGGGCAAACTATAACCAGCAGTCCAAATAAATTCTTGGTGTATTCCCATTCTATTACCTTTCCCAAGCTAGTTATTTGCTGCCCAATACCTTGGTTCCTTTGCCAGTTTTCTCCAATAAATCCCAGCCCCCTCCTGCCTATTATCTGTATCCCTAATTGCAGTCATCCATATCAGCAGAATGTTTCTGTATTCCTAGGTATGCTTAGTTCTTAGAATACTTTCTGCTACTTTGACTGTAACATTTTGTATTATTATTCTCTTTAAATGTCTGCATCCAAAATCCCAGTCTCTCCTCGTTTCCCAAGCTTCCCCCTGTTTCATCATCATTCCTTTCCACTTTGAATTATAGTTTTCGGCTTGTTCTGTGTTGCTCTGAAATACTCTTTCAATTCAAGTAATCCCAATCCGCCTTGTTCTGTTGGAAGAACTAGCTTATCCTGCTTGACTGTTCCTGTCTTCTCCTCCCAGATAAACTCCTTCAGCTCTTTATTGTTATCCACAACTTTTCCTCTGGTTGATAAAAATATGCCTGATCTGTGTGCAAGACAAAAGGGACTAAAACATTTAACTGCTTGTAGTTTACTATTCATATCCATATAACAGAGCTTCCATTTTTCTCAGTTTTGTACTCTCTCTTTAGTCTCTTCCCACATATCCTTAGCTGCCACACTGGAATCATTTTACTCCATACTCCTAAATACTTCATTTTATCATGTCCTCATAAATATGGATATTGGTGAGTGAATTTGTGTGGGGGTACATAATTTACTGCCTTTGTTTTAGCCTCATTAATTTTGTATTCTAAAATTTTGAAAGGACTCAAAATATACCACAACACTATAATGTCCTTTTCTGGTTTTGTCAGGTATAAAATAATATAATCTGAAAATACAGCCAGCTTTTCATGACTACCATACCATTTATATCCTTGAATTTCTTAGTCCCTTATTTTCTTTGTCATTGGTTCTAAATATAAAGCAAATAACAAAGGGGAAAGTGGGCACCCCTGCCTGGTTTCTCTGCTCAAGCAGAAGTTATCAAAGAGGACCCCACCCACTTTAAATTTTGCCTCCAATCCCTCTTAAATCCTCATAATCAACCTTATAATTTTATCAGGGAATACAAATGGACATAAAGCAGATATTGTAGGAAACTTGAATCCTCAAGTATGGGAGCACACCAGCAAAAGGATTTAATTTGAAGCTTTTGCCAAACCTGATGCAGATTTCTCTCAAATATGCACTGCCTGTCAGTAGCACCCATTCGAGCAACAGTTCTTGATCCCCCACCAGTTTGTAGATTAGGCTACTGTCTCTGAGATAGACACATCCATTTCTCCATCCACTTCTCCAATTAATGAGCCCTACTTTGAGGATGCTGTCATTTTTATTAAAAAACAGTGTGGACAGGCCTTGCGTCCCTATCCCTTCGACTCAGAAATGCCTGGAAGAGTCTGGGGATAAAGACTGATGAGCTATGGGTAACTTCGCCTCTCTAGCTGGTCATTCATGGTACTATCAGGGGAGCTTGGGAGGCACCCTGATTGTGGTTTTTTAGTCGCTCAAGAAGCCAACACCCTCTGCAGATTGCTACCTGAGTGGGAGGAGCACATTCTTAGTCTTCCACTTCTGACTTCTTTGTGAGCTGTTAAATAAAGCATAGGTGCCAGAGACCACAGCATTTTGCCACTGGATTTTGAGTGAATCGCTTTGGGCAGGTGTGGTTAGAGAGCATGGACTCAGGACCCTCACGTATTCATCTCACCTCCCATAATTCCAGTCTCATTTTATTAGAAAGGTTCTGGTTAAGTTCAATGACCTTTTGGGCTAAAGGAAGACTTTTACAAGTCCATGTGTGTGATATTCATATTGCAATACCATGTTTCCCTATATAGTTTTGATTTAGATGATGCATTAAGTAGGATCACAGATTCAGGCATACCATGCTGAGGTTGTCCTTGAAAACGAATCCCGGGAACAAGATCCTGGATGCCTGTTTCTTGTGGGATATTGCCCTTCGACAAGCTATCTGGGAAGTGGTGAATGACCTTAGTAGGAAACAGTCCCTCACCACTTTTACAGGTCTTTATGATAGTATTTCTCTACTTCTTTCTCTTCAGTATAAAAAAAATCACCTTTGCAGAATAAAAATATACTATTTTGTTCACTTTACATATGTACCATCACAGATCACCTTTTCATTTATAAAAATCACCATAATTGTTAAACATGTTAAGTACAAGTTTAAACATTTCCTCCACCAGTCATTGCGAACTATCATTTTTATGTGCAAATCACTTAAAGAAATCCAGTCCTTGTATTTAAAATATGTTAATTTAAATAAGTGTTTTCTTTTAATCCATATGGCTTTTATTTATTGAATATTGAAATCAAATATTTTTCTATCTAAGCCTTTATTAAACACCTTTATAAAATTACTGTTTAAGAAATGAGCAAACAAACATTAACAGAAAAGAAAACAAACTATATTAATATTTTTCCATTTGCATACATTATACATCACACATATTTTATTTGTAACTGTCATCTGTCCAGCATTACATAAAATTGCTGACCTTCTGCTTTCCATTAAACCTCATGCCTTCTGAACATTAGTCTGCATGTATTGTTCCCCCAGTTTCCATTTCTTTCTATGTAATTGGCGCTTTTCCTTTTCTAAGGATCCCTCTTCCAGTTCTTTTATCTTTTATAATATTCAATACTTCAAATACAGTTGGTTTAGGATTTGATTTCCATTTCCTACTAGTTGCTTTTTTGGGAGCCAACAGAATTAAACTTTATAAGGCTTTACAGTGTCTAGGCAATTCAGATACTGTATCCCAGCTCAAAAGAATCCTTTCCTTAGTTACACCCATTTGCTCACTCAATATTTCTGACAGACTGCTCTTAATGTCTGCCAACTCATGACACTTCTAGAATATATGTTCTCCATTACCTGTTTTTTCTCCATCACACTTCTAACATTTGCTGTTTACCTGAGGAAAAATTATTTGAAGTCTGCTTGGGGTATAAAAATACCTATGCAAACACTTCCAAGCAAAGATCCTAAACCTTCTGGATTTTGTTGCATACTTGGGAGCCATACATATGTCCTCCTATTGTTCTTTTGTAAATTGCTTTTCCAGTGTCTCTTCCTAGTTTTTTTCAAACCTCTTCTGATTCTTATAGCTATCATGTAGTGTTTATATACTCTACTAATTGTGTTTTTTAACAATAGTTTATGTTCTAGATTCAACTAAAAACTGTCTACCAGAGCAGGTTTTTCACTTGGGTTTCCCTTATCTCTTCTCTTTGCCTGTACTCTGATTTCAATCCCTGGTAGGGAAGGCAGTCTCTAGCCTGAAATCTAAATGTCTTCTTGGCCTCATCCCATTCTATTACCTTTCCTGCACTAGTTATTTCATAGGTTAGTTCTAAGCTAAGTGCCCTTGCGAGCCATTTTAAGCTTAGCCAGTTATCCCTTGTGAGACTCAAACCCTGCACCTTGTGTTTGTAAGGCAAACACCTTAACCATTAGGCCACCCCCCACCATTTCAAAGCTTATACATAGGCTACCTTTCTGCTTTTTCCATATATGCTTTGCAGTTGTATTCACATTATATACATTTTCTGTGTAATCTGTACCAAACAATATATGCATGAGATCACAGGTTCAAACCGTAGAAGTGTGTGTGTGTGTGTTTGTTTTGGATCACTGGGCTTATACCATATGAGTGTGGGATAAGCTCAGAGGTCCAGGAAAACCTAAAAATAGAATTGATTCTCCTTCACTTGGAGAAGCCAAACGAGGTGCTTTGGCTATATTAAGATTTCCCTGGTTAACTTTTGTTGAAGGTGATCAGCACACTTGCTTACATGGAGGAGACTCTGTGGTAAATTCAGAGCATGCTGGAAAGATTGGAATGTATGCTTCAGCTTGCCTGGAAATACTGATCAGATCGAATCAGCTAAGGCAGTTTGATCATCTTAATTAAGATGTCTCTGAATAGCTTCCTTTGGGGCTATTCCATGCACTCCTCACTTGGACAAGACCCTGGAGAAGAATCATAACACACAAGGAGGGATTGGATTCTTACTTGTCAGCTGGACTTGAGAATACTTGGAGAATCACTCAGTAGGACCCTCAGTTTGTGGCTGGGGAAAGGTAAGTTTGCTGTGCCTTACTTAATCTGTTTCTACAGCTGTTGAGCACAACATATACATATCTGTGTGATGTACCAGTTGAGTACTCCACACATTTGATGCCAGTTGGTTGACCATAGTGAGTTAGTGTACGTTTCATTTTGTTTAAATAATGACTGATTTTCTCTTCATTTTGTCTGTAGGCCTGGGAAAGCTCATGGAGTTGTGCTGTGGATGGACTATCACCTCACCGATGATATCACAGTAAGCAAAGGACTCCTGAAGCTACCATCAGAAAAGGTACTCCTGTCACAGTTGTTTCAAAAAACTGATTATATATTCCTCTATTTGCTGATATAACATATTTATTCTGAGGACAGAAAGTACATCAAACATTTTTCAGGGTCAGAGTACTACATATTTCACATTGTTGAGGCAGATAATAGGGAACGGGTACTGGTTTTATGACTGGAGATGAGGCAACCAGACTTTCTTGATAGCTCAGGGATTTTAGTCCTGTGATCTTTTTCTGCACTTTTTCTAATTGGTTGATATGTTTAATGAGATGCATCCCAAAGGGGCAGTGTACTCAGCAGTTGGTCTGATTAGTGCTTGAGAGTAAGATAATGATTACCTCTTTAGTCCTTGAATATATTGCTTTGGCAATTAGCTGTGCTAAATAAAAGGATTTCTTGACAACCTTTGTCAAATGATATTTGAAAGGCAGAGAATTATTAACCCAAGTTCCTAGGCCCCCATACAACATTTAATTTTTGTAATGGTTTGTTTGTATAGTATGATGAGGGGAGGGTTTTTCTAGTAAAAGTGATAATACTACACTTTTTAGCATTTCATTTGAGACCATTTTTATTACAGCAAGTGTTTATTAGGGGAAAGTTCATTCTGAAGGGTTTGGGTGTCGTGGGGTGACTTAACAGCCCCTAAGTTTGTAGTCACCTGCAGGCTTGATTAGCCAACATTCTTGGCTGTCTGCTTAAAGATCTGAGAAGTAAAGGCCAAAGAGGAAAAGTGTCATCACTGAGCCCTGAGGGGCACCACTTGTCATTTTCATACTTTCTAAGGAGGCACCTGCAGTTCTTGCTGTGTGAGTTCTGTCTTTCAGCCAGTTTGTTTATCCATCTTCCTATATATGGGCTTATCTTTAAAGTATTTAGCTTCTGTATGATGCCAGCATTGGAAACCGTGTCAAAGGGCTTGGCAAGGTCAAGCTATGCCATGTGTATTACTGCATGGCCACTGTATACAGCCTCTGTAACACTTTCAAAGAAGTTTACAGATTCAGTAGAAGGGCTGTACTTTTCACAAAGCTGAACTGCTGGAGGTCAAGTCTAATAAAATTCTTGCTATCATAGTTTGTGTGGTCAGTTATAGTACATTCTGTGACTTTGCATATGAGGCTTGTAAGACTGATAAGTGTGTAATTACCTGGGTAGATTGTAAGGCCACCCTTATGGATGTCATCACCACTCAATAGGGACAAAACCAGCAGCTAAGCAAAGGATGAACAGTTTAAGGAGTGGGTTTGCAAGGGCTTGTTTAACACTTAATTAAGCAACCAACTAGATTGTCAGTTCATGGAAGAAATATTTTTAGTTTTGGATAATACTTTCAGTAAAAGATCTTTAGAGATAGTTAGGGACTAACAGTTGTAGAGCTTTGGCTAGAAGTCTCAGGGTGAAGTTGGCACTAAATTTGATAGCAAGTATGTTGATATTGTATTGGTCAGGTCAAAATAGAAGGTGTCAGTATGAGGAACATTAGAGCAATTTAAGGTATTGTATCTGAGTTTTCTAACATGGCTAAAGGAGGATTTATAGTGATCTTTGCCCTAAGAGGCCATCCTAAGTTCATGTGCTCCTTTAGTGGAACTGATACTGTTTTCATTTTTTACTTTAACGCTTTTGATATCTTCCTTAAGAAGAAGGTGTTTGGATCTGTTATATAATTTAAACAGTTTCTTTTTTTTTTTTTTGGTAGAGTTTATTTATGGTAATAGTTAACTAGGGTGGTTTATTTTTGAATTTCCTATGATACTTTACTGTGGTATGGGTCAGAAGCACTATGCATTTTTCTAAGTGGTCATTGGCACTTTTGGCCTTCACTGATGCAGCTAAGTCATCGCTGAGGAACTTTCATGTATTTTTCCTCAGTTGTATTGCTGTTTGTTTCTCTATTAGATGTTGGCTAGGAAGGGAAAGTGTGAGTAAGATTTCCTACAAGAACCAATACCCCACTGCCAATTTCTACTTGGGTGCATGCAGACCATGAGTACAAAAATTGCACAGTCTGTCCTTTTTTCCTAAGACGCAAAGAACTCAATTTTGTCTCTTGATTCCTACTTGGAATTTCAATGCATTAAGCACCTCTCCCGAGCAAAGATAGCAGACCTTTCCACTCCTGACCTTCCACTCATTCAAAAGAAAAAAAGTTTGAGAGTCCTAGGCCTGATATCATGGCTGCTCAGTTGGATTTGGACATACCTGCAGAGGTCTCAGAACCTATACTTTACACATGCTTGGGCTCCCATTACCAAAACCCCACCAGAGGCTGGTATGGTGTCTGAGGTTCGCCCATCTGAAATGACTGTAGCTGTCAATAATGGTGAGAAGGGGGAAACAATGCTTAATAATTACTGAAGAACCTAATGTTGTACAGTAGATCCTCACTGGAGAGGAAATTCCTGGATCACTCATAGAGGCTCGTCAGGGGTCGGAGTTTCCACATTTAGGTAAATTGGACTTCACACTTATAAAAAAAGAAACAACAAAACTAAAAATGTTCCTTTTCTCAGACATTGAAAGAAAAGGAGTGGTTGGATTTTTCACAGAGTCTATTTACGACCATAATGGCACTCAGGCCGTCATCCTTTGCAGGGGCTATAACTACTACTACTGTTTCTCCTTCCATTCCACAAAAGAGATAGACAATTCTGAAGATAAGGAGTATTACTCAGACCCCAATGAGCATTCTTTAGTCTGTTCATCCCAAATCCATTTGCCAAACCAACTGGCCTCAGATGATATTGATTCCCTTTCTCCTGACACCCCCGTTGAGGAAGCTTCATTTAGGGAAACAATTGCTAATATGATGAAGTGTTCTGAACTGGAATCTAAACAGATTTCTGAAGTTCAACAGAAATACTGTAGCCTCTTGGAAGTGGGCACCCTTGCTCCTGTCCAAAGCTTTTGCATCCACTTCTATTGCATCAGACTCTCAACCACCAGGTGTGAAAAGGCCTGACTGGTTTTATAGGATACCTGAGGACTTGAAACTTCTGTACAAAAAGGCTGTGGCAGACCCCTCTATGTTCTCCATGTCCACAGATAAGCCCTCCAAGTTACTACCTGCTGCCAATGCTCTTCCTTCAGATAGACAGTAAGTCAGTGGACAAATTGGGAAAATTGGTTATATGTCCTCCAGTGTGGCCTTTAGAGCCCTGCATTATCAGACTCCCTGACTAAATACCTATTGTCTGTTCTAACTAATTTAAATAAAACTTTGTCTTCCACTGAGGAACCTACCAATAAACGGCAGGCTTTGTCTTTGGTAGCTCAGGCTGCCCAAGTATCTAGGCACAACATTAAATGCAGCTATGATGCAGTAGAAGCTTTCTACAGGGCAGCCTCTACAGGTTTTGTGATCATGAGGTATGCATGGTTACACTGTCAGCCCCTTTCAGAAGGTATTAAGGCAAACTCCTAGAGTCTCATTTTAAACAAGGACCTTTTGTTTGGTCTGGATGCTGCCAGTCTTTTCAAACAATTGCAAGAACAAGGTAAAGTTATGATGGACTGGAGACAGAACTTTATTACTTCTTGCCAAGATACTGAAGGAATTACTTCGCAAAACCCACTTTCTTTGCTTGCAGGTATTCCAGGCTTTTTCATAAGGCCAGGTAAATACCTAGGAAAATTTCAGGCCAGACCACACAAGGACTGCAGATGTGGGAGGCATTCTTATCGAGACAAATCCACCTAACTACCTTCTGCGCCTTCAACCCACCGGTCCACCCCTTCCCCTAGCCAAAAGGCTCATCTCATCCCTGAAAAATTGGCTACTCATCACTTCAGACAAATGGGTGCTTACAGTCATCCAAAAGGGATACAGAATGACCTGGAAGGTAGTTCCTCCCTTCACTGGCATCCTCCTCTGCCACAAAATCAGATACAGATTTTGTATTCCATCATTCAAATATTTCTAAGAGCTTGGCACAATACACCCAGTGCCTCCACAATATGTAGACAAAAGGGAGCTCTTCCAGACTATTCCCCATCCCAAGAAAAGGAGACTATTCTGGATCTGTCAACACCTTTCTCCCGGTTCCATACTTCAGGGTGTTGCCCCTGCAAACTCTGCTGCCATTCATTCTTCTGACAGCCTTCCTGGTGTCTTTGGACCTAAAGAATGCCTACCTTCACATTCAGATTTATCCGGCATATACAACATTTCTGAGGTTTTATACTGGCTCATCACACTTTCAGTTCTCTGCTTTGCCTTTTAGACTGTCTGCAGCTCCCCAAGAGTCTTCAAAGTGCCTTGCCCTGTAATAACTTATTGCAGGACACAGGGAATCCAGATATTTCCTTGTTTGGATGATCTGTTAATACAGGCTTCTTCTCAACAGGTACTGTTGACTCAACTCATATTTTACCATAGCTCTACTTCAGGATCTGGGTTTCACAATCAATCAATCTGAAAAAGTCAGAAGTGAAATGCAGACTAGACACCGAACTCATACAGGCCTTCCTTCCTCCAGATGTACTGCAAAGCCTAACCATTTACCTCCTTTTCTCTTCAGTCCTGTACTGCAAGGGGAGATACTCAGTGTAATGGGATTTATGGCAGCAACCATCCCAATGGTACCCTTTGCCAGAGTCTGTATGAAGAAGATCAACTGGTACCTGAAATCCACCTGGTCCCATTATTCTCATCCCCTGGACACACACGTACCTCTCTTGCCTTGCCTAAAGAAGGAAATACTGTGATGGATATCGCAGATAAAGGAAAACCCAGGTCTTCCCTTCAAACCACAGACACCACAACAGGACCTGCAGACAGTTGCATGAGAGTGCATGGACAGGCAACCTTGAATGTTCAAGGGAAATAACCTAAAAATCTTAAGATCATAGTACATCAATCTGAAGGAGATGAAGGCAGTAATACATGCCCTACAGATCTCTTCCCATTCTTGGAAACGAGGGCCCTTAAAGAGTGTTCACAGACAAACACAACACTCATGGTACATAAACAACCTAGGGAACCAGATCTTACTAACTGTGCAGACTAGACCTTTTGCCATGGGAGCAGGTCACAAAAGCAAACTTCTTCCTCCAAGCAATTTATATTCCTTTACAGGACAGTGTTCTTGCAGACTTTCTAAACAGATCAAGAGAAGATCCCATGAATGGATGCTGAATAGAGAGCCCTTTCTAGACAATAGTCCACAAATGGGGGCTGCCACAGATGGATCTTTTTACCTCCATTGACAACAGATGGCTTCCACTCTTTTGCACCAGGACCTACAGTCCACAAGCTTGGAAATCGAAGCTATGCTCTTTCCCAGGAGAGGGAGGTTCTTTTATGCCTTCCCTCCACTTCCTCGTCTTCCCAAGGTTTTATTGATAATCTAAAGATCTTACTGGTGACTCCCTACTGGCCAAGACAGCACTGATTCCACATTCTGTTCCACCTAGGCAAGTGCCATCACTAGAAACTTCTCTCCACAGTGCATTTGCCCACACTGGGCTAAGGCTCACTGCTTCATTTCCAACCTGTCATCCCCTAAGCCTGACATTATGGATGACAGGATTCTGATCCCTTTTAGACACCAGTTTTCTGAGGACATGCTTAAGATTTTCCAGAAGGCAACAAAACTAATACCAGAAAATGTTACAAGATAAAATGGAAAAGATTTACTATATGGTGTCAGCCTAAATATTAGGACCCACTTTAGGCTAATAGCTCAGTGTTTTTTTCTTATTTGTACGAGCTGTTGCAGTATAGCCTTGCATACTTCTCTATTATAGATGCATACATTTCAGTCATATCTGCGTGCCTACCTCTGGGACCCTTTGCTCCTGGCCAGGCTAGAGGTAAAACAATTCTTAAAAGGTGTACTCCACCAGAAACCTCCAAGGCAAGCAATCCCCCTTGCTTGGGACCACAACTTTTTGTGCTGTAAAAGTTCATTCTCCCTCCTTTCCAACCAACAGCATCTGACTCTCTCAAATTCTGTACTTGGAAAAAATACTTTTCTGGTATCTCTCACCTCTGTCAGATGAGTTTCTGAACTACAGGCCTTTATAGCACCCCCTTTCCTCATTTTTTCATAAGGACAGAGTGGCTTTATGGGCCAGTCACTGGTTCATGCCTAAAATAATAAATGAACTTTCTCTCTGTCAGGCCATAAATCTTAACACTTTCTTCCTTAATCCAGAAAACAAGGGGGAGAGAGAGAATTCTACATTCCCTGGATATGCATAGACTGTTCAGATTCTCCCTAGATAAGACAAAGGATATTCACAAATCTAACCAATTGTCTCTTTCCAAGATTTCAGTTTAGGAAACTTAGTTTCAAAGCAAGCTGATGCCAACTCCTCGGACAGTCCTGCAGTAAGGATGCTCGGTATCGCTTGCCGCTTGCTGCTACCCTCGTCCTCCAACCTCTGGTGCTCCCCAAACTTTACTTCATCTTTAACCAACTATCTCCACCCTCCTAAAGAAGATGTCCCTGAAATGCTTCTACCCAAGAAACCTACAGCGCAGACTAAAGTGTGCTCTCCCCTGAGAAAAGGATTCAACATGTAGGTAAAAATATCTACTAGTGTCTAACTTAACTATTCAGTGTTTTAAAAGTTCTGTACCCGCAGAGTTCACAATAACAGCATACTGTAGTCCGTAGCCATCCCTCCCTCTCCCTGACATAATACTTTCTACCTGACCACAGTTACAAGCTAATTAAATTAATATTACATTTCTCCACTAGGTGGCAAGATCTACCCATAATAGTTAGCCATACTCCGTATTTCAGCCCTTTCTAATTACTCCCATCACCCTTACAATTTTTATAGTTCAACTTTTTGGCTTTCTTTATTCCCCTTCCTGACTGTTTCTATCAATGCATCTTACATAAACTCACTCACCCAGCCTGCAGTTGTTTGCACTATTCCTTCCCAAAGGGTCAGCTCACTGATTGTTTTTGGTGGGGATTTTCACTTCTCTCGGCTCATCCCTCTCTGTTCGCCCTTCGGACTCGCTCTGCTCCTGTGCACCCAAATCTCACCCACCACCACTACCTGTACTGTTATAGCCACACTAACTCCTCCCCCCTCTTGTAATCACACACAAACCTCTTACCATTCTCCACCCACTTCCAAACCTATCACTACACCACCTGTTAAACACAGTGCCCTCCCTCTCATCACTTACTATCATACCAACTAGACTTCTTATCTCTCTCAGCTGTCTTACCTATCTTACATACCTGTCCAGCACACACCATATACCTTACCCCAATGCCACAAGCCCATATCTCCATTCTCCCACCCCATCCTACACACTCATTTCCCCTGAACTTTTTCCTTCCAACCCCATCCTTACTATTCAAACTAAACTTCTCCCCACCACACCATCCCTACACTTCAATCTCAATAGTCATACCAAAAACTCCCTACCCCTCAAACACCTATAACCCCCTCTCCCTACCACATCACTCAACTTCTCCAGCATATATCTCTCTCACTCTCCGGTGACATCCACCCTCACCCCAGACCCAAATACACCACTCAACCCCAAAAACTCAAATCCATTCACTTCACTACACTTAATGCACAAAGCCTTAGAAACAAAATCCCTAACCTCCATGCCTGGCTCTCCTGTAACCACCCCGACATAACTGCCATCTCTGAAACCTGGCTTTTTTCCTCCATAAAAGATGACGCAATCCTCCCTCCAGGCTATCAAATCTTACGCAATGACAGAAATCACAAAAAAGGAGGTGGTGTAGCTATTATCTACCCCTCCTCCCATACATTAACTCCTTATACCAACCACATCTCTACTTTTGCCAATGCAGAAATTACAATAGGCCTGTTAAAAATAAACAACTACAAGACCATATGCATCTGTCCTATCTACATACCCCAAGGCAATAACATCAAGACACTTGAAGACATCCTCTCCTGATTTTCCTCCAACATCAAAAATGAAACCTACATCCTTGGTGACACAAACATTAACTGGGCCTCTATTACCTATGAAACCCCTTCCTTTACAATCAAGCTGTACAATTTCTCCCAACTTATAAACTCCCCAACCAGACCAAATAAGGACAGCACCTCCGGATCCATCATAGACTTGATTCTAACTACTCATCTCAACCTTATCTTCAATGCTGGAATACTACCAGACCCTCTTAATGACCACCTACCAGACTTTGCTGAATGTCTCCCCTCTCCTCTACAAAAGCAACACCACTAGACTCAAACCCGCAACCTCTACTCTTTCAAACCTCAAACTTTCTCTGAATGTCTAAAGCATGCAAACTGGTCCCCTCTAAAAACACTTCCACTAGATAATGCCGTATCTTCTTTCAACTAGTCATTCCTTACCCTTCTAAACTAAAAAGCCCCCTGTGACGCCTGTGCCCTGGCCCAACAATCAAGGAGCCTCAATAGTCACCACTAACACCAGTGAGGGGCGTCTCGTATAGGAGGAAAGGATAACAAGTACACACAGTAGTAAAGTGCAGTTTCCCTTAAGAGCACACAGAAATCACAGTCAGTCCGGGGCTGGTTGCTCTCCAGTTACCCAATAAGACTCCCCACTGGCATAGCTGTAGGGTCCAGATCTCAGCCTAGTGGGCAAGATAAAATCTCCAGCAGCCTCTCTGTCCAACCAGTGCTTTGTGTCCCTGCCCAAGTAGCTGACACACACACACACACACACACACACACACACACACACACACACACACACACACTTTGAGAAGAGTTTATACAGCGACAGACACTCCTGGGGAAGGCTGGCACAGGTTCTTCAGCTGTGCCCCTTTTTCCCCAGACTATACAGTAGTACCAGCTGCCACCACCCACTAATATTTATCAGCTACTCAGAGGCCCTTAAAAGGGTGTCCAATTATTACTAAGTGATTTTTAACAACAGTATAATCAAAACATGCAACGTGAGACATTTGTGACAAAACAGTTACAGCTTTACAATGTAGTAAGGGGGTCAGGAACCATACCCAGAGCTTGTGGTCAACACCATACTGTTTGCATACCCTCTCAAATATATGAATGAAACTATCAAAATTATCCCCCTCTTTAAACTGCGGAAGAAATTTACTGACCTTTTGTGCTTCCGGGGTCCAGTTACTCCCTTCCCCATTATCTCCATGACTCTGGCGAAGAGTCAGCATCACCTTCTCATGCTGCCTCTGCCTCTCCTTTTCTTCAGTTTCCAGGCGTAGCAGTTTCTCATTTTCCTCAGCCTGCAAATGTTGTAGTTTTTCCTTGTCCTCACTCTCTAGATGCCTTACTCTCTCAGCTGCTTCTAGTTCCAAATGCCTGGCCTCCAACTCACGTCTCTTTAGCTCCAGATGGATTTTTAAGTCCTCTGCAGAAAGGTTGAGCTGTCCATTTTCCGAGGGTATTATATTTCCACTGCGAGTCTGATTGTCCTCCTGGTTGCTGTTTTCTGATGCAGCTGTAACCAAGGCTGCAATCAGGTCTGTCTTAGTAAGGTTTCCAGGCACCAGTCCCCTAGCCTGGCACATCTCCGGCAGCTGGCTCCTTGTCAGCCTTCCATACTCCTCTGCTGACATGCTGCCTGCTCACCCTGACTAAGCTAACAAAAGAAATAAAACAATTGTGATCTGAACTCTTGAGTATTCACTGCTGTTTTAGAGTACAAAACACCTTCAGAGCTCACTGTACACAAGCTACAGGAATTCATTTAACCACACCACTACAAGCCAATTAGTATTTGCCAACCAATTAATATGTAGTGTGGATATCCCACCACTGCCAAACAATATGTGATGCTCATGCCCTGGCCCAGCAATCAAGGAGCCTCAATCCTCATCACTAACACCAATGAGATGAGAGGCATCTCATATAGGAGGAAAGGATAACAAATACGTACAGTAAAGTGCAATTTCCCTTAAGAGCACACAGAGATCACAGTCCGGGGCTGGTTGCTCCTTTGCTCTCCAGGTCCCCAGTAAGACTCCCCCACTGGTGAAGTTATAGGGTCCAGATCTCAGCCTAGTGGGAAAGCTAAAACCTCCAGCACCCTCTCTGTCCAACCAGTGCTTTGTGTCCCTGCCCAAGTAGCTGACACACACACACACACACACACACACACACACACACACACACACACACACACACACACACACACACACTTTGAGAAGAGTTTATACAACCACACAGACACTCCTGGGGAAGGCTGGCACAGGTTCTCCAGCTGTGCCCCTTTTTCCCCAGACTATACGGTAGTACCAGCTGTCACCACCCACTAATATTTATCAGCTATTCAAATGCCCTTAAAAGGATGTCCAATTATTACTGTGCAACATTATTAGCCAATTGGTAGTATAGCCCAGGGCTAAAGCTATTAGAGTGGCTTTCTACAATTTAACCAAAGGCATGCAAGTACTCTAAAGAGCTTAAATTATCTCTACAAAAACAGCCATGGTTGAAAGGGTTTAAAATTATTTAATAATAAATAGTCACAACACAAGACAATACTTTTTACTACACAGTGCTATTCAAGAGTTCAGAGATCACAAAGAAATACTTAAAATAAATCAGTAGTGCAGTTTGACATCACAGAAAAACACTTAGTCTAATCTTTCTAGTTTCTAGCTATTTCTAGCCATTTCTAGGAGACAACACAAGTCTAACATAAACTTACATATAGTGCAAGACAGTGCTGGTGAGTTGGATGGTCAGGACAAAAATGCTTAATGCTCTCTGATTCTCTTTTTTTTTAAATCACATTCCTGGTTCACATTACATCATTCTTCACACTTCCCTGGGTTCCCAGGCTAACAGAAACTACATTTACATTCTTCACCTCTGGGCAGAAACCAGAGGAATAAAGGACATTTATGCATGCAAATTCTGGCCATTAACTCTGGCCTTAAAACAATAGGCAGGATGTGTCATTCTAGACTTGCTGTCTCCGAGTTTTAACATCAAAGGGTCACAACATGTTTTACTTGGTCAGTAGCGTGCACTGTTACGTTTTTTCAGTTCCACATGTAACACTATTTTTACCATTTAAGACAACAAGCCTGTGATTTACATTAATATTTACAGATGACAGAATTATCTCCAAAATTCTATCTGGCTAGGCTGACAGCCTTCATCTTCCTTTACCCAATCTTCACACCCCCCTTAGAACCAAACACACCAAAACCAATATGTGCCGCTGGCTGTCCAAAGAAACTAAACTTGCTATGCGCCAGCGTGACAAAAAATGGAAACAATATCAAAAACAAAAATAAAACTCCAACTCCCTGCTAGAATTTAAGCAACTCCAGAACTCCACAGAAAAAATAACAAAAGACCACAATGCCTACTACTCCACACTCCAATCCATGTACTCTTCCAACCCAGAATAATTCTGGAACTCCATCTCCTCCATTCTCCACCCTAGTAATAAAAATTACCCCTGTCCAGACCCCAACCTCACAGACCTGGAAACTGCCTCCCAATTCAACACGTTCTTCATAGATTGTGTTGCAAAACTATCCTCCTCTTTCCCTCACCCTCCCTCAAACCCCTCCCCCCTGAGCCCCCATCCCACCTCCCTCCTCTCTCTTTAGCCTCTCACCCATCCCCACAAGTACAATAAAAACCCTACTCCTCAAATTAAGACCATGCCGCAATGCACCAGACAATTTACCCTCTACCTTCCTCAAACTATCTTTCGGTAGCATAGTCTACCCTATCTCTATACTTATAAACAGAAGTATACAGGAATCTTACGTCCCTAAAATCTGGCGCCACGCCTACATCATCCCTCTCCAGAAAGGCGGTAAAAACACAGACGCCACCAATTTCAGACCCATCACTAAACTCTCTCCTATTTCTAAAATACTTGAAAAACTATCCATTCCCAACTCATGCCTTACCTAATCCTAAACACCCCCCCCCCCCACTCAACAAGGCTTCCACCCTGGCCACAGCACACCATCAGCCCTACTTTCCTTTCTTGAAACCATCAACATGGCATGCAATAGTGGCAAATTTGTGTCTACATTATTTTTAGACCTCTCAAAGGCATTTGACACCATCTCACACAACTTACTCCTATCCCAGCTCTCCACCCTGCATATTTTTCCCAACACCATAACCTGGTTTCCAGCTACCTCTCTAAACACCAACAAGCTGTCCAATGGAAAACATCTACCTGTCCCTTCCTGCCTACACCTACCAGAGTCCCTCAAGGTTCTGTTCTGGATCCTTTACTCTTCAACATATTCATCAATAACTTCCACCACTCAGTTCCCGAATGCTCAGTCATCTAGTATGCAGATGACTCAACCATCATTTGCTCATCCTCCTGCCTCTTCAAACTGCTGCTAAAATCCCAACTAGCATTCTCAAAAATAGAAACCTGGATGGAATCCAATCACCTCGCTCTAAATGCTAATAAAACAAAACTAATGATCTTTAACCCTGCCAGGAACTCCAGTTTCGACAGAAATCAGTCAAAATAACACCTCCTTAGAAATCATTCCCTGTACCAAGCTACTAATCATCATCATTGGTGAAGACCTAAAATTTGATACACACATACACTCCTCAATCAAAAAAAAAAAATATCAAAAAATTGGTCTCCTCTACCGACATAACCGCTACCTTAGTCCCTCTACCTCACAAACTCTTGCATCCACCTTCGTTCTCCGCTCTTTTATGTATGGTGCTCCCCTGTTCACCAATCTCCAACTTGGCCTACGGTACAAACTAGAAACCTGTTGCAACAAAATATGCAGATTCACAACTAATGCAAAAAGTTTATCCCATCACTGACACACTCTGAACTCCCTCAAATGGCTCAAACTTCCAAACTATTTGAAATACCTCCAGTTTCCAAGGGTCCACAAGTTCATCTTCAAACCTGCAAACTGTCCCACTCTCGCTACAGCCTTAAAACCCAACATACCTAACCACTCCCTCCAGATCCGAAAACCAAAATCTCATACAGGTTTACAAACCCTCATGCCCTCCCTGGCCAACTGCTACTATCCTGCTTCATAGCAAAACAGTGGAATTATTTTCCCTCCATGCTACGCAATCTATCTAACCACAACATTTTCAAATCTTACCTGTTCTCCCACTTATCATCTAAATGGGAATGCCCTTATCACACTCCTACTTAAATCAACTCCTACCCTCTCCCTACCTCAATGTGTTTCTATTTACAACACCTGTATACTCTCTCAACCCTCAGTCTACCTAAACTACTATGTTCAATAACTATATCCTATATACTTTGCATACTGTACAATGTCAATATTATGTGTTACTGGCAACTTGTATATACTGTATACAATTAAGCCTGGAGCTTTTCTCCACTGTATATCTTGCATACTATATTATTTTTCAATATAATGTGTATCTTGCAACATGTAAGTACTGTATTGAATTTTGCTTGGAGCTTTTCTCCCCAGGCCTCCACTGAAAATGGGCTCTTCTTTGCCCAGTGGATTTCACTGGTCATCAAAGTGAAATAAATAAGTAAATAAAATAACTGGATTTCTAAATCCATTTCCTTTTGCTACACTCCACATGACAAATCTTTACTCTGTCCAGCAAAAGCTCATTCTACTAGAGCAGTGGTCACATCTGGAGCCTTGTACAGGAGCACTGGCTCTAGAACAATTTTAAATGCAACTACTTGGTTTTCAGTGCATACTTTCAGCAAACATTATTACATAGTAGATGCCTTTTCTAAATTTAGAACCACCTTCACTATTCCAGTCTCCTCTGAATTATTAGACAGTTGCATCTCCCTTCCATCCACCCTTTACATCTCATAAGCTTTAGTCACCCAACAGTTTGGAATACTGCAACAATGATCAAAGGAAGTACATAGAGCTAACTGTAGCTCTGGTCTTAATGACCATGTCTCTTTAAAACCGGCTCTTAAGAAAAGACCACTGTTCCACTGATTTTATTGGCCTTTTGTATTAGCTGTGTTTGTTTGTTTTTTGATTGGTTCGTCCCTTTTGTTAAAGTCTCTAATAGAATTACATATTTTGTGTTCATGGTCTGAAGAAACAGGGAGACCGCGAAAGTGCTTAGAGTTTTATTATTTTAAGTTATATATTAATAAAAACTGTTTTAGCCAACTTAGACACTTGTTTTTTCCCATTTTGGATTTGGATGGTGTCCTTGGCCCACTGTTCAACGTTTTGCTTTATTTGTTTTGTTGGTTCATCAGTGGACTATGGCTGAAGGCTTTGACTATGACTTGGCAAGAACGAACCCTTTATTGGGTGTTACTGTGGATGGTATTATGCCTGCGGATGGCACTATGGATTTGGTTTAACTTGAAACATTTTTAGTCTTAAGGGAGCTTGAGAGTAAACTTTTTAAGTTTAAGTGCTGCAGTGTCAGCGACTTCACTTGGAAGCCACTGTACATCATAAAGTTATACTCAGGAGTCTCCATATTCTCAAGATGCCAATGTATGGAGATAGTCTCCCCGATTTGCTAAAATGTTGGCAGTTACTTAATTTCGGGCTTAGTTTTAATTATATGCAGCTACTTGTAGATTATTTTACACCTGTTGAAGCTACGTTACTTGAGGAAATTAATAAACTGCAAATGGAAATACTCTGCTCCTTTACAGATGAAATTTATAAAACACATTTGGATAAGATATGCAGTACTATGAACTGAAACTTAAGAATGAGAAGAGGACGAAACTGGAAAGAGACTTGCTCGATTTTTAGTAAAGAATATGTTTTTTTTGTGGCCTCATAATTCATCAGAATAAAGAAGTACCTTCAGAAATTAGACAGGCTTAGCCTGTGGCAGGGGTAATAGAGAGCCTGATCCAATCAGGTATATGACATCAAATGCCAGTAGTTCATTTATTGGAGGTCTTTAGTAATACTAATCTATTGGCTCCACCAACTACAGGAATGGCCAGGTTCTCCAATGATGAGATGGTTTTGAACAATACATCTGTGAGTGAGTAGGTTCACTCTGGTTTGAGTAACACTGAACCAGTTGTTAATGGCTGTATGAGACTGAACTTTTCGGCTCATGAATCTATCATGGAGGCTTCAAGGCTCTTGTAGGAAAAACTGCAGTAACGGCCACTGATGGCTCACATGTTACTCTGTCCTGTACTGGTGAATCTTCTACTTCGAATATTAATCGCCCAGGAAAACAACTTTTTTTTAGCTGAACCACTACCAATCAGCAAGGAGTTAAGGAAGGGACGATCCAGAAGGGTGATTAGGGAATGTCAACCAGACTGAGAGAACAGCACTAGTCAACATGAGGGGCCACAATCAGGTGAACTGATTTTCAACATTTCATCTTTTGCATTAACTAAGGAACAAGTGAGTTTGCTCAGTAGAGGGCTACCTTTTGTACCAGATAAGAGAACCAATGTTATAGATGCATTAATAGACCTTAGGATGTTTGCAAGGGATGTGATTGTCAAGTCTTTGTTCTCTGAAAGTGTTGCCCCTGAGTGTGTTTATAAGAAGCCCAGTACTTTTTCCCTGGCATTGAGTCCTAAATTAGAGGCCTTTGTTAATTTACGTGAAGATATCATCAGACAAGCTTTTAATGAGGGGCATAAACTGTCCTATTTTAATCTTACATCTCAAGAGTGTGTGAAGCCCTGGAACAATTTAGTAGAGATTCCAACAGATGAAGGTGGTGGGATAGTGGTCATGGACAAAATGCATGTGGTCAGACAAAATTTTAATTATGCTACACGATGTTTATACTTATATGCGTCTTTGTAAATTCTGGGTGAATGACTTGATTGATAGTTAACTTTTATTTATTTGACTTATGTATTACAAATATCATCAGTTTAGAGTTGTTTAATTATTTTACAGTGGAGTTCCCATTGATTCCAACTATTTATGGGCTGCCTAAGATACAAAGAATGCTGTTGATCCACCCATGCACCCAACAGTATCAGGCCATGGATAGCTTACTGAGGCAATTTCTATATGTGTAGGAAAACATCTGCAGCCTGTTTTGGACACCATTGATAGGTTCATAGGTAGGTATTAGGCTATTGGCCCTAGGGCCTATATAAACCTAGCCAAAAAGGTACCCTGGCTTTCACCACCCAAAATAGATAGTGTTTTAAAAGACATTTTCTTAATGATCTCTGTATGTGGTCTAAGGGGATTATATTTTAATCAAAAGATGTTTGTTACAATGGACGTTCACTCACTCTCTACTGTGATTCCCAATTATCTAGGTATAGAAAATGTTTGATCCTTTTTGACTATACAGACCACATTTTAGAGCAGTATGGTTAATTGCTCATTGCTGGATATTATTTTGGAAAACAATGTTTTTGTTTTTGGACAACATTATTATTTACAGAAGCTTGGGGTTACCATGAGGACAGCCTGTGTGAATTCTTATGCCAATGTAGTATTAGCACAATGAGAGCTAGAGAAGGTTTTTGTTAGTGATATGATTAAAGTACATGTTCGTTACTATAAACATTTTGAGGATGATGTGTTCCTTATTTGGGAAGGGACACTAAGTGTAATGGAGTTTGTGAACTATCTTCATGGTACAACTACCTATCTTAAATTTAGCACACACATGTCTTATGGTAATACATTTTCTTGATGTTAGAGTCATGTTGGGACAATTAAGTACCAGTATCTTTAAAAATCCTATAAGAAGAATAATATGTTGCATAAAATAAGTATGCATCCCTTATACATTCCTAGGAATGTCCTGAAAGGTCAGGTCATTAGAATGATGAGGTTATATGGTAAAGATGACATGCTGGATGCAGCATTAGGATCTTTAAGACAGGACTTTTTAGAGAGAGGTTGGTCTCTTTCTGAGATTAACAGAACAATAGAAGATGGCACGTTGCACTAGGCAGACCAAGGCTAAACCCTATTTTTCAGCTAGGGGAGAGACAGACCAACAAATTAGATCTGTGAATCAGAATACTATACCTATGGTCATGTTTACGTTTTCTAGTGACGTGAATGTGATTTGTGATGTGATTGAGAAACTGGCCTATTTTGGACGGATGATGATGATGATAAGGAGAGGTTAGGCTCAGCGCCAAAGTTTGTGTTTAAGAATAACAAAACTCTTTAAGCAGTACCTTTGTTATAAACAACAATTTCCTGTTGGTAGAATTAGATCAGATTGGCCGGGTACTTTTCCTTGCCGTTCATGTAAAGCTACAAGTACCCTAATGATCTGACCTTTCAGGACATTCTTAGGAATGTATCTGGGATGCATACTTATTTTGTGCAACAGGTTATGTTGTAATAGCTCTCTGTATGGAGTGCACTTTACATTCAACACCCTAGGACAGGGAAGTGTATTTATTTTAATTTTTGTGTGTATTGCAGAACCAGAAACTTAGTCTACTTAACACAGTGTAAGAGCTGTGAAGGATTTTATATAGGAAAAACAAATCATACATTAAAAGAAAGGATTTTAAAGCATTATAATAATATTAAGAATGAGAAATCTACTAATGCATTAGCCAAATATGTATTAGAAAAGTTGTAAAGAAAAAGGCGTACTTGCTGTAGAGTGAAACATACTTTATTCCAATAAAAGGTGAGCGTTTTCGAGCTTACCCTCTTCTTCAGACTTTAATAAAAACTAAAAATACATTCACAGTTTAAGTATATAAACAGCCAATAAAAACTTGCAATAAAAATTCAGTGGGGCAAGCCCCTTTTCCTTAAAATAGGCTTTAAAGAAACAGCGCTGTTCAAACCAGGTGGAGCATAAGCCTTGAAGTCAACTATCCACCTTAGCTCTATACATTGTCTCATTACAAATGTCTCCTCTAAGGCTTTCATTCATTTTTTGTAGTACTAAAAACTTAAAGGTGTGCTGAGCACCACAGTCAGATACATGCTTAGCTAGTGCATTTGCAAATTTATTGTTGCGTATATCATTTAAGTGCTCCATACCCCTCTCTTTCAACATACGGTTAGTTTTACCTATGTAGAATGCACTGCATAGGTTGCACTTGGCTAAATACACTATATTTTGGTGCAACAATCAGCATAAAAATGAAATTCTGTAGGTATTAAATGGAGCGGATGTTTGACCATGCAAGTGGACCATACACTTGAACAAATCTTACATGCCCTATAGGCATATGTGCCTTTACGCTGCAAAGTGAATCTTTCATTCATTCTGTTACTTTTATAGCAAAAATGTTGTTTCAAGTTTCTACTGTTCTTAAAACTAAATCTAGGAATATGGCCTACAATCTTACCAATCTCTGGATCTGTCAATAAAATGTGCCAATTCTTATTTACTATGTCACATATTTTATTGACATCACTAGAGAAAGTCAAGCACAACCTATTAATCATTTCTGTGCCCTTTCTCCCTCCATCATGTACAGTAGTAGTATGTCCTTCAGAGAAGTAATTTTATTACATTCCAAGATATTTGTTTCCTCTATAGCTTTGTCTACTTCATGTATCCCCCATCAACAAGACCTACTTGTAAATTCACCATTGCCTCTTGTAGATCTTTCTCATCAGTATACAGCCTCCTATGACGTAAAACTTGATTCTTGAGTATATTCCTAGTTATATGTCTGGAGTGCATACTCGAGCAGTGGAGGATGTTATTCTTCCTACAGCTTTTCCTATGTAGCTTGGTCGAAATATTGCCAAACTTATTCTTATTAATGTTAATATCTAAGAAATCGATCTTCGTTTCAGAGCAGCACATAGAAAATGAAAGATAGGTAGTAGTATTCCCTAAAAATCTGACAAAGCTCTCTAGCTGTATTTTATCACCATGCCACGTAAAGAAGAAATTGTCCACAAAGCGTTTGTAAAAAGTGACATATTGTTTAAACATGTCACTACAGAAGACAATCTCTTTCTCCCAATGGGCCAGCACAATGTTTGCATATGTATTTGCACATGCTGTGCCCATAGCTACCCCCACTTTTTGGAGAAAAAACTTATTTTCAAACAAAAATATATTGTTTTCTAGAATGAAATCTAATAGGGCACAAATCATATTGACTTTAATGGTGGAAAACTTACTCTCTTTACTCAAAAAGTATCTAACGTTCTCAATTCCCTCATCATTGGGAATCACTGTAAATAGAGAGTTCACATCAAGTGTTACAAAAAGCACATTGCTGATGTCATTGTCATTCAAGCAACTGGCCCACTTATACATTTGTTCCAAACACTGCTTACTGTCTTTCAATACTGTCTCTATTGTGTTCAATACATTCTTAAGCTGTTTTTCCACATGTATAGACATGGATTCTGTTAACCGTCCTCTACCCGACACAATAGGTCGGAGCGGTTGTTTCAACTGATCTTTGTGGATTTTGGGTAAACCATATATAACCGGTATTGTGGGATGTTCAACAGAAAAATACATAAAAAGTGAGTAATCAATTTGATTTGTCATAAGTAATCATATATGTAAAAGTTTAATCTATTTATGATACCATTCACTTGAAATTTCTGTAGAATAACATAAACTCTATCATATAGCATCTCACGCATTTTATCAATATATTCTATTATGTTAAAAGTAACTATCTCACCACCCTTGTCTGCAGGTCTAATAAATAAATGTTCATCTCTGGTCAATACACCTAACGCTTCATTCTCCTTAGCTATCAGGTTATAAAAACAATTCTTAGACTTCTCATTCATTGACTTCCTCAAACATTTTAACAAATGCTTCCATAGCTGGTGAGTAGTTTGATACAAAACAGCTAGGCTTCTTGAAATCACTAACATTAATATGTCTCACATCGCCATCCACAAAAACGGTTTTGAGCATAATATTCCTAGCAAACATATTTAATTCAAGAACAGTGTCTACCAAATTCATTCTGTTCACTGGTACAAAAGATAGACCTTTATTTAACACGGATATTTGTTCAGTGGTTAAGACCTTTGTTTGTTTGTTTGTGTCTTTCGGCTTTTCCCGGTTAGGGGTCGCCACAGCGGAACTCCGGTCCACTAATGATTGGCAGTTGATTATTACGTACCGTCTTGCCAGGCCTGACGCACAACCTTTAACGAAGGTACGCCCATTCACGCATGTCTCCACGCAGAAGACGCTCTAGCTGAGAATCAAACTGGACAGCATCTTACTGTGAGGTGACGACGCTACCACAGCACCACCAATGCAGTAGGGATAAAGTAAAAGACTAGATTATTTACTTGTGGTTCCGTGTGACCGGACCCTTGTTGTACACTGGAGGATTGGATTGTACCCTCCCATGTCTCTTGTGACTTCGAGACCTCCCTGGCCTTGTATCTTGCCTTATGGGCAGAGCTTTTTCCAAAGAAAAAACGCTGAACTGCGGGAGTCATCAATAGGTTGTTTGTTAACTAAAGGAATATCCACTTATGTAGCCTTACACCCATGGGCTTGGGTTCTACATCAGACATTTGGCTCTTTGGTAGGGTTTTGGTTTTGTACCTTGGCCAGACATCCAAGTTATTTGTGGAGATGTGGAAATTACCCAACAGTTTGGAATACTGCAGCAGTGATCAGTAGAATATCTACTGTTTTGATAACTTCCTAAACAACTATACTTTCATCATAGAGTAGGTTGAGTTTGGCACATTTGTAGTACTTAATTCAGTGGAGTTTGTTGTAAGGGCTTTTGGAAGTTCAAAAAATGTCACAAGCTTGTAGTCAAACTGGGAAGGAAATATCAGAGTAAGGTAAGAGGGAGCTCTATTTGTAAGAATTAAATCAAGAATGCAGTGTCCTGTAGTAGGTTTGTTTACCAACTGCTCCAGGGAGTAAGTCTAGGAATTTTTGGGCATGTCCCACATTTTGAGGTATATATGTTTTTCCTCCTATGCAGCTGACCATCTGCACATCCCAGTGCGATTGTCCTTTATCAGGACAGTCTGTCCCTCCTGATCTCTACTGCGTCTGTATAATATGGTTGGTTTGGAAAGTTTTGGTAATGAAATCCCAAACCCACACAAATTTCCAAAGCACATCATTCTGTCAGTGAACTGACAATTTGACAGAGTGAAATGAACCCCTATATATTTTTATTTTTTTTTGTGTGTGTAGATGTATAACAAAATGCCATTTTATTGCCCATTGAGGTGCATATCATGTGGGTATGTGACTACAGTCTGTTACACCAACTACCACTTGCAGATTTGTTTTGCTGCCTTGTGGAATACTACACTAGAGTGGCCTAATGGTTAAGGTGTTTGCCTTGCAAACACAAGGTGCAAGGTTTGAGCCTCACAAGGGATAATTGGCTAAGCTTAAAATGGCTCGCAAGGGCAGTTAGCTTAGTACTAACCTGTCAACCTACACTGGTAGTTTACAACTCCTGTGGGGGTTGTCAAAGAATGGTATACAGTCTTCCACATACTGCACTGCAGTTTGGGACTAAGTTTGATATTTTTGATGCAGATGACCTCAACGTGTTCTTAATCTATCATCTGAGAGCTGCTGGAATATCTCTGTGGCATCAGCCTTGATGCAGGCTGGCTGGGCCAGCCCTGTAGTCCATTTGTTGTGAGGTTTTTATAGCACATGTCAATGATAGTGGCCTGCAGAAATGTCTGCCCTTTTCCTTTTAAGGGTTCTGTTGTACATGGACTTAGCACTTTTTCCTGCTTCTTGGCTGGCTCTAAAGTGTATGTCCATGTACTGCCCCCCTTCTGCCCACCTTCACTAAAATATTCAGCCTTTGTAGTGCTTCATCCATTTCTTGTTCCATTCTCCAAGCTAATCATTTTGCACCACCTTTCAGAGTGCTGCTGCAAAACCATCATATTTTTAAAGAATCTGGTGCAGCTTTATGGCACCCTGGTTTGCACTGCTCCATTCCTTTGCCATGCTGCCTTCTGTTAGTTGTACATTGACATCATATCTACAGTATGTACACACACCTCTATGTATGAATAAATCAGTGTGACTATGTTTTATGAATAGTTGCATTTAAAGTTACAGTAAAGCTAAATTTATCTTTTCCTGTATTCCGTTCCAATTTTTTTTCTCTAAAGCTTCCACACTTAGGACATGCAGGCAACCTATGCTAGCACTTACCTTGATGTTGTGAGCTGCATTAGGAGGGTACACTTAGCAACTGATCCAAGTAGGTTACCCCATTCATTTTTCCTGCTTTTACAGTTTAGCTCATCAGTGCAGCTTGCATCTTGCTAAAGTTCTTGTTTCATTCCCTGAAGCAATAGAACCTAACCAGTTGTGTGGCCACTAAGTAATACACCAAGACCTGCAGAGTTTGTCTATATTGCCTGAGAGAGGAACATAGTGTTAAGCATTAGCATAAGGGAAACCTTTTCAGTCCAGCCATCTGAGGTAGAAACTCCTGACTAACCCTGCTTACCAGGAAGATTCTTTTTGGCTAGCTACCACTGACTTCAGATCTTCTGCATGTCAGATTACTAAGTGACCCACATTGAGATTAGAACCCCTGCCTATCATTTCACAGTATTTACAGCACATGCCACAGCTTGTCTAGATGGTTTGGTCATTGAACTGTAAATACTTCTGTGACTGGGAAGTGGATAGGGGTATGCAGGAACCATTGCATTGCATTTAGCCGATTTCTTCTCAAGTGTCTTATTTATTCCCAAGTGTGTTGGGTAACATCAAGAAGTTGGGTATGCAATGGCACTGTAACTCCCTAATAATCAAGCAGCTGCCTGTGTCATTTCTTCATCACTGGAGCTCACACCCTGGGTGTGTTCCAGCACATCACTGTAGCCTCCCTACAGAAATGGTTGAGCAGACATCACCTCACTTTTTCTGTTTCTACCATCATTGGCTTTTTCAGTGCCATAATCATTAAATGAATCTGCACTGTCATTATCAAAGGTAATCATTTTGTACCACTTTTCAGAATGCTTCTACAAACCATAATATTTTAAAAGAATCTGGTTCAGGCTAATGACACCCAGGTTTGCACTGCTCCATTCCTTACTGCCTTCTGTCAGTTGTACGGTGCTATCATGTATATATATATATATATATATATATATATATATATATATATATATATATATATATGTGTGTGTGTGTGTGTGTGTGTGTATTTATAGATAGATATGAGTAAATCATTGTGACTGTGTTTTAGAAATAGTAGCATTTAACAGTAGTCAAGTCTTCATCCATCTAGCTATAAAAAATGGAAGGCAGGTCTTGTTCAGATTCATCCTTGATTTGTGTTTCCAGTTTTCCATTTTGGCTGACACTGAGGAGCCTGGAGGAGTTGCAGTCCCAGGCTTTATACTGGGGAGTACACCCTGGAGTATAGGTAGTGCCTTTCGTCATCATTCATAGGTAAGTACTAGGCTATCTGCCCATGGGCATTTATAAGCATAGCCACAGAGTTATGGCTTTCGCCTCCCCATTAGATTAGTAACCTGGGCCTCTGTCAACAGGGCTCCTGAAGTGATCCCAGGGTAGAACTTACGATTACCCATCCACTCATCAAGATTTCTCTTGAAGAGGGTCAGAGAGAAGCTCTGTCGAATATGGATTGGGATTCTATTCTAGGATGAGGGGAGTCACTGGGACAGGAATCTATCCCTCCAGCATGTCCTGTTTATTGTTGTACATAGGTTCAAGTCACTAGAATGAGTGGTTCTGAGGGGTCTCGTTTTTTTGAGGTGAAGCATGTCCATTAGTTCAGGGTTTGACATGGCCCTATAGGTCAGGCACAGGTCACCTTTGAGCAGACGGTAAGCGACTGAGAAGAGCTGGAGCTTTTTTAGTCGTGCTTCACAGGGTAATTGTTTAAGGCCCTTAATCCTCTTAGTGAGGTACTTCTGTGGTCTTTCTAGTTGTTGCAGGTGTCTAGTGAGGTACATCCCAAATGAGGCATTGTACTCTATTATGGGCCTGATGAGTGAGGAGTAAAGGGGCACAATCACCTCCTTGGATCTGGATGAGAAACACTTTGTGATCAGGTGTGCCACATAGAAGGATTTCCTGTCCATTTTGGCTATGTGGTTATCAAAGGAGAGCATGCTATCTATTTGGGTACCCAAGTCCCTAATTACTTCTTCTGTACTTTGTGGATTCCCATCTATGTGGTAGTTTGTAGGTACTTTGTTTTTCCCAAATGGGATTACTATGCATTTTTTTGGCATTTAGCTTGAGGCCATGACTTTGACACCAGGTGTTTGTCTCTGTGAGACCCTTTTGCAGGATGTCTGTGTCAGCTGGAGAGTCAATTATTGCACCCAATTTACAGTCATCTGAGAACTTGGTTAGCCACAGTCCCTCTGCCTTTGCCTGTACTTCGAAGAAATATATACCAAAGAGGAGGGGTCCCAGGACTGAGCCCTGTGGGACTCCGCTAGTGACTGGTTTAGAGTCAGACATGGCGCCTGCCACTCTTACTGTGTGGGTTCTGTCTGAGAGCCAATTGGCAACCCATCTCATGACATGGGGGTTGATATTTAAGCTGGTGAGTTTGTCTATGATTCCTGAGTGTGGGATGGTGTTGAACGCCTTAGCGAGGTCCAGATATGCTATGTGGACCACCTTCCCTTCATCTATGGCCTTGGTGACTGTTTCGAAGAAGTCGACCAAGTTCAGGAGGCAAGATCATATTTTAACAAAGCTGAACTGGGTGGGGTCTAGTGTCTGGAGGTTCCCAATGTCCCTGTTAATGAGCTCCATGATAATGCGTTCCATGGCTTTGCAGACCAAGCTAGTCAAGCATATAGGGCGATAGTTACCAGGGTCAGTTGTGGCACCACCTTTGTGGAGTGGTACGACTGTTGCTGTATGCCATTCTGTGGGTACATATCCTGTAGAGAGGCTGAGTTTGAATAGTGATTTGAGATGGGGGGGGGGGGGTAGTTCATTCTGAAGCTCATGTAAGACACAACCTGGGATAGCATCTGGTCCCATTGATGCTGTGTTTTTGCCCTTTGCAAGGGCTGTCTTTACTTGTGTGTCTGAGATATCTGGAGCGCCACATTCTTCTGAGATGGGTGCTAGCCCCTTTGGTGGAGAGGGGGAGGGGTGAAGTTTGCACTGAACTTGTCAGCCAGGATGTTGGCAATGTCGGTTGGTTCAGTGTATTTATGGCCATTATGCACTAGCTCGGAGCATATCTGAGAGTTTGCCCCTAGACTCTTGACATAGTTAAAGAAGGCCTTGTGGTTATACTTTAGAGTCATTGGCTATTTTTCTTTCAAAGTTGGCCTTGGATGATTTAATGAGGGAGTGCAGTTTTTTTTACTGATGTTAATCAGAGATGCCTTCTTATTTTGGGATTTTGTTCTATCTTGCAGGGGTTTCCTCCTTCTGTTGTAAAGTTTATTTATGGCCGGGGTACACCAGACTGGCTTCCTCTCTTTTGAGGAGTTGGTCTTGGTTTTACTTGGGATGGCTCAGTCCATGCATTCTTGAAGGTGCTCATAGAATGCACTTGTAAAGGATTCTGCCGATAGGTCATTTTCCATTTGATTGGGAGCTTTGAAACTTCCCACCTCAGTCTCGAGGAGTGTGAAGTTGGCTTTAGAGGAGTTTTTTACCTTGATTTCCTTGACTGGGGGTGGGGTTGGGATGTGGATGTCCAATGTGATTAGTTTGTGATCTGATCTTACCAATGACAAGGTTTACCTCAGGTGTGGAACATAGGTTCCCCATGTTGGTGATGACCAGGTCCAGTATGTTGTCACCTCTTGTGGGAGTGGTGACCAGCTGTTCAAGGGCGTTTGAGTTTATAAACTCAAGGAAGCATTGGGCTAGGGCATTTGAGCTTGAGTAATTTTCCCAGTCAATGTTTGGATAGTTGAAGTCACCCAGTAGCATGGTGTTGGATAGAATCTTCATACTTTCTAATGTTCTCAGGAATGCTGCGGGAGGGTCCTGAGACAAGGTGGGAGATCTGTAGCAAGCTATAAATTGAACAGTCAATTGCACTTGGATGGTCTCAGATTCCGCATGCTGTGCTACTAACCTGGAGGTGTGGGTGTTCTTGATGAATATGGACACACCCCCTCCTTTTGTGTTCCGGTCCTGGTTTTGGGACCTAAAGGTATGGTAGGAGTTATAGCCTGGTAGTGCTTGGGGTGCTCTCTGGAGCCTTGAACCAAGTTTCTGTCACTGCACATACATTGATTTCCTCCATACTAAGGAGAGCCCTTGAGTGCATGCATTTTGAGGTTTAGACTTCTGGCGTTGAGCAGCATTACCCTCAGTTTTTGTGTATTATTGTTGTTTATGGAGGTGGGTTTGTCTTTTAAGCCTTGCTTAAAAAAGGCAGTATTGGGGCGCCAAGAGTCTTGGCCGGTATTCGAAAGCCCAGGGGCGACAGGTGCAAGCCGTCTCTAGTGAGGCAACGTGGCTTGTCAAGCATGTCTTCCCAGGCTGACAAGTACTGGAACCCCTTTGAATGACACCAGTAGTTCAACAAGTTGTTGAAACTAATAATTTTTTCTTCATATGCTGGCATCATTTTGGGTGAGGGTAGGATGCTGCTCAGAGTCAGAGTCATACCAGCCTGGGCTACATGGTCAGAGAGCTCCTCCATGTCTCTTTTCATGTAGTCCAGGGAGGTACGTCTCAAGTCATTTACGCCAACATGTACAATGACAGAGTCATATTTGTACTTGTTGTGGAGTGACCTGAGTGCATGTGTTATGTGGCGGATTCTGGCACCCGACAGGCAGCTTACGGTAACCTTCTCCTTGTTCAGTCTAGTGAGTGGGACGTCTGTGTGCCTGATGATAGAATCACCGATTACTAGTGTGTTAGGTGTGTTATTTAGCCTTAGGGGCTGTTTTTGCTTGGCACACTGACGTTGTGACATATGTGTTACCTGGTTTCTGTAGTGGGGTGGGGTTTGCTTGGGTGTATGTTTAGGAGGTCTCTGTTGTTTAGGCAGGTTCTTATTTAGAGCCATCGAGTATGTTTTTGCGTGTTTCTGAAAGTTGTTTTCTGGTGCAGCTATGGCTGGTCTATGAGAGTCTGGTAGTGTGGTGCTAGTGTTGCCCTTCTCCTTGTGACTGGTTGATCCAGTCGTGGGTTGAGAGAGCTTAGCCTCCAGTTTGGCTGTGTAGCTGCATCTCTCACACATGTTTGTGTTGGTTGGGAGGAGGAGGGGGTTGTCTGTGTACATGAGGCAATTGTAACATTGCCTCAGGATGACCAGATTCACCAGCTGGACCGGAGAGCACACCTGAAGATGTCTCTTGAACATGCCTGAATAGATGGTTGGGGACTGTATTGCTGATTGGATGAGTAAAGAGCCTTATACTTCCTGAGTATAGGGCTGAAGTGCAAGCTGTAAGCTAGTTTTAGTGAGTTTTAGTAAGTGCTGGTCTTAAATTGCCTTATTTCTAGTGCTGGGTTTAAGCGTTTCAAGGGAAAAACTGAAGTGCAGACTTCGTGGAGCCTAGAATAGTTTAACTGCAGCTAAACAGCTCTGCGTGGTGCACAAACCCGTGCAAAACCACGCTAAGTGTTTTTTTATGCCAGAGATTTCCAAAAGGATAGAAATTATCCCAAAATGGCCAATGAGCTACAAGTTGCTGGGCTGGGACCACTCCTACAGGGACAGATAGGCTGCTCAGAGTTCCCTCTCTCACAGTGAACAAGGAATCCACCTGATTATCCAAGTATGATATGGGCAACACAGGAACCTTTACCACAGTCCTGGATTCAGCAAAGCCTGAAAACTGGACTAGACTAGTTCAGAAAGACGGGAAAACAAGGAATTTTTTTTTTTTTTTTTTCAGAAACAGAAATGCAGAGCTTAAATTACTTTACAGTCAGGTGAAATACACTTGTGATACACCTTAGCACAAGGAGAGACAGGTTGAGTTGCCTGGCTGTTTCATCCATTGTAAAGGATGCTTTTTGCCAGGTCTTTTCCTAAGCCTAATTGGGCTTAATGGGTTGGGTAGAAGAGGGTTTGTCTTGCTCCAGGGTATATGGTTCAGTCCTTTGGCTTCAGACAAGTATCTGAAATCTCATGGAACCTGTGCATGTGGGTTTAGTATGGCATCTTCAGGGAACATTGTCTTATGCTAATAGATGGCCATTTCATGCATCTAATAGCTGTATGCTACCTTTGGCAGGTTCGCTACTGAGTGTGACATGCAGTGCAAACCATCCCATGCTGTAACCCCATATGTGTTGGCAGTGCATACTCTTGTCCCTGCTGTAGCTGATGAAAGTGGGTACAGCCTTTCCCCCAGAATCCTGTGGAGATGTCTGAAGATGTGAAGACCATTATCTGCAATGGCAGAAAAAGAAGAGCAAGTCCTTCTAATCATGAATGTCCCCCTCCACATGATCTGGGCTGTAGAGCGACTGTGAGGTTCTTGAAATCTTATGTCATCTTTCTTGTGAGCCTGATTCCTTCCCCATCAAGAAATGTTTTAATAAATACCTGTGTAAGGAGGAGGAGGATGAGCCTCTGGTCACTCTTCATAGCGTTGCTGTTAAGGATGCAATGTTTGTAGGCTGGAAGCATGCAGACGTTACTACTACAGCTCCCAGTGAAGCAGCTCCTCTCTCTAATCCTGCAGTTGAATGTAGTGAAATCAAGTAGAAGGCGATCTGGAGAGGATTGGTCATGATCTCTTCAGTCCATCATGGAACCCAGAGATACTGCATTTCTGCATCATGCCACCAGACAAGGACTATTAACACCTCAAACAGAAAAGGCAAAAATTTTTCTCCTCTGTCTTACTGGGATGTAGAACCCTCAACAGTCTAACCTGCTACATTCCAGTTCTCCAGTGGACCAGGTTATGGAAAAGCTTTTCTCTCTCCCTGCTTCAGCACAGCACAAGAACACTCAAAAAGCAAGGCTTACTGTAAATCTAAAAATTACATAACTGAACTAGGTCAACTACATACGGCACAAATAGCAACACCTGCACTCCTTTTCTTCTCATCCATATTAACTAATATTCCCAAATCCCATCTTCACAAGCTTGAACAAACGTTTATAACAAAATTGCCAAGTATGCAGCCATTGTCTCTTAACAGAACACATCACAGCATAGCCCTACTTTACATCAACACCAAATTAATTAAAAGCTATGCAGTATTTACTTTACACATCAACAAAATATTCAGCATTGGAAATTGTAATCCCAGATACATTCCTTCTCGACCCCTTAGATCACACCATCACAACGTAAAAGACATACCCAAAACAGTCAGTTGATTTTCTCTACATGTAACTAAACTATGGAAAGCCATACCACAAAATGTTAGAAAGTAATCCAGCCATATCACATTTCTCCATCCACTGACTTGCTTAGCTTTTAATTGGACTTGACCTCCTATCTTATAGCAATCCACTTTATACAATTTTCTTTGCTTCTACCCTGTACTCTCCTTTTTTTTCTTTCCTTCCCTAACATTTCTTTTCATAACTGTCCTTTGCTCCCATTCTTACTATTCTGCTCCCATATATCTTTTCATAATCCTTACCTCCTGATTGCCAGATTAACTCTTCCTCTTTGCCTAGCACCACATATCACCCTCTTTACTTTTCATGTTTTTTTTTGTTTTGTTTTTGGGCTGTGCATTTATTTTATACATATTTATTACAGCTTGTTGTAGTTTGTCTGTAACAAACTTTGTTACTCTGAAGCTTTTCTCCTAGGACCTCTGCTGAACATGGGGTTTCACTATCTTGAACCTTCCTAATAAACAATTAGTCTGAAAGAATAAATAATGAATGTTGTGGTCTACATCCTGATGTAGAATGTGGGCTTCCATATAACCCACTGTAGTTTTGATGTGCTAACACCATGGCTAGGTCAGCAAGCTCAGGCATGTGCTAGAATTGAATGTCATGGCTGAAGCTCCACTCCTTTCAGAATTTTAGCCAGTCCACCCTTGAGGAAGGTTATGATGATGATATTTTATGCAACCCCTACATGCTTTATCCCATTAATGGGTCCTCTCAAATTATCTGTAGTATAATCCTAGTTATTCTCATTAGGGGTTATATATAATTATCTCCCATGAGATGGATAAGGCCAATCTCTAACCAAATGGGATAGGTTATTTCAAGCACAAAAGGAAAATTAGCTAGGCTGAAAGTGGCCTGCAAAGGCAACTAGCCTAGTACTTACCTATGATCCAACCTTCTCAGGACCCCTAGGATGACACAGAGGAGGAAACAGGCTATATTCATTGTTAAGAGCCCCCCATGCCCCCCGTCTCTTATTCTTCAAGGTCTGAGTACCCTCCTTTCAAACTGAGGAAATCACTCAAGCATCACATTGTTTTTACCTCCTCCAGTGCAAGCCAAGTTACTCAAGAGGACAACTTTGCCAGCCCAGGAGTTACAGCCTGACTACTATGTAGGAGTGCATAGAGTGGGGGATGTGCTTGAGTGTCTTCTAGCTTGATAAGCCATCAACAATGATCAGTTATTTCTAGACATGGTTGCAGATGGCCACATCTTAGAGTCTTAGAACCTTCCCCAGTATGGACTGTTCTTGTATATTAAGCTATCCCCGTGGAACAGGTATAGATTGTATTTCTTAAAGGGGCTCTGAATGAGACTAAGGCTTTTATTTCTCCGTCATTTTTGGTTCCAGTCTTGGACCCTACCAACTTTATTGAGTACACCTGGTGCATCAGGTTCCAGATAAAGACTCTCAAGGGAGATCGTGGCCTTTCTGACACAAGGTAGTTGACTGGTATTGCTGGACATGATGGAGCCATCTGGCATGGCACTGTCTGGTGTCTGCAGAGGAGGTGCTTTCAGTTTGCTGTGTGAGCACCACTTTCAGTACAAATTACTGCCATTTGTACTCTTCCTTTCTACCAGGTCAGTTTATCAGAGAGTTAGCTATAGTGGCCAAAGCCTCGTAGGAAAAAATGTTTCCATATGTTTTTCTGTTTGGATGACTGGTTTAGTGTGGTCCTCTTGAGGGACTTACTGAAGAGGGGACATCCATGGCTGCAATCCCTGTCCGCTTTGATACCATTTTAAAGGACTGCCTTCACTGGGCACTTACTAGTGAAAGTCATTCCTGCCCTGGAGAAGGTACAGTCATCTTGGGTGAGGGTGTGTGAAGGGTAAAAGCCCAGACCTCTCAACAGCCACAGTACTCATGGTGCAGTTTGCATTTCTGAGGATGCTGGTGGTGTAGTGGACTGTGAAACATCAGTGGCTGCATATTCATTTTGCTCTCGCACATTCTAGCATCAGATCCCTGTTGCCAGCCCTGGATATATTTTTTATTTCTTCATCTAAGCCTGTTACAGATGCTTATGATAAATGCTTCACTTACATGATGAGGGGCTCATCTTGGCTTCACTAAGTTTCATGGTAAGCCCCCCCCCCCCGAAAAAAAAAAGAAAGGTGGGCCGAGTATCAACCATGTGGAGCTACATACAGTTTTCCTGGTCTTGAGGGCAGGGGAAAAGAAACTTCTTCTAAGGCCGTCCTGAATAAACTGTCTGTTGGACAACATTATGTGGTTCCTAAGTAAACAAAGGTGAGATGATGTGAGACCCCCCCCCCCCCCGAGGAGAGAGGTAGTTCTCAGCCTTTTATATCGAAGGGAACAGGAGGATGGTGGCAAACTTGGTGAACATTTGTTTCAAAACTATGCAATGGAGACTCCTGACATTGACATATTTGCCACTTGGGGAGTGAGGTCTTGATTTTCTTCTGCACACTCCAGTACGAAAAAGGGGTAAATTTGTATTGCATGTGTTTTGCATCCATTGGCAAGGGAATATCTGTGTGCTTTCCTGCCTCTCTTTCTGACTCCATATTACATTGGAATGTTTAGAGGAGACCAGAACTAGCCCTTGCCATTCCTATGTGACCAAGGTGGATGTAGTTTCAGACTATCAGATTCCTGACAGCACACAGGGGGATTTTCTATGTTTAAGGTGACAACCAATTGTACCTCAAGATCTGGATGTTTCTGTGGACATTTTCCACTGAACCTTCCACATTTAGAGTCAGAAGTGAATAAAAATGTCAAGGAGCATTCCATTAAGGAGATGCACTCTGTCAAAAGTGTTGTTTTTTTTGCTTGGATGAAGCAGAACCCCATCTTGCCCCACTAGGTTAGTTTACAGGAAAATATTATCTGTCTCAGGCACTGTGATTTGGGCCTTGGTTTATTCCGCAGTTAGTGACTATGGTCATGTGTTTCTGCATGTCATGGTCTTGTAGAGGGCAGCATTATGACTCAGCATCAGCTGGTCAAGCAATTCTTTAAAAGGGGTCCTACATCTCTGCTCATTCTTAAAAAAAAAAAAAAAAAACCTGCCCTCCATGGATTGTAATTATTGGCATGTTAAACTCTCCTCAATTCAAACATGCTGTCTCAGCATCATTGAATTTCATGTCTTGCAGAAATTTTTCTACTTTTACTGGTACACAACTCCCAGTAATTCTTTGATTCCAATATATGTGATTGCTACATTTATGCATTGTTATTTAGATTCTTCTGATATTTCTGCAACGTTGTTAGCTGATTTTAGATTTTTAGATGATGATGATGTCCTTGGAGCTCAGTATACCACATGCAGTTGTTGCAAAAATATAGATTGCTTGTTTCACTTATCCAGTTAATAAATTTTAAATCAATCCATCATTGACTAAGTAAATAAAATGCATGGTGGTCATCTCTACTTACAGGATCTTGGAGCAGCAAGCCCTTATGCATAGGGAGCCATATCTGATCTTTCATAAGATTCAGCTGTCCCTCAGCACCAACCTTCTGAGTTTCCTTGCCCATTCAAATCTTTGTTTTCTTTACCAGTGATAGAACTAGCATAGAGAGAATGCTCCACACTCTAGATATGCATCACAAGCTCAAGATTTTCTGGAAGTTGGTGCATGAGTTTAGAAAGATGGAATGACCACTTGGTCATTGGTTCACAACTTTACTAAGTATTATTATTTGTGCTGTGAAACAATGTGTGAGTTTTCTTTCTTTAATATTTCAGTACTTCAAGATACAGACTTGCAGACCTTACTGCTTTTTGCTGTCTTCAGACATTTTCCGTCTTAATGAATCTGCTGCTTTGGATTCAGCCCAGTCATACATGTATCAAGCAGAATCCCTAATACTAGATATAATGTATTCATTTTCTATTGAATCATTTATTTGTGTTCTTAGTTGGCCAGTTTAAACCCACAAGGCTAGTAGCCTCTTCAGGAGAGACATGAGATGGTATTTATACTACTAGGGGGCATTTCACCAAGGCATCAAGGAACTTCTTCCTACTCGTGTCATGGGATTTTTTACATCCATCTGCACTACCACCAACTTGTGCAGATGGGACCTCGGTTTAAAATTTCATCCAAAGGATAGGATTTGTGAGAGGTCCCTTCATAGTGATCCCCAAAAGATTTATGAGGGGACCTTCAGTAATGAGTCCGAAATGTTCATGCTTGTCTTTGTTGTTGGCTGGCCCATTCAGCTAGTGGATTTTATTGGAGATTCCTGTAAGTTAAGTAGTTGGCTGGCCCATTCAGCTAGTGGATTTTATTGGAGATTCCTGTAAGTTAAGTAGTTGGCTAGCCCATTCAGCTAGTGGATTTTATTGGAGATTCCTGTAAGTTAAGTACGTATGTACTTGATAAACAGCAAGTTGGAATGTGGGACAGATATAGACATGAAATCTTTATTGCTTTTTCTTGATTTGCAGGATTGTGCCCATTTTGATTGGGGCAAACTGGTAGGTTTTAAGATTAGTTGCTGTTTCTTTCTCGAGCATGTCATGACGTACAGTGGTGTGAGACATGCTTACTCCCAAGGCAGTACTTTGAGGGAAAAAAATGCAGAAATAGAAAGGAAGAAAAGATGAACATAACTGGAGACTTAACAAGAATTTTCCTGTAACATTTGTTGTATCATGATGGTAGAAATAAGAGACCTCATCAGCATGTTTTTCAATTAGCATCATACAACAGGAAATCTAACCAAATTATCAGTGAGTACATTAGACTTAATATATCAGTATCTAAAAGACTCACTATTTGTGTGTGTGTTTGTCTATATATATATATATATATATATATATATATATATATATATATATATGTGTGTGTGTGTGTGTGGATCCAGACACATGCTCGACTCAGCATATGTTCGAATCACAAAACATTGATCACACATACACTAAAGCACTTAACATCGAAAAGCGCTTCCGTGTATGTGTACCTGTTTCGTAGATCAGACTACAGTGCAGGTAAGGGAAAATTCCCTTTTCCCCACTGTAGTGCGATCTTGGACTGAGAATATTAAAGTAGGGGGGCAAAGCCCCCATGCAGAAACATAGATTTTTTTTTTTTGAACTACACATACATATAAGCGCTTTTCGATGTTGAGCGCTTTCGTGTATGTGTGTTCGATGTTTTTGGATTCGGACATATGCTCAGTCGAGCATATGTCCTAGATCCATATGTATAAAAAAACACTGCCTCATTTTTAGATAGTTTATGAAGATAATCAAATTTACTGAAACAATTTGCAGAAATGCACCACAGCCAAATTAAGCCACAGTATACTGCGGTGGTGGTGCTGCGGTAGCGTTGTTGCCTCACAGTTAGACATTGCCCGTTCGATTCTCAGTTAGAGCGTCTTCTGTGTGGCGACATGCGTGAATGGGTGTTCCTTCGTTGAAGGTTGTGCGTTAGGCCCGGCAAGCCAGCACGTAAAAAAAAAACTCTACTGCCAATCATTAGCGGACCGGAGTTCCGCTGTGGCGACCCCTAACCGGGAAAAGCTGAAAGACACATTCAGTTGTAAATAAATTCTCTGATCATAACTAGGTTATACATTCCTGAAATTAATTAAAAAAATTATCATGAGATGGGTAAATTTATTTAATCCATTCTTAGCAAAAGGTTTTATTTGATGAACAGTTAATTCTTTGTCGTACATAGGGAGTTTTAGCTGCCCCAATGCTTTACTATTTTCTAAAACTGTGATGTGGCAGCACAAAGTGTTTAACAACATTAAAATTTCTTAGTAGCTCTCAAGAATAAGCAACAGAGTCAAAAAGTAATTAAGAACAAAGATTACACATGAAGAGCTATGTTTTAAATACCTGTACTATTCCATTAGAACACCAATTGTAAAGTGCGTGTTAAACTAGACCTTATTATCTTGAGGGTCAGAAATCTTAATTGTAATGTCCAGCATTATTTGATTGGTGTAATCATCTCTGACTTGTCATAAATTCAGATCTTTTAAGAGGGACAGCATAAAAATCTGAGCGAGAATCAAGTACAGTTAAGAGCTAGCTGGCTACTGTTTTTGTATGGCAGTGTCCAGATGAGTTACAGCTTTTAAAACTGTTAGATGTTTTTTCCATTGTCATTTTACGGTTACTGTAGAGTGTGGGTGGCAGTGTGATCTTCACTGATTTATGAAACTGAGGTTTGTACTTAAGAAATTTACTATGACAGTGGTGAGGCTCTTCTGTAAAACAAGCTCATTTTTCTCTTGATTTTGGAGCACAGACATAACATCCTATGCTTTATGATAGCATTTATATCAAGCCATGCAGTACATAAGAAAAAAAGTCACATTAGTAGTAATTAATATCATTTGCATTTTCATGCCATCCTGCAGATGATCTTTTAGAAACTGCACCATGTTTTTTGAGTGCTCATCAAACTCTTGTTCACTTAGCCCAGTCTCACATGGTGTATTGTTAGCAGTGGCAGCCAGCTCTGAATTGTTTAGTTCTCCTCCTCCTCCTACATTTAGATGTCATGGGGTTGTCAGAGTGATGGACTTTGATCAGACTTGTACTCCATTTTTCAGTGAAAGTTATGTGCTTTATCTCAGTCCAGCAGACCTTTTAACTGTCCCTATTCTGGAGTAACATACCTATTTTCAGGTCTGATTTATTCCTTAACACAATTTTCTGAATTCATCATCACCCAAACTTTTTGAAGGTGTCAAGTACACAGAAATCCACACTCCATGAACAACATGAGTGGCAGTAATTTAAAGAAAGAGGACACTCATCTTAGATCTCCAGTTTTCAGATGCAAAAATTGATGACATCTTGTGGTACAATTTTGCATTGTAGTACATTATAAAGTTTTCAAATTTCACACTATCTTTTTGATAATGTGCTTATATTTTCCATAATTTTTATCGCTTTGCTTTTTAAAAGTGTCTGAGTAGTATCCCACACTCCTACTGGAAGCGTGAAGGAACTTCTGACTAGATGTACCTACTTTTCAAGGGCCTTGCCAGTCCAGAATGGATAAATATTATACAAAAAAAGCATCAAAGTGTATGCCAAAAGTCAAGAAATACTGGACAACCTCTGGTTTATCCACCAAGCTAATAGCTTTATACATCCTTGTTTGTGAGACTTGCACTGCTCGTACTTGGGGTTGTTTTAATGTATCTGATCACTTAAGTGATAGCACCTGAGGGTGCTCTGAAATCCTTAAATGATTTAATTGCCATGCCCTAGAACAACCAACAACTATAGCTTTTTAATTAATTTTAACACAGTTTAATACTGTTTTAGGAAGCTAACCAGTGTAGCATTTTACATGTTAGCAAGGTTTTAACCTTAGCCTTACCTCATTCAGAAAAAAAGAATATTTGGATTTGAAAGTAAAAAGGGTATCAAAGATTTTAGGCATACAATTTGCGTACTCAAGATACCTGAACTTGAGTCACAGTTGCTTGAATGCAACAGTTTGAGTTGCCATTTGCTGATGTCACGTCTGCTGAATTTATGTATGAATAAGTTCATAGTGTTATGTTGCTGGTTCACTGTTGCAGGCTCCTGAAGAAAGAACAAGACAGGATTTATGCTGTCAATAATTATTCTTTCTCTGAGGTGTACTGACTCTGAAATTAGTGTAAGAAAGGAAGGGGTAGGGGAAAAGTACCCTATATGGGGGACATGCTTCATATAAAAAAAAGCTTATTCTCTGTTTTTTTAGATGAGCTCAGATACTCTGTACTTGAACTCATCATTTATACGCTTTTTGTTGCTCATCTTCTATGACAGGACCTTGGGCATGTTGACCAGATGTAGTGGATCCCAGTTTTTAGCACAACAAAGATAGGAATTGTTATTTTGTGCCAGTTTTTAATGTATGCTTAAAGTGCAGCACTCACCAATATTGTGAAATGTATTAATGTGAGTTTCCTAGTTTTAACACAACATCCAAGAAAAGCTCATTTCATGGTAATTTATTTTGATTAGTGCTAGTAGCATTTCAAGGCCGTATGACTAATGAAATTCTGCTAAATAAAATCCAGAATACTGAGAGTTCACTGTACTGGTAATGGCTACATCAATTCCACTCTCCTTTATGTTCTGGCAGTTTGATAAACTTTATATATTTCTATTCAACAGGCATAACTGTTTGTTTCGCTTGTACAAGGATGATTTCATTATGTAATTATCATTCCTTTAATTACATTCCCATCCACTTGTTTCATTTACACTGAAACTACTATTAGGATTTGTACACTGAGCAGCATTAATGCCAAAACACATTTCAGTACTTAGACCCATTGGCAACGAGGGGTAAAGCCATTCTGGTACCCCATATTTGACTGGAAGGAGTGGCCAAATCCAGCTCACCCATCCTGAGGAAAGGGAGGCTGCGTAGTATTGCTGTAGTTGCAGATTTAAGAGCCTGGCAAGCTTTATGCTGCAAGAGGAATACTGCTTTGTTGGAAGATTGTGCATACACCTTCTGTAGACAGCAATTGCAGAGTGCAGGGGGGGGTTGGGATACACTCCACAGCAGCAACCTCAATGAACCTGTGATAGGCTGTGGCAGATCTGGTATACCCACTGAATGAGAAAAGAAGCTGGGGGGATGGAGGGGAAAAATGCATTTCAGTACTTGCAGCTGTCTGAGTATATTGCTGGACTTCAACAGTGTACTATATTTGGTGAAGAACTGGCCTGTTACTTTTTCAGTTTATGTATTCAGTGTCATTTGGAATGCCCCTAGAGGCAGTCTAGCTGGGTGGTTATAATTCGCTTTTACTGTTCAAGAAATCCTTTGCAGACACCTTTTAGGATCTCTGTCTACAGTACTTGACACACATCTTGGCCATGAGCTTCTCAGATACAGCACTTTTACACCTTACAGTCTCTCTGAGACATATTTGTTTTGAATATATTTCATGTTTTTTCTCAGCAATGTCCCATCCTCAGTACCAAACTCAAATGTTTTTGGATGTTCACACTTAATCGCTCCTTTTCTGCAGCATCACTCTTCAAAAGAAGACAGCTTGCATTTTTACTGCAGTAGAACTTCAGTCTAGACTAGATTACATTCAGTGTCTCTTACACGAACTACCTTTTCTGCATTTGGGCTTTATAAGGAAGTAGAGGTAGGTAGTTTACAGTCTAGCAGTAGCTGAGTAGGCAATAAATACACACCATGCAAGAGAATATTTCCTTATTCTAACAGAGCTATATGCACACATGTATACTGTTATTGCACTGTTTTTTTCCATGATTTTTTTTTTCCAGTTTGTGTGACCATTTGGGCTGTGGATAACTTGAATTAGACTTCATATAATGAAATTCGTACTGCTGTAACAAAAAAAAAAAAAAAAAAAAAAAAAATCAAGTTTCCATACCTTGATTGTTATCAATGATATCATCAGGTAATCTAGGTCTCAAAAAACAATGTTTAGTGCATTGATAACACAACCACTTCTTGTGTCCTGTATCTTCACCAGAAATGGAAACTTTGAAAAGAACTCTATGCATAGAAAACTGAAACAAATCTGCTCCAGCTTTACTGGATAAATAATTGTATCTCTTCTCAGATTATTGTTATGGTATGCATCGCACACTAAGTCTTACTACTTGCTCATTCGCCATCAGCATGCCAGGCAAGCATGGCACATTATATGCTCTTTCTTTACATTTCACAGTTCCCTAATGTCTCTCGTATGTTGTGGCCAGCATTTCCTTCCTTAGCTATTTAGGCACTCACACTTAATTTATTTTAACATCAGACCTTATATGCAGACGCTGGTGCTCCCAGTTCAACTAGTGGCCAGGGCATCTTTTGGACCTAGCATGGGGGAGGAGGGAAATTCAGATTTAAGCCTGCTCACCTCTCTTTAAGGGGGGCAGCATGTGCTTGTGGGTTTATGCATGACAGTGAGAATCTCTAGTGAAGACCTGGGATCTCATGGATGATATTGTCTACAAGAGTGGCAGACCCAAATAATCACATCAGAGAAAGCATTGTGTGCATCACAAAAGCCAATTTCAAACTGGCCCCTTGAAGGCTGACAAGCTGATGTTAAGATTAGAGGCTTAAAAAGAAATCATGATCCTCTTTGAGGATAAAAGGTACCACTCCCAGTACATGCCACCCTCACCTTTATGGAAAGATCGAGCTGTAGAACTCTTCACAAGGTGTAATAAATGGGTCAGAAGAGCAGCTGGTGGAGGGGGGGGAAGTTAATGATCTGATGCTGACAGTTACAAACTTAATAGTGACTTGCAAGATAATTTGTTTGTCTTTGTTTACTGGGGGGAATGTCTGACTGGTTAATACCCATTTTCAGCAGAGGCCTGGGAAGAAAAACTCCATTTGTTTATACTGAATTATAATTAATTAGAACCTAAGGAATACTACTATTATACAAAATAGTTTGTGCTGCAGAGTTTCACATTTACACTTCTCTAGTAACCCCTATGGTTACAGAGATATGATCACTTATTTGAAACGTGAAGACATAATTTGTTCTTATAAAAAAAGTTTAGGCTGTGCCTATTAGAAGATTTGATGATGTCAGTATTCACATAATCCTCGATTGTGGGCTCATTTCTGACTCTGCCATTATTCGAGCTCGCCACTTCCAAAACTCTTGAGCTAAGCTCTACCCATAATGTTCCTCACCACATTACCGCAGATCTCTTTTGCCACTTCATAGTGCCAGACACGTGCTCTTGGGCGAAAGCCATTGTTTAAGAAAACTGTAAGTCAGATTTTTCTAATTTCTCTTTTTTTATCATCTCTTCTGTATTTCTGTACTACCCTCTCCTCCCTTTGACAGTTTAGCATGTGTTTTCTCTTTTATCTACTGTTAGGTAGTTCTTTCTCAAGTACCATGATTGGTACTTTCCCCCCTTTTACCTTCAGGTATTTTTGAGTGCCATAGCTGGTTTTTCCTTTCTGCTTGCTTTTACTTTTTAAAAAAAAAAAAAAAAGCTCTTTCTTTTCTGACTTGTCAGTATGACTGGTTTTGTGTGTATATATCATGGCCTTTGTCTTTTTTGTAATGGCCGACAAACCCTCCAGAGACACTTCTGGGTTCAAGTGGTGTCAAAAGTGTGACAGGAAGATGCCAAATTCAGATGGACATGCTTTGTTTATATTTTCTTGTTGTCCACAAGAGGACTGTGCAATCTGTCACAACTTCAGCAACACAACTCTGACTGAATGTAAATATAAGTTAGTTTTGAAAGGTTTGCTTACATCGGACTTTGACGAGGCCTTATCTGGTCCAAAAACTGAAGGCAGTTCATTGTCATCCTCCTCCTCTAAATCAAAGAAAAGAAGTTAGTCAGTCCCAACACCATCTTCGGAACTGCCATCCAAAATTGCCAAGTCTCCCTCTGTGCCGACGGCCTCCTCGGAACCGGTGGGCCAAAATATTCAGACCTTTGTGCCAACAGTGCCTGTTTCTGCATTGACTTCTTCAGCACTAACATCAACTGAAGACACTTCTCCTTCTGTTCTAACCAAGTGTATGGAACCAAAAGATCCTTCACTTATATTTTTACAGTGAACCTGATATTCTCCCTCAGTAGATCCCTTTGTGGACCGTCCTCCCAGTCCCTTTTTAGAGACATGTCCACCAAAATCTCCATCAGCTTCCTCAATTCAGTCTGCCAAGAGTTTGTCTGAATCTGACATTGAGACTGGTGGATCAGCTCCTTATGGCGAGGGGATTACCCCCTTCTTTGGTGCCTAGAAATGTTATCTCTGGAACTCTACCTTCTTCCACACCACTGCTTATTCCTCCTTCGACTCCACCTGAGTTTTCGGAGCCCTTGGTACTAGCTTTCCCAGCTTCGACTGCTTTGGTGCTGGTCAGAGCCTCTTCTCCAGCACCGATAGCTACCCTAAATTCTTTGGGTTTCTCAAACCTGGAGACCTCCCAGAGTTGAGGTTTTGTTGCCGGTACCGAGGGTGGGGTTCGACTTTGATTCTTTCAGAGCCATCCATGCCCCTCAGTGCTTTGGCATATGTAAGCATGACTCTGGTGGTGGCCTCATTGGCGCGCAGTGAGATCATGGTTCAGGAGTAGTCCTTTTCGGTTCCAGGCTCCCATCCCTCTATGGGGAGCCTGCCTTCTAGGCCATGGAGAGGGCCTCGTCCATGGTGGATAGACAGTCTATGCTATCCCTGTCTGTCCAAACATCTTGTCATCTCCTTGACCAGAGCTTCCTCCAGTCCCTTCCGTGGGACAGAGGGCACAAATGTCTCAGAATCAAACCACATTGGTTATGTCATCTTTGGATACTTCTCTGGAACACCCCAGTGAAGTGGTACCTTCAAAGAGAAAAAGCAAGAGGAAGCACATGGACTCACCTGGAGAGTCCTTCACAGAAGATATAGATTTTGATGAGGGAGAAGGTTCCCCTAAGTCACTCCCTGAAGATGTTTCCTTCAAGGTCATCCTAGAAATTCTTAAACAGAGGGGTTGCTAAAATATCCTCCAGCCTTTCTTGGAAGATATCGATGTCCTTCAAGAATGCAACTGCAGTCATAACATGTGGGTTGTCCTGCCTCAGGCAGCCCTCGGTCGGCCGGATTCCAAAGTCTGGGTCCGACGTCGGCTGATGTCGCATCTCTCTCCTACGTCAGAGCGGCTGGAGTACATAAGCATCAGCCGACGCCATTTTCTTCAGTCTTTCTTGCCGCATGGTGCCCGAAGCAGAAGCAGTTCGCAAGTGCCGGTCGGTCAGCTCCTGTATTCTTCGATACCGAAGTCATCAAAAAAGCTAAGTACCCCATTGGGGACCTTTTCTTGCCTCAGCTGATGTCAGAAATTACTGAAAAAGTTAACAATTGTCTATATTGTGGTAAACAAATACCTCATAAGGATTTCCACTCTTGGTGTCTTCCGGCCTCTGTAGCGTGTGCTCGCTTCAACAAGTGCACCCTCAGGCGCCGGGCGGAGTTCGCTGAAGATTTTTTCGGCGATAAATTTGCTTACACCATGCCGTCGGAACTTCCGACATCGCAAACGCCCAAGAAGCGAAAAGACCGGGACCGACATCCTCGGGCCGCGTCTACCACCGACTCCACGCCAAAACCTAGCGCGAGTGCTCCGGTTCCCTCTGAGACGGTCTTTCCATCGCTCCGAACCGAAGACACCGCATTACCAACGACTCCGATTCCAGACATCACTCCGACGCCAGTTATTGATTTTCCTCCGGATACCAAAACCGAGGAAATGCCCGAGACCATTGCTGTAGACAAGGTCACTCCTGCACGTGGAGCTGCCAGGCCTCCTATGGCCATGTCTATTAAGGCCTACACTAGGGCTAAGGCAGCCAGCAAAACAAAGCATCTTACTACTAAAACCTTACCTCAGCCTACTGCAGAGACACAAATTATGTCTATGGCTGCTGACTTAATTTCTATGATTAGAGGTTCACAGGCCCATCCTGAGAGAGGATCCCAGCCTCCTTCTGATAAAAGGCCCCGGATTGAACCCTCTGATACTATCCCTTCAGATGAAGATTCTGAGGGCTTTGTCCACTCTGATAGCCAGGAAGAGCTCTTCCAGACCTATGAGGACTCGGATGCAGAAGATTCCATCCCCTCGGCCTCCCTTCCTGAGGATATTTCTTTTGGGGAAGTTCTGCATACCATGAGGGAACATTTCAAGTGGCAAGGACAGGAATATTCTGATTCCAGAAAACGCCTTAGGACTTTCCTTAAGAAGCCCCAGCACAGGCCCTTAGCTATTCCTCCTGTACTTGATGTTTTGGATGATTTATATTCTGACTCTAGTGCTACCCCTGACTCTCTTCCTCCGGCTCCAGCCAAGCCAGACAGGTATTACAGGGTCCCAGAAACACATTCCCATTTATTCAGGGCCCGTACTGCTGATTTGGAAACTATTTCACAGGGGCCTAAAGGAGTTTCAGCTTCCACCTCTAAAAATCCATTGCCCTCCAACAGGGAAGCTAGGTCATTAGAGAGATGGGGCAAAAAGGTTTACACATCCACTACCTTATCTATGAGAGCTTTGAATTGCCTTTTTCATATGTTACAATATCAGGATTTCCTGTTAGAAGATTTACAAAAAACATTAGCCACTCCTGATCCTTTAGACAGGAAGGCTTTGCAGGAAGCTGTACATAACACTCAGCAAGTAAGCAATCACTTCCTGCAGTGTGGATATGATGCACTGGAAGCTTCATGTAGGGTAGCTATGACAGGGGCAGTCATCCATAGACATGCATGGTTAAAAGATCAACCTCTACCAGATCATGTAAAGGCAAAACTTCTGGATGCACCTTTGGAAAAGAACAAGCTTTTTGGTGCTAATGCTAAGGATGTGTTAAAGACCATCGAAGAAAAAGCAAAATCAGTTCAGACGGTGAAAGATTTCCTCCAGGTTCAACCCCCCAGATTCAGTAGGAATTGGCCTTCAAAAAACTGGTCCTTTCCTAATCCAGAAAAGTTTCAAACGGGTAAAAACAGACGTGGCCAAGGAAGAGGCCAATACAGAGGCCCTTACAGGGGACGACAATGGCAGCCAGGAAACCAAAGAAGTGACGCAGGGGTTTCACCTGCCCCACAGCCACAATCTCAATGACTTTCCTCTACTTCCGCCTACCAGGGAACAAATAGAAGCTCCCTTGGGAAATTATCTCTGTTTGCAGAAAATTGGCACAGACTGACAAAGGACAAATGGATTTTGGACATTATAGACCGAGGCTACAGGTTCCATTTTCATACCTTGCCAAGAAAACAAGGCATGCCAAACCTGCCACAAAACCAGAGGGCAGAGGCTATCAAGCAAATCACTCTGCTGACTCGGATGAAAGCAATAGAAAGAGTTCCACAACAAGAACAAGGCCAGGGGTTTTACTCAAGACTGTTCCTTGTTCAAAGAAAAGAATCTCAAATGGAGACCAATACTGGACTTGTCCGCATTAAACACCTTTCTCATAGTACCAAAGTTCAAAATGCTGACTCTACAGCAACTCCTTCCCATACTGGGCAAGGGGTCTTGGCTGATTACTCTGGACCTCAAGGAGGCATACCTGCATGTCCCTATCAGACACAGCTGCAGAAGATACCTCAGATTTCTTGCAGGGCCAGAGCATTATCAATTCTCAGCATTGCCATTTGGCTTATCTACTGCACCCAGAGTATTCACAAAATGCCTGGCTTCAGTAATTGCTCATTGCAGGCTCCAGGGGATACAAATTTACCCGTACCTGGACGACTGCCTCATACAAGCGGACGACAAATTGATGTTGACAAAAACTTGGACTATGTCATACGATTACTTCAAGCTCTGGGATACACAGTCAACTTCCAAAAGTCAAGACTGCAACCATCCCAGCAAATAATCTTCTTAGGTGCCAAACTAGACACAGCCTCTCAAATGGCTTACCTGACAGAAGACGAGCAAGAGAAGTTAACTCATTATTTCAAAGGTTTAGCAAAACTCACCCAGATGACTGCAAGGAGATTCCTACAGGCCCTGGGTTACATGGCATCCTGCATTCTCCCTGTTCCATTAGCAAGACTACACATGAGAAAGCTTCAATGGTACCTAAAAAGCGTTTGGTCTCAACACAGCAACAACTTGGAGACAACCATACCGCTCATTCCATGCCTACAAAAGGAATTCCTATGGTGGGCCTCGGTGAGCCAGGCAAACGCAGGTATGTCATTCAAAAAAACACAGATAACACAGACCATGACCACAGACGCCTCAGACCTTGGATGGGGGGCGCACATGGAAGGCAGGTGTATACAAGGACAATGGTTTCCAAAGGAAACACATCTGCATATAAACCAAAAGGAAATGCTGACAGTAATGCATGCCATCGAGGCCTTTCAACACCAACTTCAGCAAGGCCATTTACTGATACGGACAGACAACACCACTGTGATGTGGTATATAAACAAGCAAGGGGGCACCCACTCTTACCCCCTTTGCAGACTGACAATGCATCTTTGGGAAAAATCACTGAGCCTAAACATCCAGTTACAATCCCAGTTTGTTCCAGGCAAAGACAATGTGTTGGCGGACAGCCTAAGCAGGAATTTCACAGATCCACACGAGTGGAGGTTACATCCAAAGGTCTTCACACAACTCACTTCGACATGGGGCAGGCCAGAAGTGGACCTATTTGCCTCTCACCTCAACCATCTTCTACAAAAATTCTGCACAAGGACAATACCATCCAAAAGCTTGGAAAATAGATGCTCTCTCATTCAACTGGAACTTCCTAACAATCTATGCATTCCCACCTCTGCCACTGATGACCTCAGTATTACTAAAGATCAAAGCAGAGAGACCCAAGGGAATCATAATAGCCCCGGATTGGCCAAGACAACACTGGTATCCACTACTACGGAGCATATGTCACACCAGGAGGTGGGCCCTTCCCCAATGGCCTCAACTTTTGACTCAACACAATTTCGAAACAGTGCATCCAAACCTTCAGACACTGCAGCTAACAGCCTGGGAGATCCCATAAATAACCTCAACCTATCTCTCTCCAAGGAAGTTCAGAGGATACTAACAGAGGCTCGAAGACCATCCACCAGAAAGGCTTACTTAGCAAAGTGGAAAAGATTCAGCAATTGGAATACCAGCAAGGGACATGATGCATCATTGTTGAACATCCCACTCATCTTGGAATATTTGGCAGATATGCTAAAGAACGGCCTCTCATATTCTTCCATAAAGATACATGCATCAGCTATTTCAGCTAGATATAACACTGATCCTCCTGTTTTTCACACCCTTTGCTAAGGCAATTCCTCACGGGAATCAAGAACATTAAGCCACCAAGAAAGGCCCCAGTGCCAGCCTGGGACCTCAATTTTGTCCTAGAAAAACTGACTCTACCTCCATTTGAACCAGCAGCTTCAGTTGACTTGCAATTTCTCTCATGGAAGACAGCTTTCCTGTTGGCAATTACCTCAGCAAGAAGGGTTTCGGAACTACAGGCCCTAATGGCAATACCACCGTTCATAATTTTTCACAGAGACATGGTTTCATTAAGGACCAACCCTACTTTTATGCCAAAGGTGGTATCTAGGGTTTCTTTAAATCAAGCCATTCATCTGCCTGCTTTCTTCCCCAATCCTGAGAATAAGGGGGAAAGACTGTTGCATACCTTGGACATTCACAGACAACTTCGATACTACCTGGACAAAACCAAGGCCAGTAGGAAGTCTGAACAACTTTTTGTAGCTTACGCCCCTGCAGTCCAAGGAAAAGCAATTTCAAAACAGACTATTTCAAAATGGATTGGACATTGCATCAAATTCTGTTATTCCTTTCATGGAAAGACTGTTCCAGCCAATGTCAGACCACATTCCACCAGAGCTACAGCCACCTCTGCAGCATTCTTAAGAGGGGTGCCTACTAAGGACATTCTAGAAGCTGCTACATGGAGCTCCGTGCATACATTCTCCAAACACTACAATCTCCCTCTATACTCCAGATCCAGAGCAGGCTTTGCTTGGCAGTCCTGCAGGGTTTGATTGCCACACCATCTTTTCCTAGAGCATTCCTCCTCCCCAGCTAAGCTATGGTATTCTACCCACATGTTATGACTGCAGTTGCATTCTTGAAGGACATAGTACAGTTTTGTACCTACCATAAATGTAGATGTCCGATAGACATGCAACTGCAGTCGGGTTTTCCCTCCCTCCATACCCCTCTATGCCTAGGGTCCACTCCTATCCCTGTTACTCTTAGCTGGGGATATCTGTTATGGTGTATTTGTTTTATTGCTCATTTATTTGTCTGGAATCCTGTTTTTGTCTTCCAATTTGATTACAGCCTTCCTTGGAGGGCACCTGGCATCTGGGGCAAGAAACACTGGAGAAAATGGCGTCGGCTGATGCTTATGTACTCCAGCCGCTCTGACGTCGGAGAGAAATGCGACATCAGCCGACGACGGACCCAGACTTTGGAATCCGGCCGACCGAGGGCTGCCTGAGGCAGGACAACCCACATGTTATGACTGCAGTTGCATGTCTATCGGACATCTACATTTATGGTAGGTACAAAACTGTACTGTATACCTAGAGGTTTTTCATGCCCATCTCTTTACCTCTTGGATCTCTCCTCCCGCTATCTTATTAAGCTGATCACTCAGCGGGCTTCAAAGTTACCTGACTCCATCAAGCCGATCTCAAGGAGACCTGACCGTATCCCCTGTGCCACTCAGGATCAACAACACTGGGCCAAAGGAATTCCTGTGGATGCCATGGTGGTAGCGGCAGCCACCAACATCCTTCCAAAGAGTCTAGGACAATGGATAGATTTGGGAAGCACGTATACGCTTCATCGACCTTCGCTCTCAGGTCCTTGAATTACATGTCACATTTTACAAGGCTTTTGAGAATCTGATTAAAGACCTGTCAGATACTGTTTTAGGAGTGGGATCAGTAGCTTAAGAAGTTCAAGAAAAAGTGGCTTCTCAGCTCACAACCCTAGAATCTATCTCCAACTCATCCATGCGGCTTATTGCTCATGCTGCCGAAGGGACGACAAGAGCAGCGGGTTCAGGTATAGCTATCAAGAGAGATGCCTGGATGTGGTTATGTGATTTCACAGAGCCATTTAAGTCTTCTTTCGTCAATGGTCCGTTTGACGGAACTTCCGTATTTGGTTCCAAGTTTAAAGAGACTCTAGCCAGATGTGAGAAAGATGGGAAGACCCTTTCTGCTGTAAGCGTATGCTTTTCCACTCCTTAACAGCCTTATTCCAGGAACCAGAGAAGTGGGAGGCTGTGGTTCACAAAGTCCCAAGAACCTTTCTAGGACTCACATGGCAAAGAGGGGGAGTAGTAATGGAAGATGCCGCTCAAGAGGCAGAAATGGCCTACAGAATCAGGGTTCCAGGGACTCTTTCCCTAGAAACTCCTATCAGCACTCCTGAAAGGAGGCCTGACTGCCTTCCTCTAGAGGCAGTTGAGGTGATATCTCTGTCTGGCTGAGGATTGTAACGGACAAATGGGTGCAGAGGATTATAACCAGAGGTTACAACATCCCCTTTTCAGAAGAACCAAAAAAGATTAAAAATAATACCGGATGTTCCACCCAGTCACAGGGATGCAGCAGTCTTAGAAATTCAAAAACTGCTCAACAAGAGTCATCCAAAGAGTCCCACCAGAGAGGATCTGGGATTTACTCGAGATTCTTTTTAGTGCCAAAGAAAACGGGGCTGGAGGCCAATTTTGGATCTCAGTTGAAGAAATCTGCTCAACAAACCAAATTCCAGATGGGCTTGGTTCAGTTTAGATTTCCATTCTTGGAACAAGATGATTGGCTCTGATCAATAGAGCCTCAGGATGCTTAGTACAATATAAAAATGGACTAGCAGTCCGGAAGATTCCTGCGCTTCCAACTGGGAGCCAGTCACTATCAGTTCAGGGCTCGGCCCTTTGGTCTTACCACAGCCCCCAGGGTGTTCACCAAATGCATAGCAGTGGTAGCAGCTCACCTGAGACTGCTAGGATTCTGGGTGTTTCCATATCTAGATGACTGGATATTTACCGCTCCCATGAGGTGTCAACTCGTAAAGGCATGAGATTACACTCTTCTCCTTTGTTCTGGCTTAGGAATCACTATAAACCACGAAAAAATACCATTTAGAACCTTCCCAGCAGCTGGAATGCATTGCAGCTATTCTCAACACAGTCACTGGCATTGCGTCTCCTCCTCTAGAAAGACTTCAAAGGATCAGATCATTTGCAGCAGGAAAGTAACAGTGAGACTCATTCTACAGACTCTAGAGTCAATGGCAACCTCTATCACTCTAGTTTCCCTGGCAAGATATCACATGCAAATTCTTCAATAGCTTCTGGCCTCCCATTGGTCTTTATTGAAAACCAATGTCCCATCTGATTGTGATCTCCAATCTATGCAAGGAAGACCTGAGTTGGCGGCTTCACACCAACAAAATCTTGTCGAGCCGTCCCTTTGTCCCTCCTCAACCCCAAGCCATAGTGACCACAGATCCATCCCAGATTGGGGGGGCATTATCTGGGAATGACTATCCAAGGCACTTGGTCCCAGCTGGAGGCCAGTTTCCACATCAGTGTTGTAGAGATGAGGGCAGTGCTGTTAAGAGTTGCAGGCATTTCAAGATACCCTCCCCTTGGGAATGATAGCAATTCAAACAGACAATATGTCAGTAGTCTGGTACTTCAACAAGCAAGGAGGAACCAGATCTTACCATCTTTGTCGAGAAGAGCTCAGAATGTTGCAATGGGCAATTTCTTCAAACTGCTTTCTAGTGGGAACGCACATTCCGAGGAGCTCCAATGTGATTGCAGACAAACTGAGCTGATTCATCCTCATACCTCACAAGTGGTCTATCAATCCAGAAGTGGCGGACAGGATATTCCGCCTTTGGGGCCAACCCTGCTGTGACCTCTTTGCCTCCCCTCTGAACAACAAGTGCAACAGTTACTTTGCCCTGATCCCCCCACCAGGAGAGTCATCCAGAGATGCTCTCATTTACGACTGGCTCCCCCCCATCTGTTGTACACCTTTCCTCCGGTTTTCCAATATGTCAGTTTCTAAAGAAAGCCAACAGGTCGAAGAACAGGATAATCCTCTGCTCCCCATTCTGGCCTCGATAGATCTGGTTTCCCTTCCTATGGCCTCATCTACTTTGGGAACCCTGGATACTGGACCCAGCTCCAGACCTGTTATCCCACCCAGAGGGACTGGTTCATCTGAATCTGCAGCATCTCAAGCTCATTGTACGGCTTCCCCAGGTCCCATGATCGCCAGGCATCCCTTTCTCACCTCACCGGTCCAATACATCATTTTGGCCCACGGCAAACCTTCAACAAGGACATTCCATCATAACAAGTAGCTAAAGTTTACTAAATGGTTGCTAGACTATAATCTTGACCCATATTCAGCATCTGTTGATAAAGTTCTAGACTTTTATTGGCTTCACTCTTTGAGGCAGGAGCATCAGCCTCTACTATTTGAGTACACCTTTCTGCGATAGCTAACTTCCGTGTTGGTTAGATGGCTCATCCCTTATGTCACATAAACTTTGCAAAGCCTTTTTAAAAGGAACCTTAATGCTCAGACCTCCATTTAAGGAACCCTTTGCATCATGGGATTTGAATTTGGTTTTTCATTATCTTTTTTTGTCAACCCTTTGACCCCTCAGCAAGTTGTGACTTAAAACTCCTGTCCTTGAAGGTTTACCATTGAGACATCAAAATGTAAACCGTTCAAAAATCCAATTTACATGTCCGATGTTCAGAATATGAAGTAGGTTGAAATACCAAAAACCAATAGAGTCAAAGTCTAATTTGACTTCTGAAGTCTGTTACCTCCTTAGCAGCAATATGTACGGACCAGATCTGTACTGCACAGCCGAACAGTAATGTTTTTGCAGAGGGGTGTGCCCCCCACACCCCCTGCCATTTATATATTACAACTCCGAGATCGTACTACAGTGTGGAAAAGGGTAAATCTCCCAGTCGGCTGCAGTGAGTCAACTGCCGTTATACAGTTGGTCTTCTTGAGTCAACATTTCAATATTCTTCAAATTGTCTGTATTCTGACTCCTGCACGTTATTGTCACACAAGGCACGCTCGACATTACAATAGTAAACTGTCCTGGAAAACCTTACTTTTGGTAGCCATTACTTCTGCCAGAAGAATATCTGAAATGCAGGCCTTATCCTGCAAACCCCCGTATCTTTTATAAGGACAGGGTCTCCCTCCAGACAAACCCCTCCTTTATACCAAAATTGTTTCCGAGGCAAATATCACTCTGACTATATAACGCCTAGTCTTTTGTCCCAATTTTTCCAATAAAGGGGAGTACTGTCTGCACTTGCTAGATGTACACAGGCAATTGTATTTTTATCTTCACAGAACAAAGGAAATCTGACCAGCTATTTCTTTCCATTTCTTCAGCCAATTTAGGGTGTCCAGTATCTAAAGTTACTCTGGCTAATTGGCTAACAGGAATGGACTCCAACCACCAGGAGCTGTTAGAGCCCATTCAGCTAGAGCAATAGCAACATCTGCAGTTTTTCATGCCAGAGTTTCTTTAGATATTTTTGCTGCAGCGACATGAGCATCTCCCCATATCTTTATTATGCATTACAAACTGGACCTGGTCTCAAGAGGACGTGCATCATTTGGCTTGATGGTGCTCAAGAATATTCTTCCATGAGACCTCCCAAGATCCAGGTAGCTTGGAACTCTGTCCCACAGTCAAGGATTATGTGAAGACTGACATCAGATAAAGAAGTTATGTCTTACCATAACGTTCCATCTGTGTTGTCTGTCTTCACTAATCCTTGACATTCCCTCCCTCCACCCCACCTACCTTAAGAACTCTTGGTGGATCAAATCCCTCCAAAGATTGGCTCTCATAATAAAGTCTCAGATAAGGCCTCCGAGCTGTTACTTCTCGTCTGTATCTATTGCTTCCAAACTCCATCTAAGGTGATTGTGTGAGGAGCATTATGGGTAGAGCTTAGCTTGAGAGTTTTTGGAAGGCGCAGACTGGAATAACGGCAGAGTCCTTTCCAAGGCTCAGAACCAAGCGCACAGTCAAAGATTAGTGAAGATCTACAGCACAGATGGAACATTATGGTAAGACACAATTTTTTTTTTTTTACATCACAAACTTCCAAAACTCAGTTGGATGGAATGAGTTAAGTCTCACTACACCCATCCTACAGTTCAGCTAGTTATTTTGTGATGAGGTCATTTCACTCACTCATTGCCCATGATTTGCACCACTTAAATGTTAAGTCTTATTCTGTTTAACTGTCCCTATTCTGATACCAAACACAGTTTTTTGTTACAGTAGTGAATTATGCAATTTACCAAATTCAGTCAAGTAAGCATCAGCATACAAGAGGTACTTTGTGTTGGCATGATAAAACAAATGGCAAACTCATTCTTTCAGTGATCACAATAGCTGAAACTTTTGACTCATTACTGTTGTATATTGTCTTGAAACTAAAAATGTATTAAGCTGTCGGGGCTTGTCTCATGGAGTGACATAGTATGCACTACCTTTACAGGCTGCTCCGCTCACTTTCACAAACAAATTAAATTGTAAGACCCACACCTTCAGATTTACCTGAAGAGGAAACAGGTAGCTGCAGATGAACCATGTATTAAACATTACAAAGACATGTATCTGGAGCATTTCTCACCGGGCTTCCGCTGAAAATTGGCTCGTTCCAAGTTGGACTTTCCCGGTTAACAAATGTTAAATAAATTAAACCAAGTATGACTTCTTTTTAAACGTCTTCACCATATATATATAAAAGTTTCATCAGTGTCAGATTAGTGTACAACAGGAAGCTCAGAATATATGTGATCACTGAATATATTTTCTTAGATGCATGCACACTGATATATACTTATAGATCAGCTCATAACATTAAGTACATGTGTTATTGTTCATGTGATATCTCAACATTCTGCTAAGTTTTGCATATTTTCACATGCTAATGCAGTTTTTTTTTTTTTTTTTTTAAACTTTATGAATGCTACCAGCTGTATTCATGTTTTGTCTTTAGTTAACTGTTACTGAAAAAAAAAAAAAAATATATATATATATATATATATATATATATATATATATATATATATATATTTCTGGGGGTGGATGGGGGTTTCTTCATAGTCTGGTATGGGTCTGAGGTTTATGCCTGTTGCCCAAATTATTATGGTGTAGGGCAGGAAGAGTATGTATATTCTAATGTGTGGGCAGATGACACCACTATGACACAGGTGATTCTTAGCTTTCAGGCAGTTCAGAGGTACAGTGGATATAAAAAAATGTATACACCCCTGTTAAAATGCCAGGTTTTTGTGATATAAAAAAATGAGATCACAATAAATCATTTCAAAACTTTTCCCACCTTTAATGTGAGCTATAACCTGTACCAAATCTGTTAGGGGAAAAAAATATAAAAATATAAAAAACATACAATACGCTGGTTGCACCCTTAAACTAATATTTTGTTGAAGCAACTTTTGATTTAATTACAGCATTCAGTCTTCTTGGGTACACACCTACCATCAATTAGAGACACTCTGGTTAACCCCAAATAAAGTTCAGCTGTCCTTTTAGGATTTTCCTGACATTTACTCAGTTGTCTGCTACAGCAAAAGCTGTGGTTCGCAGAGAACTTACAAAGCATCAAAGGATCTCATTCTTGAAAGGTGTCAGTCAGGAGAAGGGTACAAAAAAATCTCCACAGCATTAGATACACCATGGAACACTGTGAAGACGGCCATCAAAAAGTGGAGAAAATATGGGACAACATTGACCCCCAAACTGATGAAAAGATAAGACGAAAACTGGTCAGGGAGGCTGCCAAGAAGCCTACAGCAACACTGAAGGAGCTGCAGGAATTTCTGGCAAGTACTGGTTGTGTACAACATGTGACAACAGTATCCTGTATCCTCCATGTCTCGACTATGGGGTAGGGTTGCAAGACAGAAGCCTTTTCTTGCACAGAAAAACATCCAGGCCCAGATAAAATTTGCAAAACAATTCATCAAGTCCCTGAAAAGCATGTGGGAAAATGTGTTAGTCTGATGAGACCAAGGTTGAACTTTTTGGCCATATTCCAAAAGGTACATTTGGCGCAAAAACAACACTTTGCATCACCAAAAGAACACCATCCCCATGGTGAAGCATGGTGGTGGCAGTATCGTGCTTTGGGGTTGCTTTTCTACAGCTGGAACTGGGGCTTTAGTCAAGGTGGAGGAATTATGAACAATTCCAAATACCAGTCACTTTTGGCCCAAAACCTTCAGGCGTCTGCTAGAAACTGAAGAGGAGGAATTTCACCTTTCATCACAACAATGACCCCAAGCATACATCCAAATGAACAAAAGAATGGCTTCACCAGAAGAAAAAATTAAAGTTTTGGAATGGCCCAGACCTAAATCCAATAGAAAATCTTTGGGGTGTCCTGAAGAGGGCTGTGCACAAGAGATGCCCTTGCAGTCTGACAGATTTGGAGTGCTTTTGCAAGGAAGATTGTGCAAATATTGCCAAGTCAAGATATGTGCTATGCTGATAGACTCCTATCCAAGAAAGCTGAATGCTGTAATTAAATCAAAAGGTGCTTCAACAAAGTATTAGTTTAAGGGTGTGCACACTTGTTCAACCAGCCTATTGTACGTTTTTGTTTTCTGTATATTTCTCCCCTAACAGATTTGTTTGTTTTTCAATTGAATTCTACAGGTTATAGGTCACATTAAAGGTGGGAAAAGTTCTGAAAATGATTTATTGTGGTCTCATTTTTTTATATCACAAAAAACAGGCATTTTAACAGGGGGTGTGTACAATTTTCATATCCCCCATGTAGTTAAATCCTTCATATCAAGAGAAGGAATGAAGAAACTTTCATCTTTAAATAACTAACTGTTCATTCTGAAATATTTGAATATGGTACCCATCATCTTCCTCTGTGATCTCACATTAGTATTACTTTTTTTTTGACAGGGTGAATGTTCTTGGTATCCTCACTGCAAGCAAGCTGTTTACTTCCTCAGCACAATCCTGAAACAAGATTCTGTGTCTGACCACCTGCCTTCAGTAGTCACCTATAACGTATGCTTTGAACCAAAGACTGGTGACCTGTCAATGGACTTCCAGCCTTTAAATGATGGCAGTGGCAAATGAGGATAGTTGAGCGGCTAAGATCTTTCTGCTGTTGTCCCACTTCGACTTTTAAAACTGCTTACTTTCAGATTATTCCAAAGGCTATACTCCATTTTTGAAGCACTGAGTTGTCCATATTTTACTTGAAGATGTTATCTGTGGGACAGAAAAGTAGATGAAAACAGTCCCAGATGGATGGTATACAGATTAAAGAAGAGAGCCTATAGCGGAAGATGAAAAGATCACAAACCCAGATATTAAACTGACCTCAGGCATATTAAATTAAAAAACATGTTGATAATCCTAAACTATTTTGGGTATTTGTAATAGGCTTATAGTGCAAGGTAGGAGTTTAATTGGAGATATCTGGCGTTATCATGTTACAGGACATTGAGAAAAAGTTCTAAGCACTTTACTAATTATTGTTCAGTTGTTGCAAGTATGTAGACTCTCCTATAGATGTATGTCATAGGCAGGACAATACATCAGGAAGCAGTTCTTAAAATACAAACTGCAGACGAACATCATAAAACATTTTTACCATGTGTTCATATGCAATAATTTTGCAGAGAGCAAGCCCCCACCATTACTCCCCATACTATAAATATTCTTACTCTGTGAGGCACAGCCTTCTAAAAAGAAAGTCCCCTCTTCACTAAGATTCTGTGACCTTAGGGCAAAAATATTTCCCCCCTTCACTAAGATTCTGTGACCTTAGGGCAGAAATATTTATCTATCGGATATGTTTATTTGAAAGAGATGGGCTTTTACATTTTTTTAAACCATTCAATCTTTTTTTCTGTATTCTGCTTCCTGCTGTGGAATAGCAGAAATAGGAGTGCTACTTTATTTACATCAAAAGCAAAACAACCTACTTTTTAGCGTATTACCATAAGAACTTCATGTGTAAGTATGGCGTCAGTTCGATAAAAACATTTTGAATGTAAGTACTTTGGATAAAATGCTGTAACACTTGAGCCATCTGTACTAGCAGTTTTGGTTTTATGTAATAAACTTCCATTTTAAAAATAAAGTTTTTACATGTATTGTTTTCATCAAGTAGTACTTCAGTTTAAACTTTAAGCAAGACAGTAGTAATTAACACAGGTAATAGGCCAGTTCCCTTTCCTAACTTGCAGTAGTGTATTTTCATTTCTTCAGTATCGGTCAGCTGAAAGGTAGTAATATGGCAGTTTCTATAACTTCTGGCAGTGGAAAACAGTAGTATAAATAGATGGTGGAGTGTGCAGACTGCCATGATATGGTGCATAGCAGAATATCTGAATGTCAGCATAAGGATGGTTTCTGCATCACTACAAAACTTCGGGCAAATTAAGTCTGTTAAAGGGAAATTTGAGGAAAATCTCTCTTACCATACAAAGGAGAACCAGAAGGCTTCATTTAGCTATGTCCAAAACCTCAAAGGCAGCACATAGCAGTGTGAGGAACTGATTGCAAATGGAACCACCTACATAGAGCTGGAAAACAAAATTCCTTGCTGACAAGTTCAGCTCCAATTTTACCCCCTCCTTCAGCTGCCCCCAGGAAACACCATCAAATAATCCCAACTATCACTAGGGAGTAGGGCCAAAAATACTGCAACAGTGGGTCCAGATAACATCCCAGGATGTCTCCTAAATAGCCTGAAACATGACATGTCGGAACCAGAAGAGTCGCTGTTTAAACATAGCCTCCAGCCATACTTTGTGCCAAATAAATGAAGTACTGAAACTGTCATCCCTCTGTACAACAATGAAACATCAGCAGACCTGTGGAACTACACACCCACAAGTCTAACTAGTCTCATATGCAAGCCACGGAAATGATTAATAAGGGCACAGAAAACCTTTGAATACTGGATCCAACCCAGTCTGGTTTTGTCAAGTGCAGATCAAGTCTATTCAACCTGGTGGACTTCTTTGAGAAGGTCACCAAGGTAATGGATGAGGGCAAAATGGTGCATACTGCCTACCTTGACGTGGCTACGGCATTTGATATATCATCCCACTAGAGCATTGTAAACTCATGAATATAGGCATAAATCTATGTGTTACACACTTGATAGCTAGCTGGCTCTCTGATAGGACCCAGGACGCTAGGATTGGGGAAGACCGCCTTCATAAAGAGGATGTCATTAGTGGAGTCCCTCAGGACTTTGTGCTGGGTCCACTCCGTTTTAGCATTTACTTCTTGGAAATAAAGGGCCTCTGTGTGCCCAAGTTTTTAGATGAGTACAAACTAATAGTCATAGATTCTCGCCAGAATACTAGCATCCTAGAGCAAGGACCAACACAGAAAATGACTTGTGTCAAAGCCATAACTTAAAACTCAACGCCAAGAAATGTATAATAGTACTCTTTGGAAAGTAATCCATCCTAGGAAATTACCTTGTCGATAGCACACCCATAAGAATGCATGCAGACAGTAACCTGGCTGCTGACCAACATGTATCAAAGGTAGTAAAGAGATCATTCTGTCTTCAGTTTATAAGCACGGACATCGCATCTAGGTCCATGGAAGCCATTATTCCACTGTATTCAGCCCTCATCAAGCCCATCACCGAGTAGAATGCTCTCTTCTGTATCTACCTTACAAGGCACATGCAACAACTGGAACATCCACATAGGTTCCTCTTAAGAAGAGTACAAGTAAACGTGTCCTATACAGATCATCTCAAAGCCCTCTCTCTAAACTCATGTTTCCTACAGACTTGAGAGGCGATATATGCCTGGCATGCAAAGCATCCTTGGATACCACTCTGCTGGACCTTTTGCATAGCCACAAAATGAACAGCATAAGAATTACTCGAAATAGGCATTTAAACTTTGCTTGTGACATAAATAGGACATGTTGGAGGGACAGATATATGTTTCTCCCTTATCTGGAACAGACTTCACATCTGTGTGAGGCAAAGCTCTTCCCTAACCCTATTCAAGAGAAACCTGAAGCAGTGGATGGGAAATTGGAATTACACCCCAGGTGTAGTACCTATGTCTGTAATAGACATAGGTAGATTGTAAATCTTGTCCTAGTTTACATATACCCCTTAACCTTTAAGGGACAAACTGCCAGGATACATTTGGGATGCTTGGCTATGCTTATAAAGGCCCCAACAGTCATTAGTCTAATATACATCCATGAACAAAATGTAGTTTCTGTGCTTTGCTTAGTCCGCTGGGACTTGATTCTTGGATTGAGGTATATGTCCTGATATTTGTTGCATATCTGAGCTGTAATTTGTTTTCCTTCTAGTGATGACAAAGTATGAGCCAGTTATAAAAACTAAAATTATGACGCAGAAGTCCAGATCAAGCCTTGAAAGTTAAATTCAGATTGCTGATACATTAAATAGAACCTGTTTGAGCACAAGGAAGACTTGCTGGAAGATGATGTGGAAGCTGTATGGGGTCATGATACAGCTATCAGAGACATCCGAGAAACTGAAAATGCTTACAAAAGACTACACAGTAATGCAGTCAGTACCTGAAGCCATAAAGTCAGAATGGCCAGAGACTGAAGTAGCTTCATGCACTAATTAAGCTGTGTTGTACATTCAGATGTCTTTCCATATCCCTGTTGGAGTATTCATCAAATCTGAGCTCTCCTGCCAAGGATAGTGCTATGTCCAGCCAGTATGCCAAAGCCTGTATTACCTAGGAGCATTGTACATCAGACATATTTTCCCAGCACAACAGTAGGGCATAAAGGTGACTTATGTACTCTCCCAACCCAGAACTTCATTGCTACCAGTTCAAAACACCCTTATCAAACATCTGTCTGAATGCTGCTCGCTGTGCTGGTTATACTAAGCCTAAGCTTTCAGATAAGTACCCCTTTGGGGGTTCCTTTTTCTTTTTATTCAGTTTTATAGTGGGTTAAATTTCATCCAAGAAAGGGGAAGGACTGTGGGAGGCAAATTCCTCATAAGGACCATCAAGATAGGTGCATCTCACAACCACACTTAGTGCTCCATCTGTCAGGCTTTTGTACCAAAGACTTTCCATAGCCCTCTTTCTACCCTTTCAATAGATCTTGAGAACCAGCTGCTGCTGTCTAGCTTCCACTGGATGTCTTTCTTGAGGCGGATGAGAACCTGGAGAACTGTCCGGTATTGCCTTCAGTTTCCTCTACAGTGATCTTATTGGAGGCCGACACGGAACCAGCTTCTTACACTTCCTTGGAGGCCTTGCAAATGTCCGTAATGGACACTGAGTGGGAATCATGGCTGATGATCTTAGAGGCATCTAAAGGGATCCTTGTTAGAGAAAAGGATCCTTGTACCTTGATTGAATCCAGGCAGGGGGAAGAGCCATCACACTTTGTCAAAACAAATGTCCCTTTAAAGAAAAGGCAGAAGGTTAAGCATGTGGCGCCATCTGCCAGAGATCCACAAACGGAAGTTCAGGGCTTCACACAAGGCTTGTTCAATGCCATGATGGCTTTAAAGCCTCCTCCGGGGGATTCCATTACTTTACCTTCTTGGTCTTCTACTCCTAAAAGGGGAAGGGACCCAGAGTCTTTGGATGAGGATTCTGATGCTGGCTCCTTAGCCTACTCATTTCAGTTGTTTTCTCCTTTAGACTATGGGTCATAGGAGGAGGAATCTGTTGGTCCTGATCTTCCTTTGTAGGAAATATCCTTTAGGGACACAGTCCTGCATATGATGGAGCATTTTAAATGGGATTGCTCTTGGATATCTGACATCCAGAAGAGGTATTATGAGTTGTTGTAAATGGACTCTCCTAAACTATCTACTGTCCCTCCTGTGTTGGCTGCTTTATTGGATATCTCCACTCCTGGTCTGGCCCGAGTTTCCCACTCTCCAGCTTCCAAAATGCCTGATAGGATTTATAAGGTACCAGAATCCTGTAAGTTCTTATATAAATGCCCTTCTTACTGATCTAGCAGTGATTTCTGTGTCGGAGGAGAAGCAGTCTAGACTTTTTCCCTCTAAGCAGGACAGTAGAACTATGTAGAGGATTGGGATAAAAGTATAGACTTATGCTACTTTAGCCTATAAGGATACAAATTACCACACCCACATGACAAGATATATTTTTTTCTCTTCTTTCTATGATTGGAAAGATTGTATCGGATACTCCCACTTCGGAGGGGTAAGGCCATGGCACTGTCCTTGTTGGGCAACTTCAGAAGTAGAACCAGTTATTCTAAAATGCAGCTATAATGAGGCTCTATTCCAGGCTTGGCCTTCACGCCTTAGCAGACGATATTAAGGTGAAACTTCTGGATGCTTCTCTGGATAACCAAAATTTGTTCGGCACTGCTGTGGCATAGCTCTTTAAAATTAAGATTTTGCAGGATCAATTTAAGCACATTAAAGATTAGAAGCACATCTTTGTTTCTCCCATTCCCAAGTTTCAGAGGAAGTATCCTACAAAACTGCATTTTGTGCAGACTGTCTAGACAGTCTTCCAAGTGAAAAAAGGCTCCTAGGCACAAATTTGTCTGCTAAGCCTACTCAAACACCTAGGCCCCAGAAGCCTTCCTTTCCTGATAAGTTTGCAGCCATCTGACTTTCTGCCCTCTCTTCCAGGTTTCCTTGTCCCTCAGGCTCTTGATCTCTCCAGTTTGGCAAAAAAAAATCACTACAGTGTCTTTGAGTTCTGTCTGTCGTGAGGCAGGGTTGTTTTATGGCCTGAAAAAACATTCCTTCCTTTTCCAGTATCCATTAACCTCCTGCAGAACAGCTTCATTTTCTAGAGGTGTTAGTCTGTTGGACCCAGGGTACTATTAGACCAGTTCTAAAAAACAAAAGGGATTCAGAGCTTTAGTCCAGGATGTTTCTGCTCCCTAGGAAAGAGGGCTCTTGGAGACCTGTCCTGAATCTTTCATTTCTGAGCACTTTTCTCAAAGTGCCATCTTTCCAAATGCATTCTCTTCAGACTCTGTTTCTGTCAACCTTCAGAAGTCAGTGTTGACTGCGAGTCACATTTTTCTAGGCTGCAGGATCCAAATTGTTCCAGCGCTAGCCTCTCTTCCTGCCCGCAAGGTTTTGTCTCACAACCGGTTTTCTTTACTTCCCTTGTCCTGTCTTTTGGCCAAGGAATTTCTCAGGGCTCTGGGTTTCATAGTCTTTACCATTCCCATGCTCCTGAGCCAGGCTTCACAGTTGGTAGTTTCAGTGGTATCTTAAAATCAGTGTGTCTTCAGTACTGCCACCCACTAGAGTATCTAGTTCCTCTGCTCCCATCCCAAATTGGAATTTCACTGATGGATTCAATAGATCTTTCAATCCAGGTGTTCCATTCCAAGCTCAGCAGGGATGCTTCAGAACTAAGGTGGGGAGCTACTTCATGCATCCTAAAGGTTTAGGGCCTTTAGTCCACTTAGCAGAGCAGATCACGTTAAAGAAATGAGGGTCTCAGTTTTGGTCTCCAAGCTTTCCAATCACTCTGGGTGCCAGGTCCCTTAAAGGTTTATACAAACACCACACAATCGTGTGTTACATCAGCAAGCAAGGGGGCATGAGGTTTTACCTACTTTGCAGAGTAGCACTTCCGGTATGGGGAATAGCCATCAAAAATCTGCAGGTGACCCTAGAGGCAGTCTCCATACCTTCAGAATGCAGTTTTGTGACAGATGGTCTCAGCAGTTCCAGGACACAGCCTTGTGAATGGATGTTTTACATAGAAGTGTTTCTGGACAGTTCACCGGTGAGGTATTCCTCAAGTGGCGCTCTTTGCTTCCTCTCTGAAAAGGTAACTCTCTCAGTTCTGTTCCAGAGTCCAAAATCCTTTGGCTTGGAAAATGGATGCCATGTCTTTCTCTTGGAAGGGAATGTTCCTTTAAGCATTTCATCCCTTTCTTCATTCAAAGATGAAGGACTCTTCCATAAATTTTGTTGGTGGCTCCTTTTGGCCCAGACAGCACTTATTCTCCCTCTTATTCCATTTGGCCAGGGGCAGTCATCACAAGTTAACTTAAAGCATGGACTTTCTCACACAGGACAAAAGATCTCTCCTTCACCCCCTCACGTGTCCACTCTGATACTTTCGGTGATAGGGTTTTGATTCCCTTCAGAGACCAATTTTCTGAGGCTGTGCTGAGGGACCGGCAAGAGGCCAGGAACCCAAATACCAGAAAATCATATGCACAAGTGGAAGAGATTTTCTGTCTAGTGCCTTAAACATCACCAGGACCCCTTTTCAGTGGGGACCCCCTTGGTTCTTTCCAACCTGTGTGAACTGCTACATGTTGGCTTGGCATATTCTTTAGTCAAAGTCCACTTGTCAGCAATTTGAGCCTGTCTGCCACTGAATCCAACTCTAGCCTCTAAATTTGACAGCAAGAAATTTCTAAAAGGCATCCTTCATATTGGCCCCCTTCCCCCCCAAAGAAAGCATAGTCTTCCTCCTTGGAATCTTAATTTTGTTCTTGAAAAACTGACTCTGGCTTCTTTGCAACATTGCATCTGGATGACTGTTTTATTGGTTGCTTTAACCTCTGTCAGAAGGGTATCTGAACTCAAGGCCTTGATGGTGGCCCCTCTTTTGTTTTTCCATAGAGACAGGGTCTCTCTACAAATTCTTCTTTTATGCCAAAGATGGTTAATGAGTTGTCCCTTCATTTATCTATCCAGCTTCTTTCCGTTTTCTGCAGTCTGCTAGTAAGAAGGTTCTTCATACCTTTGACTTGCATAGGCAGCTCAGATATTATTTAGTCAAAACTAAGACCTTTCATAAATCTGATCAACTTTGTTTCTTTTCATACCAAAACTTTGGATTTGGCAGTTTCTAAGCAAAAATCTCCTCCTTGATTTTCAAGGTAATTTCATTTTGTTATACATTTCATAGCAAACAGTTTTCTGCTTCTGTTCAGGCTCATTTTGCTACAGCAGGGCTTTCTTGGGGTTTTCTTTAAGGGTTTAGACACAAACTCCATATTTACAGCTGCTACTTGGCCTTCTGTTCATACATTCACTAAACATTACAAATTACATGTCATTTCCAGAGCTAGGGCATGATTTGCCAAGGCTGTTCTTCCTGGGTTTGTGGAGGGCTACTTCTTGCCTTATTCCTCCCTACCTTCACAGTAGCTTTTGTTCTCTCACAGAGGTGATGAATACTGCAACAATGATGTGTAAGGAGATGGTATAGTTGTGTAAAATCTCCCTGTAGAATTAGATGTCCTCCTTTTCACTTTAGAGCATTCACTCCCTCCTACCCCTTTTTCTTTTTCCATGAGTGTTTTGTTTCTGGCCAAGAGGATCTTCTCTTCCCTTTTCTGGGTGTATATATTCTCCTTTTCACTGGGGGGTCCTGGTTCTCCTAAGACATTTCAGTTATGGGTTGGGAGCATATGTACATCACATTTATGCCATACACTAACACAGGGAGCATTTGTCTGATGTACAATGCTCCTAGGTGACAAAGGCTTTGGTATACTGCCCAGATGTTGGGCTATCCTTGGCAGGAGATCCCAGAGGTGATGAATACTGCAGCAGTGAAAAGGCCATCTACTATTATGGTAAGATTTTACACAACTGTGCTTTCTTGTTTAAACATGACAAAGTCATCTCAGCTATGACATTGTTGAAGGTAAATGAATCACATTTTTGAATATCTAAGTGCAAAGCCAGTACCAGAGATATCATGTATTGACTTGATGTGATAGTGCAAGCACTACAAACGATTGAAGATTGCAGACTGTAATATGCATGGAAACCAAACCCAAATTTAGAAACTGTCGAGATTCCAGCACTGCAGTGGTTGAGTATTGACAAGTTTCAGTGTAGTTGTCGTTAATGACTACTTTAAATATCCAGAAGTTATTTGGTTTAAAGATGCAGTGGGTAAGGTACATTAGTGGCTAATGCATTCAAATCCATATTCACAAGATGGCTGCACAATGATCAGCATCTTGACTTTATCTCTCCTAATGTGAAAACAGAGACTAAGGAATGCCATTGAAACTGTTTTTATTGGGTGGTGGGAGAAATAAAATTCAGTTACTGGCTAGTAAGTACACTGCCTAGATGCCAGCAAAGACGACATTTGGAAAATCTGAAAGAAAAACAACCAGAAAAGGTGGAAGGGAAACCACTGTCTGGGAAAGATTCTACAACTATTCAGCAAAATGCAGTTTAAGCTTCAGCTTTAGTTCAGGAGATGGCTTCCCGTAATTGAGAGAAAAAAAAAAAACAAATTATTCAAAAGTGATTAAAATAAATGAAACCTTGAAAGAAAACAAGAAACCTGATAAACCGGAAGAAACAATTTGTGCTAATTCTGTGAAAGCACAAACCAGCAACTGGACTGCTGCTCCATAGCAAGATTTGTTAATTGAAAGGGTGTACAGAGTATGCTATACACCTGTTTTAATAAAGATGCAATCATACCAGCAGAAAGAGTGGATTATGACAAAACTGTGGCAGAAGGGCAAAGTATTAAAGACAGCAGAGTTTGTAGAAAATTATTCACAGTACACCAAGCAGAAAGGCACATTTATCCCAGCAATCAGGAAATATTGAGAGGCATGTGTGAAATTCAAGCTGCTGTAACCAGCTGTCTTCAGAATATTTTTTTTCTCAGAAGAGCAAATAAATTTTGATGCAGGACAGGAGAAAATAGTTTATCCAACAAAAAAAAAGTGAGCCAGCAAGCTAAAGGTTACTGTTTCATCTTTGACAGTAAAGTTCTTAGGGAGACTCTACCAGTGAAGTATTTTCTGGTGTTCCAAAGGAAAATGATTGAGAGAGAGAGAAGCACAGGAGTTGACCACAAGAACCGCATTTGACCAACACAGCACAAATCACACACAGCTCACCTACATAGTGTGCCCCTTAACCTCCATTGCAGTACCCAGATTTGCTCTGAGTTACTGCACAATGGTACTTTCTATACTGAGCCAACATACTGGCCAACTGTACTCCTCTCTTCCCCAAAGGACCAATCACACTATCGGAAGAATGTCAGGCCCCTAGCATTATTGCAGCACAGGTTAAAGCTGCATTGTCCAAGGCCAAGAATATAGCTTCCATGGTACCCGACAACATCCCTCGCTGTGTTCTACATGAACTACAAAGTAAACTGGCACCACATCTGTGGCCCCCTGTTCATTCACAGCCTCACCTCAGGTTTTATCCCTACTGAATGGCGCACTGCTACAGCCATCCCTCTCCATGAAGAGGGAGCAACTACAGACCTGGTGAATTATCGCCCCCATTAGCCTGACTAGTCTGATATGCAAGGCTATGGAGTGCATCATCATGGACCTAATTAACAAGGATCTAGGGAATCTTCAAACTCTAGATTCCATGTAATTTGGTTTTGCGAAAGGTAGATCATACCTGTAGAATGCATCTGCTCAGTTTGTCTGAGATCGCAGAGTTCCCCAGAATATGTGTTGCTATCACCCATTGCCAAACTGTGATGGCCTCTCGACACAGGGGATAGGACTTGGTTCCTCCTTGTTTGTTGATGTACCAAACTACTGACAGGTTGTCCAATTGAATAGCAATTGTTACCGAAGGAAGGGCAGACTGAAGTGCTTGCAACACCAAAAGCACTGCCCTCCGTTCTAGAACATTTATATGCAGATTGGCCTCTAAATTGGACCATGTACCTTGGACAGTCATTCCCTGAAAATGTCTCCCCCCACCCTATCAGGGAAGTGTCCATGGTCACAATGGCAGTGAGTTGAGGGGGGTGAAAGGATTGGCTCCAAAGTCCTGTGTCTGGCTTCATCCACCAAGAAAGATGTAGTTTGCATCTATTTGTAATTAGAATCTGGAAGGACAACGGGTGTTGATTCGGATACCATTGGTTTAACAGAAGCCACTGTAAGAGTTTCATTTGCAGCCTGGCTAGGGGTACTATTGATATAGATGCTGCCATTGACCCAAACAGCTGCAGGACCTGTCAAGCCAGAACCAAGTCATGGCAGAGTATCACTCGGAGCTGGATCTGGGAGAGAGATTAAACAATAGCGGGTATTGAATGTCACCCCTATAAATTTCAAGGTTTGGGTTGGAGTTAGATTGGGCTTCCCCATTTATGGAGATTCCCAGGTGATGCCCAAGGCTGTTATCAGCAGATGCTTGGTAGGAGCAGTGAGGAGCCCACCGTCCAGATATAGAGACACCTAAAATCCTTGTAGTCACAAGTGAGCCGTCACTGTTGCCATGCATTTGGTGAACACTCTGGGGGGCTGTAGAGAGTCCGAAGGGCAGGGCACGGAATTGATAATGATTGGCTCCCAGCCGGAAGCGAAGGAACCTTCTGGAGAGTTTGTCCATCTTGATGTGGTGATACACATCCTGAAGGTCTATCAAGCACATCCAATCACCTTCCTCCAGAAAGGGGAGAATGGACTGAACTGTGACCATCTGGAATTTTATCTGACTAATGAACTTGTTTAAACAGCTGAGGTCCAAAACTGGTCTCCAATCCTGTCTTTTTTAGCAACAAAAAGAACCTTGAGTAAAGTCCAGATACAAACTAAACCAAAATGAACCACAGGATGAAGGTTCACAATATTTTCACCACTAGTAAATGGAAACATAGACCAAAAGTAAAACCATAAATGTTTTTTGGATTTTTTTTTTTTATCAGATCATTTTGGTTTAGTTTGGACAGTTTGCTTTTTAAAATCCAGATGCAATTTGGTCTGCTGGGAATTTCTGGATGACTCTTAAGTACAGCTTTTCTATTTGTAGAGCTGCTGCTTCCCTTAGGACTGGGTGGAATGTCTGGGATTCGTTTTGGGTAGAGTCGAATGGGATTTGGTAACCTATGGATATTATCTTCTGCACCCAAGAATCGGTGGTAATTGATAGCCAGGCATTGGGGTGCAGAGAAAGATGCCCCCTGACTGCTTCCAGAGGAAAGCAATCGGGCTGCTCTTCAGGAGCGCTGATAGGGCTGTCTGGAGAAGGAATCTGTGGAAACCTGATTACGCAGACCCCCCCTCTGCCTCTGTAGGGGCATCTTCCAGAAGAGTTGCCCCCACTGCCAATGGGGGGTGAACTCACCACGTGCGTCATGAAAAGGACTCGAGACTTTTTGTGCCACAATTTCCTGCTTCTCTGGTTCCTGGAAAAGGGACCCTGAGGAGTGGAGACACGTACACCAACCACAGACAGGGTCTTACTGTCCTACTCACACCTGGCTAATGTGTCCTTCACTTTAGGGCAAAACAGGGAAGAGGCTTCCACTGGAGCGTTAAGGAAGACTTAAAAGAATCTTTGAAGTCAGACAGGCACATCCACGCATGATGTCTCATAACTACACCCAAACCCACAGCTCTAGCCACCCCTTCGCTTGCATGTGAAATTAACCTCATGGACGAGTTAAAAATTTATTCCAGGGTCACTAGCTGCGAGGCTACCATTAACCTCATGTTACACCTGTCCTGATATAGGGTACCAGAGAGTTTGGTGAAATGTGCCAGGTAGTTCAAAGACCGAGTAGTAAAGGCTCCCTTCCCCAGTATGTCCACTGCTCGGGACTCCATGTTAGGTGGGTGAACAGTATGGCTCTCCTCAGCAAGGTCTTTCTTGGTGGCTGCCACTGCCACCACCATAGCATCTAGTGGTAAACTTTTTGACCAATGTGGATGTTCTTCGGGGGGGTGGGATTTTGTCTGCTCTCCTGGGGATTGCTTCAACAGCGTAAGGGTTCTTCCAGGCACGCTGAACCAGCTCATCTGCAGGCAGGGTCACCCAGAAGATAGATGGTCGAGCAAGAAAAGCCTGCAGAAAGACGGATTCCTCTGAGGAAGGGTTTTGGGCTTCCAATCACCCCTCTGTTTTAAGATCTCAAGGAAAGTGGGTGATTGTGGGCATCCTTTCCCTTCATCGTAATCTGTATCCTTGGGGAGTCCACGTGCTTCCTCTTGCACAATTTCTTCCTAGGAAATTCCTCTGTGGGAACTTCTGAGGAGGACCCAGAGGAAACGGCACCCTGCAATAGGGTCTCCCTGTGGCTCCAGTGCTCAATCCTGGATGGTGGCCTATGACAGCTGCAGCTCATGGGGAGGACATGGAGGTTCCAACGCCGAAGGCTTGCCTACAGAGGCAAGAGCCCTCTCCATCACCTGGAAAGCAGGGCCGCCTGAAGCAGGATGGGAGCCCGGAGCAGAGAAAGACCACCTCGGATCCAGGGTCACACCCCGCTCCGTTCAGCCCACTCCTGGGAATGGAGCCTCAAGCTGGATTGGTACAGACAAGGCTCCTCGCACCGTGGATGGTGCTAAACTTGGAACTGAGGAGCCTGTAGTCCCATCCCGGGACTGAGGAAGACCTGGTTCCAACAGAACCAAAGGCCAAAAGGTCTGCTCTGGGGCCAAAGTGAGATCCACTGTTGTCACTGAAGTCGAGGGTGCTGAGAGGCGTCTGTGCTGAGGGTTCAAGACCTGCAAGGACGACGGAGGAGAGCAAGATGGGATTTCTGCTTCACAGACTCCAAGTCCTAGACGAGATTGAGTTTTTGAATCAGAACGGATCCCCCTGGCTGTCAGCAGCTGGTCCACAAGGTGCACCGCATGGAGTTCAGAGAGGCTCCTGGTGGATCTAGTGGATATCCCCAAAGGGGACTCTGGATGTTCTAAGAAAGGACTATAAGCCTGTCCCAAGAAGGGATCCACAGATGGGGAATATTGGGTCAATGCTTGCATGTCTAATGGCACCACCATCTTCAATTTTGAGACTATAGGGGCAGTACTGTCCATCTGAGCTAGAGGAACTGTGGGGGGGCGCGGAGCCGTAATTGGGATTGAGGTCAAAATTTTAGTTTCAGCCACAATCTGTGCCATAGATGTTGGTGCAGACACAAAAGACAGATGGTAATGAAATCAGCGCCATAGACAACTTGTGGTCCAGAGCGGAAAGTTTTGGTTTCGATGGTCTTTCCTTCTCACCAGAGGGTGAGGAGGGAACGGAATATGGCCTCTCTCTTTTCTAGGAGGGGGTGAACCCTCCCATGCAGAGAGAGCCTCTGAAAAAGGTGTTTTAAGAAGGCCCTTCAAAATCAGTTTATTTTTACATTCATTCAAGGTACGTGAACTAAAACCCTGACAAATAGAGCAAGGCGGTTGTACCGAGAGATGAGGCACTTCCAAACACAATCATGAGAGTCACTATTCAGCATTTTCCTCCCAAACTTCAGGCATTTTTTGAAGCCTGACGTGCCCTTTTTATCAGACATGTTAACACCAACAAAAAACAGTAACATACCAGAGAAAAAAAATATCACAACTACAGCTAGTTAGAAATCACAGCAGAAAATACCAACAATGGTATAGGAAGATTACCACAGTGAGTAGAGAGAAGGGAAGTGTACCAGCAATGGTACAAAGATTACCAACAGGTAATTGACAGGAAAGTTGAAAAAAAGGGTTGAGACTTGGCAAAAAACAGGTCCAAGAAAATTTAAAGAGGAGTAAAGTAATACTTTCCGATAAGTTATCCATTCAGAAATATCAAAAACTTAGCTGACAACTGGCTTGAATGTGCCAAATGAGATCTAAGATGAAGGGGATTATGGGTAAAACTTATCTCAAGCGTTTTTTTTGTCTGGCAAGAGCTTGGTATAAGGCCGAGACTGTTCCGAACGGAATGAAGATTAACAACATTAGATCGTGAATTTGACAAAGGATTTCAGAATGTATATTCAGCAGAATATCTAGGAAAAGGGGTGTAATTATACTAGTTGCAAAAAGGGCTCCAATAGTGATAGAAAAGGGGAAAAAAGAGAATGGTAGATTTGTGGTAGGAAGGGGCTATTGGCAGGGGAAGAGTATTATGTTGGCATGTATTTATATTGCATCAAAAACTATCAAGAACATTTTTAGGAAATACTGCTTATAGGTAGGGGCTAGAACTTCATCTGCAATGGTGAGGACTTAACAGGGGAAACTATAACAAGAGGGCAGATTTCTGAAGAAATTTATAAATAATATTTGGTAGGGAACACATTACTGCAGTAGTAGGAACATATTCCCCAATGTATACTAACTGAGCTGGACAAGATAGAAATTTTATTTCACAGGAAGATTTAATTGAAAGCTTTGAGACACATCCAGTAACTATTTCAGAAAATGCACTACTAAAACTAAGGTAAAAATGAGACAGTGATGCTTTCACACCTACCTGTTAAAAAGAGGAGACTTTAAGGAATGGGTAATGGGTAGTCAAAATTATTAGGGATGACAGAAATATTTTCAGAATTTATAGTGAAGGAGATGAAAATTGAGCTTAACAAACATGTAGAAATAAGGGAGAGATTTTGTTAAGAAGTAATAGGAGAGGCTGACAAAGGTTAAAGTATTGCAGAATAAGGAGAAATCTCACAGGAAAAGGGGAGGTGCAAATGCAGACTGCTTGAGAGAATTATCTGGATATGTATGAGTTTAGAAAGATTGCTGTTAAGCACCTGTTCTTTTTTTTATATAACTCCATAGCACGACGACTTAAGCAGCAGAAAGTAGGGTTGTTGACAAACTTGGGGAGCCTATAACAAATAAAAATCCTGTAGAGGTTTTAGAGGTATTTCAGAAGTTTAATGAAAATTTGTATGCAGCACAGCAGAGAGAAATGTGGAAATCAAGAAAGATCATAAATGGAAATATTTATGGAAGACTTAATTATGCCAACGTCAGAGGTAGATGAATTCAGCGATGAAATAAGATGGGGATGAGAAAATAATGTATAATCAGTCTTCAGGAACAGATACTATTGCTGTGTAAATCTGAAATTTAGGAAGGGAAAGATCTAGTTGATTTTAACTGTATTTTAAAAGGAGGGGAAACCACAGACATCTTTGGAAAAAAAAAAGCTGTGGTGGCTGTATTACATAAGGATGGTGAAGACATCAGACCAGCCTTCATACAGACCCATTTCAATTTTAAATCATTGTTATGGTGTTTGTCTAAACTAGCTAAAAGAATGAAAAAGGTGTTGCCAGAATTGATAGATAGTGTGTTTTTGTGCAGGGAGGCAAACAATTTTGACATTAATGATCCAGGGGAAGCAGAATGCAATAAAATACCACTGCTGTTGGGTCTAAATGGAGGAAAAAGCATTCAGAGTAAGCTGGATTTTTATGAGTACACTAATGGAAACATTTTCCTGATGCAATAAATGTTAATTAGGAGGATATATCAAGGATCAGAGGCAAGAATTAAAGTGGGCAGTTCCTCTCTGATGAGATATATTTGAAGAGGAACAAGGTGAGGATGTCCTCTTTCCCTTTTGCTTTATATTTAGGGCATTGGCAAGGAAAATGAGACTCCTAAATGCAAGAATATAAATAGTATGGTAATCAAGCAAAGTTGGCTTTATTTGTAGATGATATTTTGTACCTGATAAATCCAGAGGAGGACAGTTTCAAGTCTGTGATATAAAAACTAATGAAGATAAGACTATAGCCTTGAATTATTAGCACATACCTTTATAGGGACATGGAGTATATATTAAAAAGACTTATGGCAACTACAGATATGTGGGAACAGACTACAAAATATACTATAAAAATGATAATCTGGAAGCTTTATTTTTGTGGATATCAAGATACAGGTAGTGAAAATGTTTGTCGCTTTAATTTTATACAAAGGTCAAGCATATTTTTATCAACTAGAGAAGTTGTGAGCAATTATTAGGCTTTGTATACCAGGAAATTCCAACTGGGTAATACCCATTTTCAGTGGAGGCCAGTGTTGACAGAAATTATCTGGGAGGGGAAGCGTTAAGTGGGATAAGTTGATCCAGTAGGAGGAGGTGGTTTACAATTATCTGATTTGAAGGGATAATTTAGAGCTATACAGTTAAGGCTCATATACATAACTCAAACAGAAGGTCAAAATGGAAAGGTATGATGAAGGGGGGGCAGAGTTCAAGAAAGAGTTGGATTTTGGATGCAGGTCCTTAAGGAGAATAACAATACAGAATATTATATTCATAAAGTAAGTTATTCTAAGAACTAGGCCAACACAAGAATGGCGAAAGGAGATCCTACCACTAGGACGATGGCAAGAGTGGTCTGGAAGTTACTGGTGAAAACTGGCTAAAGAACGAAGGTACTGATTGTTTGGTCTCACAGAAGAGTTACAAGTAGGTGTATGCCAGAATTCAGCTCTATGCCCAGTGCTGTTCATACTGGTGGACTACATTAGCAAATAGGCTGGAAGGGGACAGGCCAACAAAGTTGCTTTATGCAATGTGACATTACAAGCAGACTCTGAGCAAGATCAGTAAAGGACAGGGGAATGGAATAGAAAACTGAAGGTAGATGGGATGAAACAAAGCACCAGTAAGACAGCTGTAATGGCAGTGTATGTTGCAAATCGGGAAAACAGATGAACAAGTTAACAGCTTCAAGTATCTGGGAGGGGTGGTTGAGGAAAAGGGAAGGCTGAATGACAGAGGATGCAGCCAAATGGCACAGAGTGTCTGGGGTAGTGTATGACAGAAGAATGCCAAAGAAACTGAAATGTGTACAAAACAATGGTGCGATAAGTATTACTGTACAGTACAGAAACCTGAGCAGTTGAGGAAGAGGTGATGAAGTGCCTGAGATGGCTGGTAGGATGCACACTGTAGGACAGACCAGAAACCAAAGTAGCTCCAACTGCAGAAAAGATCAGAGAGATTACAGTGGGTTTGGGCACAAGTGTAGAAAAACAAAAGAATCTGGTAAAGATGATTTGGGACAGACGAAGTAGGCAAGAGATAGAGGTGGCTGGATTGTGCAGGAGAAACCTGCAACAAGAAAAAGGCAGGAGAATGACATTGACTAGACAGATGGAGACAGTTGCCATGACACCCCAACCCCAAGTAGAAAATGGGGGTTGATTGTTCTGCATTTTCTCAAATTTACTGAAATCTGCTGCAGACAGCCCACACCAAGTACAACCGTTGTTGGCCTACAAGGCTACTGCACTAACAGAAGGTGGAGTCAAATTAAATGGAATCGGGAAGTAATTGTACAGCTACTCACTTTAAGCAGAAACACATTTCTTAAACAGTTACAGTGAAATAAAGTAACACTTATAAACTTTTAAGTTCAGATAACTAAGGAAGACATACTAAAGTGAATAAGAAAAAGTACAGTTTTGTACCTACCATAAATGTAGATGTTCGAAGATCCACATTGCTGCAGTCATAACCTGTGGGTAGTCCGCTGTCCTCGGTCGGCCCGAATACCAAGGTATTAGGCTGGCGTCGGTCATGGCGCTCAGATCTGACGTCAGTGTGTCCCGGTATTAAAGCGCATGACCGACGTCATATCCTCAGTCTTTTCTTGCCCCAGATGTCAGAAGGCCCAAAAAGAAAGGCCACAGCCTAAAATAGAAAAAACCTCCAAAACCCATGTACAAACAATATCTACAACCTAAACCAAACAACCACTCCAAACTACAGAGGGGAAGGAGGGAGGGTAAATTGGACTGCAGCAATGTGGATCTTCGAACATCTACATTTATGGTAGGTACAAAACTGTACTATGTTCTTCATCTCACATTGCTGCAGTCATAACCTGTGGGTAGAATCCCAAAGCAAAAGTAAAGGGAGGATGGCCAAATCATAAAGCATTGGGAGCTGCTAATAAGCCCTGCAAGACTGCAGTGGCAAACCCAGCCCTAGATTTGGAATAAAGAGGGAGATGGTAATGTTTAGAAAAAGTGTGCACTGAACTCCAAGTAGCTGCTTCCAAAATATCTTTGGTAGTTACCCCCCTCAAAAAAGCAGTAGAAGTGGCAGTAGCCCTAGTGGAATGAGGTCTGATTCCAGCCGGAACCTCCTTACCATGATGAAAATAACAAAAGGCAATACAATGACCAATCCACTTAGAAATAGTTTGTTTAGAAACAGGTTTCCCCTGAGAGCTCAAAGCAAAAGAAACAAATAACTGTTGAGACTGTCTGAAACTTTTAGTCCTGCTCAAATAAAAATGCAACTGCCTATGAATATCCAAAGTGTGCAAAATTTTCTCCCCTTTATTTTGGGGATCAGCATAAAAAGTAGGCAAATGAATAGATTGGTTCAAGGCCACATTTGAAACCACTTTAGGCATAAAAGTAGGGTTAGTACGCAGAGATACCCTATCCTTATGAAAAATCAGGAAGGGTTCAACTGCCATGAGAGCCTGTAATTCAGAAACCCTTCTAGCAGACGTAATGGCCAACAAAAAAGCAGTCTTCCAAGACAAAAACTTTAACTCAGACGTAGCTGCAGGTTCAAAAGGAGGTAAAGTAAGTTTTTCCAACACAAAATTGAGATCCCAGGAAGGAGTAGGAGCTCTACGTGGGGGTCTTATGTTCTTTGCCCCTCTAAGGAATTGTTTAAACAAAGGATGAGAGAATAATGGTGGGTCACAGTCATAGTGAGCAGAAATGGCTGCAGCATGAACTTTTACAGAGGAGAAAGACAAACCTTTGTCTAATAATTCTGTAAGATATTGAAGAGAAACACTCAAATTAGGCCTGGAAACATCAAAACTCCTTGCTGTGCTCCAAATAAAAAATCTCCTCCATTTATCAGCATAAACTTTCCTTGTACTAGGCCTTCTGGCCTCCAAAATAACATTCAAAACTTGAGGAAGCTTCGACCCTCCAGGTTCTAGAACAGAATATGCCAGGCTGTCAGATGACGGGACTGAATCCTGACATTGAGGAAATGATTGCCCACCTGAGACAAAAGGTGTGGAATTGAAGGCAAAGGCCAAGGAGGCTCCCGTACTAAACTCCTCAGCAGAGGGTACCAGTGCTGTCGAGGCCAATCTGGAGCTATTAGAATCATGGAGGGCTTGTCTTGTCTGACCTTCAAGAGCACCTTGGAAAGGAGAGGCAGAGGAGGAAAGTCATAGACGTGAAGATTGCTCCAACTGAAGGATAGAGCATCCACTTTCCAAGCTGTGGGATGAAACATCTTCGTGCAAAACTTTGGCAACTGGAAATTTAGTGGAGAAGCGAACAGATCTATGTCTGGAGTCCCCCATATCACTGTCAACTGTCGAAATACATGAGGATCCAACTTCCACTTGTGGGGATCCACCATCTGTCTGCTCAAAACATCTGCTAAGGAGTTCTGTGCTCCTGGCAGAAACCTTGCCTGAAGAGTGAGGTGCATACTGAGAGCAGTCTCCCACAGAATCATAGCTTGTCTGCAAAGAGGGTACGAATGGGTTCCCCCTTGCTTGTTGATGTACCACATGACAGTTGTGTTGTCTGTTTGAATCAACACTTGTCCCGGTGAAGTAAATCCTTGAAAGCCATCAATGCAAATTGGACTGCTAACATCTCCTTCAAGTTGATATGTAAATGTTGAAGTCTGGCAGGCCACGTGTCTTGAACCCACTTTCCATTGAGGTGTGCTCCCCAAGCCTTGTCCGAGGCATCTGTCATTAAGATCTGACTCGCCTCTGGTCGGGTCACAGAGAGTCCCTTGTTTAGGTGACATTCCTGAGCCCACCACAAAAATTCCTTTTGAATGCAAGGTATTATTTGAATGACAGTGTCCAGATCGTGGCAGTGTTGTGTCCATACATTTTTGAGATACCATTGTAGCTTCCTCATATGCAGTTTGGCATTGGGAAGCACCAGAATACAAGATGCCATGAACCCCAAGGCTTGAAGGACTGTCCTTGCAGTCAGCCTGGACCGTAGAGACAATTGCTGGAAGTAAAGTGTAAGGTTCCTTTGCTTGTCCAGGGTCAAAAAAGCCATCTGGGAAGCTGTATTCAGTCTCACACCCAGAAAGCACATTTCCTGAGAGGGTACTAGACTGGACTTTGTTTCGTTCACAGAATACCCTAGGCACCTTAACACTGCCATAACATACTGTAGATGGTGAAGAAGCTTGTTTTCGTCTTGAGCAAGAATCAGGCAATCGTCCAAATAAGGATAAATTTGTATTCCTCTTAACCTTAAGAAGGCTATCACCGGGGCCAGAACCTTTGTGTACACCCTGGGCGCAGTAGACAAGCCAAAGGGCAATGCAGAGAACTGATAATGTAAAGTCCCAGCCCGAAAACGCAGGAATCTCCTGCAACTGGGTCTGATAGGAACATGAAGATAAGCCTCTTTGAGATCCAGAGTTACCATCCAGTGGTCTTTGCCCAACAGAGGCAGAAGTTGTTGCAACGTCAACATTTTGAATTTTGGAATGTCCAGGTATGTGTTGAGGATAGATAAATCCAAAATTGGTCTCCAAGTGTTTCCTTTCTTTGGTACAAGAAACAGGCGAGAATAAAATCCTAGGCCCACTTCTGACATAGGGACCTGCTGTATAGCTCCATTTGAAGAAGTAAAGAAATCTGTTTGTGAGCCTCTACTCTTTGCTGAGGAGGAACGTCTGGCATGCCTTTGAAAGGAGGCAATGTGTGGAAATAAAACCTGTAGCCTCGGTTTATAATGTCCAATACCCATTTGTCCTGGGTGACTAAAAGCCAGTTTTGCTTGAAAAGTGCTAACTTTCCTCCCAAAGGAGCTGCCAGACAGGAGGGATCTGGCAGCTGAAGATGCAGGTCATTGGGCCTGTTTACGAAAGGACTGGCCCCTGCCCTCACTTGTAGATGGTGCAGGGGAACTCCACGTTCTAGGCCTGAAAGAACCCTGAGCTCTGCCCCTACCACGTCTAGATCTGCCCCTAGACTGTAAATCAGAAGAAGGGTAAGCCCATCCCTTAGTAGGCCAATTTCTGCTAAACTTAGGGGCTGCACCTGCAAAAAATCTTTAACAGTCTGCATAGACTTAGCCTTGTCTTCCATTTTCTTTAAGACAGACTCCACAGGAGGACCAAACAAAACTTCAGACTGTAAAGGAGCATCCAAAATTCTAGCTTTAACATGCTCTGACAAACTCTGATCCTTAAGCCAGGCGTGCCTGCGAATAACTGATCCAGTGGCAGCCACCCTGGAAGAAGCCTGTAAAGCATCGAAACCACACTGCAAGGAATGCTTACCCACCTGATCAGAGGCATGAACCAACTCCTGTAATTCCTTACACTCTATGCCCTCTGCCAAAGCATCTACCTTAGATTTCAATTGAGTAAGGAGAAAATTCTGGTACTTTAACATATGAAACTGGCAATTCAAAGCCCTCATTGCTAGAGTGGAAGAGGTGTACACTTTTTTACCCCACCTATCCAAAGCTCTAGATTCTTTATCCATAGGAACTGGATTCTTTACAACAGAAGCCCTGACACCCTTAGGTCCCTGACTAATAGTTTCTGGGTCAGCCCTAGGGCTCTTATACAGATATTTATGAGCCTCAGGCACTCTGTAATACCTATCAGGTTTAACTGGCGCAGGAGGCAAAGAGTCTGGGTTAAGGGAAGCCTCAGAGAAAACATCCTGAACAACATCCAAAACAGGAGGAATAGCTAAGGGCCGATGTTGAGGTAAAAACAAAAATTCCCTAAGCCTCTTTCGGGAATCCGAGAAATCCTGACCTTCCCATTTAAAATGCTCCCTCATAGAATGCAAAGTTTCTGAGAAGGAAAAATCCTCTGGAGGAGAAGCAGAAGGACTGGAATCCTCTGCGTCCGAATCTGAATAAGGAGGAAAATCCTGAGTGTCTTCAGCCGAAGACTCTGAGTAATCTGAAGCCTGTTCCAAACTTTCCACTTCTGGCTCCACCCTAGGCCTCTTATCTGGAGGGGGCATAGAACCCTGATTAAGGAAATTAAATCTTCTGCCATTTTAAGCATGTGTTTTTTAGGCACAGAGCCTGCAGAGCTAGGACTGACACCTGAGGAAGGCAAACCAGGCCTGCCCTTAGAAGGTACCTTAGAGACTGAAGGAGAAGGCCTAACCACCTTAGGCAAAGAAGGGAGTACAGCAACCTGAGAGGCCCCCTCAGCCTGACCTGACTCCTGAGAGGCCACATCTTGCAAAATTAACGTCTCCCCCTGAGACTCAGCTGAAACCTCGGCTGGATCTACAGATTCCAGCGTAGTTTCTAAAGAACCAGCGTCCGGAACGGACGACTCATCCTGCTTGGACCTTAACGACTTATCCTTGCGCTTCTTAGCAGAAGCAGGCGTCGGAGGATCCGACGGCATATTGTAATTACACCGCTTCCCAAAGACAAGCCTAGCACAATCTAACCTACGTTTAATGGTGCGCTTATTAAACCTAGCACAAAAGCGACACCCGACTACGTCGTGCTCAGGCCCCAAACAAGGAATACAGAGAGAGTGGTAATCCCTATGCGGTATCTGTTTCCCACAAGAAATACAATTATTCACTTTTTCTGACATCCGGAATTAACTGAGGCAAGAAAAACAAAAATATTCCCCAACGGGGTACTTAGCCCAACTTGGTTTCGGTCTGAAACTCGAAATACGAAAATTTCAGAACGCCAAACGGCACTTGCAAACGCTGCTTCTGCTTCGGACCATGCGGCAAAAAAGACTGAGGATATGACGTCGGTCATGCGCTTTAATACCGGGACGCACTGACGTCAGATCTGAGCGCCATGACCGACGCCAGCCTAATACTTTGGTATTCGGGCCGACCGAGGACAGCGGACTACCCACAGGTTATGACTGCAGCAATGTGAGATGAAGAACATCATTTGTACTTCATTTTAAATGACCCAGAAACTTTTCAAATAGAAACAGTGCCATCAATCCTTCCATGCTTATCCAAAGAAGGAATGTGCTCTTTGAAGGTTTTTTTTTTTTTTTAAAACTTGTGTGGGATCCAGTCACTACCAGTTCAAGAGGACACTTCCCTTTGGTCTCTCCCATGGAGTGTTCAAATACATCTGTTGTGGCAGTCAGGCAAAAAAATAAGACTCTTTTTTTAACTTTACTTTATTGGCTACTACATCTACTCAAAAGTCTGGTGCAGATTCCAGAGACTGCAGAAATTGTTCTACTTTTTAGGTATTCATTGAAAGTCTTGCAAAATCTCTGTTAAGCTACTCTTAGCTGTTCATTTTTTTTTAAAACCTATTTAACTAAGCCCCACTGGACAGAACTGTCCCTTTTCAGGAGTAACCTGGAAACACTGTCATTGTCCAGTTCAGTGATTTGCACATTAGCTGCAATCTTGAGACCTTAGCATGCAAAGCACATCTTCCATAAGACAGGATGCAAACAGTTCGAGAGTTTCACTATTCTCATAAAACATTTGCTCATGTGTCTCAAGACAATAGCTCTTCATCACCATAATATCCTACACTGGAATTCACAGGAGGGGGGTTATGATACAGTTGGCAGATCCCATGGCCTATTGTTTTTGAAAGCATGCAGAACATATACAATATGGCAGATGTAGCTGCACAACTTCCTGGATGGCAGCCGTTTCAGTAATCCTGTGTGTGAGGAAGGGTGCTAGGATGAAATAGGTTTCAAAAATCTAGACTCCTTGCAGATGGTCATTCACATCATGTACTAAATGGTTGGTCCTGCTATGCTCCAGTCCAAATATGGGCTTTGGATTCATTCACACTCTTCTGCCATTTTAACTAATGATGTTTATACAGAACACTAACCAGTACATCATACCACCTCCCAAATGGACTTGACAAAACTGGTCTCTGCTGCTTTTGCCTTACTGGATGCTGTCAGGACCCTCCTGTCTTATCTACCTGGCATGTTATACTTTGATACTCAGTATGGTTAAGCATGTGGTTGTTCATGTTGCAGTAGTGGCCAAACCATCCTTCCCTTCTATGGCAGATACAAACATGTAAAACAAAAATGACTGGATCTGTTTATTTGGGCAACCTCAGAATGACTGGATCCTCTCTCTTTTCCAGTTCAGTATAGGATTCAGTTTTTCCCAGACTCATTCTACTGTTAGATACTGCAGCTGGGCAGACCAAGTTTCATTTTGGCTTTTTTGAAGGTATGAAAATCCTTCCACCACAAACGGTATCCAGTCCTTTTGAAACCACTCTTAAGATACAGTTCTGCACTGTAAAACTTAACTTTGCCTTTGTTCAACCCTGCAACATTTGTAGCATTAAAATTACATTGTTTCAAAACATTTTCTAATATCCATTATGTCAACCAGAAGGATATCTAAACTGCAGTCTTCCACATATATAAAAGCCATGCTCTGTACTAACACCCCTTCTTTTACGCTTAAAAAGGGGGCAGAATCCAGTGGCAAGCAATAGTCACTGTCTTCTGTTCTGTTCACAGTATTCTAATCGTGTCTACCTTCCATTGTATGAATGTGCACTCAGTTGAAATGCTGCTTTTATAAGATTAGGCCTATTAGAATTGATTCATGTTTTCTTTGCCCAGTATAAATGATCTCGCTAACTAAATGACTCACTGATTGTATCCTGTTGTCATTCTAAATGCAGTGTGTTTCTTCCTTCTAACCTGTTTTTGTATTCTAATACAGCAGTTTTTACATCCCCCCCCCCCCCAGAATATAGCTTTGGAGGGTACTTTTACATCAGCTACCTTATCTTTACTTAACACTTTCACATGGCACTTTAAGCCAAATGGGATGTCCAACTCGAGCTGCAGAGTCCAATTTCATAGGAAAACATTTCCAGGAGATTAACTTTGCTCTCTCATAGTGTTACCAAGGGCAGACTTGTTTCCAGATATCTAATTGTGTATTTTACCAATTTGAAGGAACAGTTGCAACAATGGTAACATACCCACTCTGCTTTCTCAGGTATACAATTATTTTATTATACATTTCAAAGGAAATGGCACAAGTCTACTCTCTACAATCCTGCACTTTGTCATGTCTGATTAATTTCCAGTACCCCACATCCACAGCAGCTACTCTCCTATCCCAAATTAGCTCATTGCTGTGGCTCCTAAAGGTGTCCTCAGGGCTCATATCTGCATGACCAAGAATTTTGTTTTATGCCCTTACAGCTACATTCATTGACTACATGCAGCGCTGTTAGAGGTGATTACTACATACAATACCTGAATGAAACATTAACGCACACCATTGTGTGCTGCATAAAAATGAAGATTTCTAACTCCATCTCAATGGGCTAAGTTTTCATAGAATATCTTATTTGTGGCTTGTTCCTCTGGAAAATCAAATGAAGGCTGAAGTCAGTAAATGGGACACAAGTTCAGGCTTCATATCCTTCAGAAATGCAAAACCTGTTATTCTTTACTGATAAAGAGATGCAGTTGTGCCCATAAGCTTAACTAGAACAGTCCCTTCAAAACTGATGAAATCTCAAATATTTCCATTATCTGTTTGGCATGGCTAGTAGGGATTTTAGTTGTGCAGAATAATTGAGACCCATCATGAGATTTACCATAAAAAAATTCTCTGTGGACATCATGACAGAATTGGTCAGACATAATAGAAAGGATATTTAATGGAGAAAACAGATGTAAACTGTGATTATCACTGATCTGAACTATTCTCCCCAGTAGCTTGGAATTTTAACTATGATGCATATGACAGCTTGCATTGTTTTTGTATAGTAATGCAGTTTGACAGAAAATAGTACTTGCCCTACATATCAGGCTTTATTCTCAGTGCCAAGTATGTACACTGCTTCTGCTTAAAAGTATCCAATCTCAGCCTATCTATAAGTGTTTCTGCCTACGGGCTAGGGAACAGCCACCATCACTCCTCAGCCCATTTACAGACTGGGACACAGTTATAGGCCCAACAGTCCAAAATGCAACAGCATAGAATGTTCATAGCATAACTCCTTTCATGTTGATAAACTACATCCCAATCAGACTTTGTGAAGGGCAAGCCCTGTCTCCTGACCACTAAGCATCTTTGAAAAGTTTAAAAGAGGCAGTGATCACACCATACATGCTGATTCTCTCAATCCAGCCAAGGCCATTGATATTACCCACTTGCTGGCATTCTTGAAAAATTAGATAGGTTGTTGCCTGCTTGATTACAAGTTGTTCATCCAACAGATCCCATGTTAAAAGTTGCCTTCTCTAAAACTTCTAACTAGTTGTGAAGAGGGACAGCTTTACCCACCCTCCTCTCTTTGGCAAGTACTCTGCAGAGATTCAAGCCAGTATGCTTGATGTTTGCTAATACTAAGCAGCTCTAGCAAGAGCTGGAATATGTACATGTCTACCATATGGTCTCAAACTTAAATGTAAATAAAGTACAACACAGCATTCACCAGAAATATGCTCTCTCACCTCAGAGGTCAGAAACAGTACTTCTCTTCAGATGGATATGGTCAGTGGAGACCTTAGTACTTCTCTCAGTCACCATGGTTACAGGCTAATCAGGAAATTCTTTCTGGTTTAATTTGCGGGCACATCCTCAAGATTAAAGTTATCACATTACTACTCTTCCCATCACTGAATTCAATGCAGCACTGGCATGTATGCAAGTATATCACTCAATTAGAAAACTCCCAAAGATTTTGAACATAAGGCCCTCACTCCTTCAACTATCACTGGATTAGCATGGCAGTCAAACCTGGTAGCATACTGGTTTCTCCAAGGTGACCCAAGTCTCACATTTTGAGCCACAAAAAAGACCCAGTTCTATTTGACTTTCTTTGCAAAACTAGGGACCAAAATCTACATGACAAAGACTCATTGGTTGAGGGGACTTCCAAGATGGCTCCACACTGAGTAACAGCTCAGTTGTAGCTCTCCCACTGTCAAGACACACACACTGAATGCCTTTTTGGGTAAATTTTAGTTACTTGCTAGTAACTGCACTGCCTGGATGCCAGCAAAGAAATACAGAGCCTGAAATAAAATAAACCACAAAAGGTGAGAAAACACTGACTGGGAAAAATCCTGCTACTGTTCAGCAAAAAGCAGTTCAAAGTCCAGCTATGGTACAAGACATTACTTGCAGCAATAGAAAAATAAGTCAAAATGTGCTCAGAGACGATTAAAATAAAGGAAACAAGTATATAAACTCAAAAGAAAATGCTGGAAAAAATAGAAGTCTTAAACAGTTATTCAGATGAGCTGATAAAACTGCAAAAAGCAGATGTCAAAAATAAAAGGCCGAGTATAACACTGCTCGAGACCTTCAAAAACTAGAGTTAAAGAGGGCAGAGCATGTAAGAAAAAACGGAGATTTTCTGCTGTGTCAGACAAACCTGGAAGGAACAGACAATATTATGAAAGTACAAATAAGCAACTGGACTGGTATTCCCACAGCAAGTTAATTGAAAGGTACATTATGTGTATGCTCCAAACCTTGCCATGAGAAAGCAGCCCAAACCTAATAGAAAAGATGCAATCCTACCAACAGGATGAAGTGATTGACAAAAAAAAAAAAAAAAAACTGTGGCAGAAGGACAAAGTTGGATACAGCAGAAAGTTTGTGAAACATGATTACTCACTGTACACCAGCAAGCAGACAAGTAAATTTATTCCAGCAATTGGGGAATGACGATTGGTAGTTGAGTGTCAAGATGCTGTATCCAGCAATCTTAGAATTTTTTTTCCTGGAGAGTCAGTCATTTTAATGCAGAGCAACTTCTCTTTCGGCTATTCCCGTTAGGGGTTGCCACAGCCACTCTGTTTCCATTTCTTCCTGTCCTCTGCATTTTGCTGTGTCACACCAACCACCCACATGTCCTCTCTTACCATATCCATATACCTTATCTTAGGCTTTCCTCTTACCTGGCAGCTCCATCCTTTTCCCAAGATACCAAACATACCTCCTAAGCACACGTCCAAACCAACGCAATCTCACCTCTCTGGCTTTGTCTTCAAACCGTCCAACCTGAGATGACCCTCTAATATACAGATTCTTAATCCATTCATTTCAATGCAGAACATGCTAAGCAAATACAAAAAGCATGTCTAACAGAGTGAGTTAACAGAAGGGTATACTGCCTTTTGTTCTAATAAAAATCAGAGTGACTTTGTCAATGAAACCTTTTCCAATGTGCCAAAGGAAATGCTGGAGAGAGAAAAATCACAGAAGTTGGCTAAAAACCAGGAGTACACTGGAAAATAAACCAGGGACTGGAGATGGGGGATGAACAGGATGCAAGTTAGAAATTAATAAATGTGGGATTACAAAGCATCACATTTGTGAAGTAATGGCTAAACAGGAAAACTTGGAAATATTAGACTAATGTGTAAGTGGCAGGAACTCCAAAACATATGCCATACTTCACATCAGTATTTGGAACAACATTAAGGAGAGGAAGCAACTGTAAACAATTTTGATCCTAACAGTTTTTATTAAAAAAAAAAAAACTGACACTGTATGTTATATGGATACTAAAAGTAAACAGGTGCCCTTTTATGTTTAGCTTTAAGAAATGTAGGCACTGCAATGTAGAAAGAAAACCTAGACAAAAGTACGTTTAAGATAATAGGCTGTAACCTTGGGTTGTTGAGATAAGGGGCTGGTTGTAAATGTACACATCAGGATACAAATAAAACAGATGCTTTTTCCTACTTTTGCACAGGGGAATGACTGGATGAAGACTCTTGGCTTGATCTAACTGCAAGTTTTAAGTGTAAGCAAGTAAATAAGAACACTAAATATAATGAAAGTTTTACTTCAACAAATGTTCATGGTGCAAAGTGAGAATCTTGTAGCAGAAGGCAACTATCTGTTTATGCTTCTATGGAGACAAGTGATAAAGAGGGCAATACTTTCTTTCAATGGCTGAAAGAATGGTTTCCCAAAAGCATTCAAGTTGTTTTCCACATCTGGGAGAAGAATAAAAACAAGACAAAAACAGACAGCACTTGTTGCAAATAGAAGCACAGGCTGTACCATCAGTCTTAGCATGGACAACCTTAACAGGTCAATTAAAACCTGAGTGTAGCTGTCAGAGACAACTGTTCATATTAGGACGGTTAAAGTTAATTTTAAATGAGTATACAGTTTTGTGTGTTTGTATTAAGTTAATAGGTTTGGGGTTGTTTGCGTTTCCATAAAACAAACAAAATCTTGTATTATCGGACATAGGCTCAAGTCGATATGACAACTGTGTAAAAGATCAACTTGCCAAACATTAGTGTACGCATGCAACAGAACCTGAATCTACACATTTGAAAGTAGCCATTATAACAGATGGGAATAACTTACCATAATGGCAACATTTTCTGTATCTTTGAACATAAATGGTTTCATGTAAAGAGATTAGTGAACTCCTAAATGCAAAGTGCAAATAGCTGTACTGTAGGAGACACATTTGGAAAGATCCGAGAATGTGAATTTGATAAAGACTTCAGCTGAATATCTGGGACAAAGGAAAGAGTACTTATAATTACTAGAAGAGCTCCAATAGTAATAGAAGATAATGGTAGATTTGGGCTATTGGCAAGGGAGGAAGGTTACACTGTCATGCATTTATTTTCCAACTAAAACTGCTAAAATAGAGCTTAAGAAAATCCTGAGAAAAATTAGCTTCCAGCAGGATTGCTTTGGGATGAGGACTAATTTGACTTGCAATAGTGAGGATGCATTAGGGGGGCCTAGAAAGGAAAATAAAATAGGTACATATAGAAATTGAAAATATTTGGTATGGAAGATGTGAATTCAGTAAGAGCACAGAGAGAATTTGCATTACCCCCCCCCCCCAGTACAAAAACTGGACTAGGCTAGACAAATTATATTTCACAGAAAATGTGCATTTAATTAAACGTTGATACTCATCCAGTAACTATTTCAGATCATGCACCAATAACCAAAATAAAAATGGAGGGTAATGAAATGGGACACTTTCTTCCTACATATCTATTAAGAATTAAAGGAATAGGTAATGAAAATGGAGTTAGACACCCCCCCCCCCCAGAAAGTATAGTTACGGAGTGGGATAAAGTAAAAGTGGGGTTTAAAAATAGGGTAGAAATAAAAGATATGGTCAAGAAGCAAAAAAATTTAGAGGGCCTGACAAAGTTTAAGATACTGCAGAATAAGGGGAATCTCTGATAAGAGGCACAATTGCAGAGTGCTACACAGAAAATAAGGGACTACCTCAGTAATATGCACGGGTTGAGAAATTGCAGTCACTTTTTTTGACAATTCCAGAGCACAAAAGCTTTTACCACAACAACTTAAGCAGAAATTAGGAAGAGTTGTTGCCAAGCTTAGAGAGCCTACCACAAGAAAAATAGCCAGAGATCCTATGGAGGTATTAGAAATATTTTGGAAATTTTATGCAGAGAAGTGTAGAAATCAAAATGCAACCAAGTATTTATGGAAGAATTAAATATGCCAGGGCTAGAAGCAGATGAGGTTCAATTAATATGATAGGAAATAAGATAAAAATGGTGATGTATATAACCACTCTACAGGAATGCCTCCAGGAACAGATGGTATTCCTGTGGAAGTTGAGGGGAGGGGATAAAGATCTGGAAGGTTTTGTTTAACACTATTTTAAAGCAGCACCATCCTGGAAGAAAGCTGTGGTGGCTGTAAAAACCCATCATATCTAGCTTCATTATAGCCCCATTTTGATTCTAAACCATGATGTTTCTATAAAAGCTAAAAATGTCAAAGGTTGCCAAAAAAAAGATAGAGCTAATCAGTGTGGTTTTGTGGAAGGGAGGCAAAACATTTAATATCAATACAATGATTATTACAAGAGAATCACAATATAAAAATACCACTTGAGAGCCTGGAAGCAGAAGTAGCATTCAACCAAGTTAAGCTAGGATTTTATGAGTAGGGCACTGAAGACTTGCATTCTCTGATACAATAAGAGGGGGATATATGAAGGATAAGGTCAGATGAAAATGGATTTTGCAAAAAGGAGAGACATGGCTGTGCTAAATACGTATTTTCAGAAGATGGAGGAGCATAGGGTGACATACAAGAGTGGAGGAAGCTGCACACAGGTGGATTATATCCTTATGTAGGAGGGCCAGTCTGAAGGAGATTGGAGACTGTAGTGACAGGGGAAAGTGTAGTTAGGCAGCATAGAATGGTGGCCTGTAGGATGACGGTGATCCAAGAGGAGGAGTGTGAGAGCAGTGCCAAGAATTAAATGGTGGAAGTTGAAAAAAAAAAGGTGATTGTGAGGTGGAGTTCAAGAAGAGTTAAGACAGGCACTAGGGTGAGGCCAGTCGAGAGTTACCAAATAGCTGGGTAACTACAGCAAAGATGGTAAGGTGCTTGGTGTGACATCTAGACAGAGGAAGGAGGTCAAGGAGACTTGGCGGTGGAATGAGGAAGTACAGACAGGAGAGTATACAGAGCAAGAGGCTGGCAAAGTAGAAGTGGGATTGTCAAAGAGATGAAGAAGACAGGAGTATAAAGAGATGAGGCGCATGGCAAAGGAGAGGTGGCTAAGGATAAGGCATATGGAGAGTTGTATGAAAGGTTGGACACTAGGTGGAGAAAAGAACATGTACTGATTGGAGAGAGAGACAGACAGAGCTGGGAAAGATGTGCAGCAGGTAAGGGTGCTAAAGGATGAGGAAAATGTACTCACAAGCGAGGAGAGTGTGCTGAGCAGACGGAAAGAGAACTTTGAGGGGCTGATGAATGAAAAAGAATGAGAGAGAAGGTTGGATGATGTGGGGACATTAAAATCAGAAGTGAAACAGATCAGCAAGGAGGAAATAAGAACAGCTATGAAGAGAATGAAGAATGGAAAGCCTATTGGCCCAGGTGCTTAGGAGAAATGGCACTGGAGTTTTTAACCAGATTGTCTAATGAAATCTTGGAATGTCAGAGGATGCCTGAGGAGTGGAGTAAAGTGTGTTGGTACCCATCTTTAAGAAGGGTGATGTGCAATGCTGTAGTAACTACAGAGGGTTAAAATTGATCAGTCACAACCTGAAGTTATGGGAAAGTAGTAGAAGCTAGGTTAAGGGAGGTGATAATAATTAGTGATCAGCAGTGTTGTTTCATGCTGAAAGAGAGCACTACAGATACGATATTTGCTCCGAGAGAGTTGATGGAGAAATAAAGGTGGTCAGAAGGAGTTGCATTGTGTCTTTGTGGACTAGGAGAAAGCATATGACAGGGTGCCTAGAGAGGAGTTGTGGTATTGTATGAGGAAGTCAGGAGTGGCAGAAAAGTATGCAAGAGTGGTACAGGATATGTACGAGGGTAGTGTGACAGTGACTGATGCGTTTAAGGTGGGATTACATCAAGGATCAGCTCTGACCCCTTTCTTATTTGCAGTGGTGGACAGGTTGACAGATGAGACCACACAAGAGGCCCTGTGGCCTATGATGTTTGCAGATGTCTGATCTGTAGTAAGAGTAGGGACCAGGTTGCGGAGACCCTGGCGAGGTGGAGATATGCTCTAGAGAGAAGAAGAATGAAGGTCAGCAGGACTAAAAATGTATGGGAATGAGAGGGAGTATAGAGGAATGGTGAGGATGCAGTGAGTAGAGTTGGTGAAGCAGGATCAACAGTTCAGAGTAATGGTAAGTGTGGGAGAGAGGTGAAGAGAGTACAGGCAGGAATGGGTGGAAGTGTGTCAGGAGTGATTTGTGACAGACTGGTACCACTAAGAGTGAAAGTGAAGGTCTACAAGAGGGTAGTGAGACCAGCTATGTTATATGGATTGGAGATGGTGGCATTGACAAAAAGGCAAGAGTCCGAGCTGGACAGAGAAGAGTTAAAGATATTAGGATTTCCACTGGGTGTGACGATGGACAGGATTAGGAAGCAGTATATTAGTCAGCTTAGGTTGGATGGTTTGGAGACAAAGGCAGTGACGAGATTGCGTTGGTTTGGACATGTGCTGAGGAGGTATGCTGGGTATATATTGGGAAAAGGATGCTAAGGATGGCGCTGCTAGGTAACAGGAAGAGAGAAGGCCTTAAGATAAGGTTTATGGATGTGCTGAGAGGACATGGAGGTGGTTGGTGTGAGAGCAAGATGCAGAGGGCAGGAATAAATGGAAACAGATCAGCTGTGATGACCTCTAATGGGAGCAGCCAAAAGAAGTCTAGGAGGCAAAGTTAGTGTGTGTGGGTAGAGGGGGGGGGGAATCCTCTCTGATGTTTGACCAGAAGAGAAAGGCATATATTTACATTATATTTTGAAAAAGAAAATAAGATACTCAATTTCAAGGATGTAATTGGTATGGTAAGTTAATTTTATTTGCAGACATGTTGCACCTGAAAAAATCAGAAAATGACAGTGTTGTGGGAACACAGTCAAGTCTTTTCAGGGTAATAGCTGTAAGCTATATACCCACACACAGTGGTTCAGCAATACTCATTTATGGGGACATGATAAAGTTACTTAGGAGTATGGTTTATAAAGATTATGCCAGCTACGGATACGCAAAAAAAGAATACAAAAATGGAAGCTTTGTTATATCAAGCTTGAAGCAGTGAAAATGATCGGATATCAATCTTCACATAATCCCTGTGGGCTCTGTTCCGAGCCTCTGAACCAACTCGTTCACTTCAGCTCCCACCTTCCAAACTCTAGAGCTAGGCTCTACACAATGCTCCTCTATAAATTACCTCAGATCTCATTTGCCCCTGTGTGTGTCAGACACATTCAACCTCTCAAGCTTTGGTGTTACTTGTAGTAGGTTTTTTTCCCCCATCTAATTTTTTCAAAGGTTCTATTTTCTTATAGATCGATATTCCCCCTTAGTGCTTTGTGGCTTTGCTACCGGCTCCTCCTTTGTCATACATGTGATGATCCCCTTCCCTTCTGGTAGTTTTCTTTAACATATCATTGCTGGTACTTCCCTTACCTCTTTAGGTATTTCAGGCTACCATAGTTTGCACCTTTTCCCCTCCATTAAATTTTTTTAAAAATTCTCTGTTCCCTCTTTACCAGTGTGGGCATTCTTTACCTTCAGTGTTAGGCCTAGTTTTCTGCATGGCTGACAAGCCTTAGGTGCCAAAAGTGCGAAAGGAATATGCCTGATTCAGATGGGCATGCATGTGTGTATTGTTTGGGGTGCTGTCCACCTGCAAGAGGATTGCACAGTCATGCTGTGTCTGCCAGGACTCAGAGAAACAAGCTCATCTTAAAAGGATTGTTGAAAGGAGAATTTAGAGGCCATGTCTGGACTGAAGCCAGCTCATCTTCCTCCTCATTTAAACCAAAGAAACACTCGCTCAATACCAAGCAGTTCCTCGGAACCACCTGCAAAACTTAGCAGCCTTCAGGGGACAGTTTCCTTGGCACCTACAGGAAATAATAATTCAGCACCAACAATTTCTTCTGAACAGACACCCACAGGTTCGGTACCAGAGCTTTTGTCAGAATCAAAGCAGACTTCATTAAGGACACTACCTAGAACATTCTTTGATCTATTTGGGGGCCCTAGTGCACGCCTGGTACCAAAACTACCTAGGTCTCCTTTTGTGTAGGCTGTTAGCTCCACTAAGATTCTCTCTGAATCAGATACCATGAGACTGGTGGACCAGCTCTTGACAGAGAGGGATTACACCTCCATATTTGGTTCCCAGCCAACTCTGCACTGGGACCTGGCCCTGACGGTTCCAGTAAGAATCTCTTTACCGGAACCAAGAACTGGCTTGAGCTCCTCCAGTTTATTGGAAATGGAGATCTCGCAGGGTCAAGGCTTTGCCTCTTGTTCCAAAAGGTACGGTTAGACTTCCATTTTTTCAGAACCTTCTATGTCTCTGTGCTTCAGCATTTGGCTCAACCCAGGCTTCTGCAGCAGCCTCCTCGGTGTGGGGTGGGTCCACAGTTCTGGAGTCTATTTTGGTTTCAGGCTCTCATCCCTTTACATGGGGGGGGGGGGGCAGCCTTCTGGATCATGGATAAGACCTTGCCCATTATGGACTCCCAGTTCTGGTACTCCCTTTTGGACCAAACACGTGTCAGAGCTACCAGCCTCATCCCTGCGACAGGGGGGTACAAAAAACTCAGGAGAGATCCACCTTGGTGGTTTCCTCTTCGGATACCCCCCCAGGAAGTAAGCACTTAAACTCCCTGGAGGAATTCTTTACTGAGGATACAGATTTTGATGAGGGGAAGGTTCCCCCAGGTCACCCCCGATAATCCCTTTTGAGACATTCTGGAAATCCTGAAACAGAAGGGTAGCTGGACTTCCCTCCAGCCTTCCTCAAAGGAATCTGCATAACTGGAGGTTTTTTGTGCCCAGCCCTCTACCTCTTGGATCCCTCTGCCCACACAACCTCAATAAAATGATCACGCAGCAGGCCTAGAAGATTCCTGACTCTACTCCATTGAGCCAATCCCCAAGAGGCCTGACCAGATCCCTTCTGCCCCCAAGAACAAGCAGCATTAGGCTAAGGGGTATCCTCGTAGACACCTTGGTGACAGCAGCAACAATAAAGGAACTTGCAGAGGAAAGTCCTATCCATCCTAAGGAGTTTAGGACTATGGATAGGTTTAGGAAATGCATTTATGCTTCACTGAACTTCTCTGTCCGGTCTGAACTACCTGGCGCACTTCATCAGGTTGCAGAGAGATCCTATTAAAAAAGAGTTGTCACTCATAGCAGTAGCTGAAGGGGTGCAAGACAAGTTACCCCTCAGCTCGCCACCCTCAAATCATTTTAACTTGTCCATGAGGCTGATTGCCTACACAGATGAAGGGATGACAAGAGCAGTGGGTTCAAGCATTGCCATTAGCAGACATGCATGGGTGCACTTGTGGCTTTGCAGAGCCATTCAAATCTTCATTCAACACACTTGTCTGACAGAGCATCCCTATTTGGATCAAAAGTACAAAAAAAAAACAAAAGACACTGGCCAGATGTGAGAAAGATGGGAAGACTTTCTGCTGTTGGCATACACTTCTCCACGCAATGGCCCTATTCCAGGAACAAGAGAAAATGTACTTTTCCTAGAACAAAGGGGGAAGTAACAATGGAGGACACCATCCTTGGGGCAGAGGTGGCCTGCAGAACCAGGGGTCCAGATATTCTCTGGTAGCTCCTACCAGCGCTCTTGGACAGAGGTGCTATTGCCTTCCTCTGGAAGCAGTCATGGGGTGACTGGTGCAGGGATAACTTGCCTGGCTACAAATGAGATCGGACAAGTGAGTGTAAGGAATCTCCAGAGGCTACATTCCCTTTTTGAGAGAGACTGACGTTCCACCCAGTCACAGGCAAGCAGTCAGAAATTCAAAAAATGAATTAGGAAAGGGTCATCCAAGTCATCCCTCCAGACCAAACAGGATCTGGGTTTTACTTAAGATTCTTTAGTGCCCAAAAAGACAGGAGACCCATTCTGGATCTCAGCCAGTTCAACAAACCAAATTCCAGATGGTCAGTACAGTCAATACTTCTGACAAGTGGATGTGCTCTATAGATCTTCAGGGTGCATATTACCAAGTAAAACTGGACACACTCCAGAAGATTCCTGCGCTTCTGGCCGAATGCCAGTCATTTCCAGTTCAGAGCACTGCCCTTTGGTCTCACCACAGCCCCCAGGGTGTTAAGCAAATGCATGGCAGTGGTAGCAGCTCATCTCAGACTGCGGGGATTTAGTGCTTTTCCTCATCTTGACTGGCTTACCACTACCACCAGGCATCAATTAGAACGGGCATTACAATAAATCACAAAAAGTCAAATTTACAACATACTCAAATCGGAATTTATCAGAACTCTAGGAATCGCTTCATTCCCAGTAGACCGGCTCCTACAGATCAGATTGCAAGTAAACAGTATGGCTCAGAAGTGTTCCAGACAGACATCCTACATGTGCTGTGCTCAGTAGCAGCCTCTATAACTAGTCCCCTTGGCCAAATATCACATTCGGATTCTACAATGGCTTCTAGCCTCCCAATGGTCATTAATGAATTAGCCAATATACACTGCAACTTGCTCACCAATTACTGCAAACAAGACCCGTCTGGGTAACACCATTCCAATGAGATTCTTTTGGGCCATCCCTTCATCCTTCCACAGCACCAAGCCATAGTAATTGTGGATGCTTGCCAGATGGGGGAGGGTATTATCTGGGAAGGACTGTCCAAACAGGAAGCCAATTTGCACATCAATGTTCTAGAAATGAGGGCTGTGCTCTTGGCGCACTGCAAGATGCCCTTCCCTTGGGAACAGTGGCAATTCAGATGAACAATGTCAGTGGTCTGGTACAACAAATGAGGAACCAAACCTTACCCACTTTGTTCAAAGCCCCTCAATCTGGAAGTGGGCAATTTCTTCCAACTGCTTTCACATGGCAACGCATATTCTGGGGAGCTCCAACAAGACAGACAAACTGAGCAGAATTATTCTAATGCCTTATGAGTGCTCTCAATCTTGTAGCGATGAAGATATTCTGCCACTGGAGTAAACCTTGCCGCAATCTGCATCTCCCCTCTGAACAAGTTCAGCAGTTATTTTGCTGTAGCCCCCCCCCCTAAGGGAGTCACCCAAAGATGATTCTCCACGATTGCCCCCCCCCCAGGTCTCCTGTATGCCTTTCCCCCCCAACTCCTGTGCTATCCCTGTTTCTAAAGAAAGTTAGAAGGTTTGATAACAATCCTCATTGCTCTGTTCTGGTCTCGACAGGTTTGGTTTCCCTTCATCTACGTTGGAAACCTTGGATTCTGGACTCAGATCCATTAACTTATCCAGAGTGTATGGTTCATCCAATCTGCAACATCTCTGGCTCAGTGTGTGGCTTCTCCAATTCCCATGATTGCCAGGCATTCTTCCCTTATCCCACCAGTCTGACAAGTCATTTTGACCCATCACAAACCTACTAGGAAACTGTACCAGAGTAAAAGGGGAAAAAAATTGCTAGGTGGGCCTGTAATTATCTTGATCCTTGCATAGCTTCCATGGATAAAGTATTGGATTTTGTGGCAGTTTATCTGGCTCTTCAGCCTCTACCATTTGGGTCCATCTGGCCGCAATATCCAATTTCCATACTGGTTTGGATGGTTCTTCACTTTAAACTGTAAAGCTTTTTTGAAAGGAACCATAATGTTACAGCCTCTGCTCCATGGGATTTATCCTCAGTCCTACAGATTTACTCCATTCCCTTTTGAGCCCTCAGCTACTTGCGACTTAATTTCTGACATGGAAATATATTTGCGATTACTTCTGCAGGAGTACCAGAAATTAGAGTCTTGTTCTGCAAGTCCCTCCTGTACATTTCACAAGGATAGGGTTTCCCTAGAGTCTAATCCTTCCTTCTTGCCAAAGGTAGTTTCAGAATCCAATATCAAACCTTTCACTTTCCATTATTGGAGAGCTAAGGGAAAAGGCTGGTGAGTACTGTCTACACTTACACAGGCAGTTACATTTTTACCTTCACAGAACAAAGGATCAGAAAATCTAAGTTTTTGCTTTTTCCTCACTTTCCTTAGGTAACCCAGTTTCCAAGGTTATCTTAGCTAAATGGCTCAGAGAGAGTATCAACTTTATCTAAGAGACTTCACCCACCATGCCCTGTGAAAGTCCATTCAACTACAGCTGTAGCAGCTTCTGCTGTTTTTCATGGCAGAGCTTCTTTAGATGACATTTGTGCAGCAGCTACATAGACATCTCCATACCTTAATCACTCATTAAACGACCAGCTCTCTAGGGGACATGCACCTTTCAGCTTGACTGTGCTCAGGAGTATTTTTCCATGAGACGTCCAAGATTCAGGTAAATAGGGATTGTCCCAGTCAAGGATTACGTGAAGATAGATGTCTTACCAAAACATTCAGTGTTGGAAATATTCACTAATCCCCCCCCCCCCTCAACCAGAGACTTAGTGGACCGAATACTCCCATGACTGGCTTCATAACAGGGACACAGATCTGGTCTCAGTCTACCATTATTTTAAGCAAACTCCGAGGAAAGAGAGCAGGCTTATTGGTAGAGCCTAGCTTAAAAGGGGAAAGCTGAAGTAAACGGCAGAGTCTGTTCAGAGGCTCAGAACAGAGCCCACAGTCAAGGATTAGTGAAGATGACACAGATGGAATGTTATAGCAAAACATAACTAGTCCCTTTAGTATTACAAAGGTCAAGCATTTATCAACCAGTGGGGAAATTGTGTATAGCAAGTAGAGTGTTGAATGATCTTCACTGGAAAAAAAAGAGCAAGAATCAAGTGGAATAAGTTGATCCAACAAAACAAGGTGTTTTGGGATTACCCCATTTGAAGGGATTTCAGTTAGGCGCCTACACACAAGCAAAAAATTAAAAGTGGAAAGGGATAAGATATGGGAACCACAAGAAACAAGGAGACTGGGGTTTTAGATGCAGATCTTTGATAGCCACACAGAATACTATATTCATAAAGTAGAAGAAAATATTTAAGAACTAAGCAAACATGGGAATGGAAAAACTATATTCTGAAGCTAGGGTGACTGCAGTTAGTGGTACTGAGAATAGGCAAGAGGGGGCTGGAATTTACTGGAGAAAATTAGCAACAGCCAAGCTATTGGGAGCAAATAGAAGGGAAAGGTAATAGAATGGAAAGAGGCCAAAAATACATTTGGACTGTAGCTAGAGACTGCATTCTCTATCAAGGATTAATAATGCAGGCAAAGAGAAAGGGATCAGTGAGCCTAAGACCAGCACTGTTAGAGTTTAGTTGAATCTAGAACAGAAGCTGCCATTAAAAAGGCACAATTGGCAGGGTATATGATTATAGGAATCAGAGGTTAGAAAGGATTGGGAAGAGAGAATAAGCAATTCAAACAGATAAGTTGTGCACTGCTCCCAAATATGCAAAGTGTAGACTTAAGATTTCTGCTTGAAAGGATTTGTATAGTATTTTTATACCCTAAACAGAATGCAAAATTTTTTCCTCAGGGAGATTGCAAATGGGAAGGAACAGGTACTTTTTGGGAGTGTAGAGAGGACAAATTCCTTGTAAGCCATCAGAAATACTGAGTGAGCATTGCTGTTAACTAAAATGATTTTCTGAATTGTGATAAAAGATCAGAATTGCCTAGACATAGTAAGGCCTTGCTAAGTTTAGTTCTGGTGGCTGCCAAAAAAAAAAAAAAAAAAAAAGCAATTTAATGGAAATCAAAGTTTAAACAAACCATATTACAAGCAGTGAATATAGCAACATGTAAAACTTAATTCCTAAAAGTTCACGCTTATGTAGAAAAAAGGGGGGATTGTGGAAACAATATACAGGATATTTTGGGGGAATGAGTCTAAGGCAAGAATTGAGTTAGCTATGCAATGCTCAGAGCATAGTAACTTCCTAATAGTCAGAGGGCTATTAGGAGCCTAGCCAAATTTTACCCTTGTTACCATAATCAGCACCTATTGCCCCTCTCCAAGAGGGGTGGAACCCCTGTGGTGAATTTAGTTACCCATCCAAATCAGCCAGATTGTGTTTGAAGAGGGCCAGTGAGGTGCTCGGGTGTGAAGTGGGAGTCTATTTCAAAAGGTGTGGTAACCTCAGATACATTTTTTCCTCCAGCAGGTTCTATTGCAGTCACATAGCAGGTTTCGGTCTTTAAAGCAAGTAATCCATGTGCCATTTGCTTGCAGATATGCATTTCCAATTAAGTGAGGTCACAGATCCCCTTATATGCAAGGGAGAGACAGCCTCCAAGTAGTCTGTATGAAACGGAATAAAGTGACAGTGATTTCAGTTGATCCATGTAGGATAGCTGAAGACCTTCAATTTGTGAGGAACCATTGTGGTCTCCCAATTGCTACAGGTGCTTTGAAAGGTACTTACCAAAAGGGGCATTGTACTCCAATTACTGGCCTAATGTGTGAAGAGTACAGGAGGGTGATTGGCTCAAAAAGTGAAGTTATGCTCTTACTTATGTGAGCCATACAGAATGCTCTTACCATTCTAGAGACATGGTGATCAAAGGCAAAGTTGTCATCGACCCAAGTGCTCAGATTTCATCACTGAATGCATACTTAGGGTATTTATTGCCAAGATCACTTTGAAAGGGCGAATACATTTTTTGTTTAGAATCTGAGGCCATGACTGACACCAGTCATTTCTTTGCACAACACCTTATTGAAAGATATAACATTTAGAAATTTTATGACTGCACCCAGTTTGCAGTCATCAGCAAAAGTCCCCTAGTTTTAGCTAGATTCTGAACATTAGAGGTCTCACCATTGGGAACAGGTCCACTGCTGGAGGTTGATTACTCCATTTTAACGGTATGGGTTCTATGATAGCCTGTTCATAACCCACCCTACAATAAGGGTTGAGGTCTAGCTGGTTGCATTTGTCAGTTATGCATGAGCAAGGGATAGTGTCAAATGCCTTGGCCAGGTCTAGGCAGGCTGTATGCACAAATTTCCCCTTGCCCAGGGCCTTGATTGTCTCGAAGTCAGCCAGGACTAAGCACAATTTCCCCTTGACAAATCTAAACTGGGTGGGATCTAGTGTTTGGAGAATACCTATATCTTTAAGGTCCACAGTGATTCTCTCCATGGCTTTGCAGAGGAGGCTAATAGGTCTATAGTTCCCAGGGTCAGTAGAAGCACCACCTTTCTGCAGGGGAGAACTGTGGAAGTTTTTCATTCAGTTGGGATGACGCCAGTGATTGAAGAGAGTAGCCAATGGTGATGTTAACTGAGCCCATATAGGACACAGCCTGGGATGTTCAGGTCAAACTGATTCTGTTTTTAGCATTAAAGATATTTATGATATGACAAGGTAGGGGACAGGGAGTGAAGTTTTCACTGAACCTGTTGGCTAGCAGGTTAGCTATGTCATACTCTGTGCATGTGATACCATTCACTATCAGTTTGGTGAAAGTCTGAGCCTTACCTTTTAGATTACAGATGTAACTAAACACCTTGTTTGTCCTTGGCTGAGGAACCCAACTTAGCTTCAGCTTGCCTTAACTTAAGGTCTTATTCGCTTAAGATAAGCAGTGGAAGGAGTATCTCCATTTTAGAGCCTGCACCTTACTCCTGGACAGCAGTCTTCCTTTTATTGTAAGGCCTATTAATGGTGGTTGTCCACCAGGCAAGGTTTGCCTTTCCTTGAAGAGCTTGTTTTGCTCCCAACAGGTACTGCAGAGTCGATGCAGTTATACATGTGCTTGTGTAGGGCAGTGGTATAGAGCTCAGCAGTTACTGGTTCCATCAGAGGGGAGAGGTGGAATAAAGCTCTTTATACCACCCTGTAAGAGGTTAAGATCTGCTTTGGAAAAGATTGTCTAGTTGCTGCTAGGGGAGGGTCAGGCTTGATAGATGCCTCCAATGAGACTGGTCTGCATTTAGATCTCACTAGGGATAAACTCGGGGGGGGGGGGGGGACTACAGTGGTCTCCCATATTTGGGAGTTGGCACCCCTGGTGGGGGTGTCAAACAGCTGGTCAAGGGCACTGGAGTCAGTCAAGGAACTTTTGGGCATGCGAGTTTGAACAATAGTAATTCACCCAGTTAATGCTACGGTAGTTAAATTCACCCAAAACGATGGTGCTAGGATGCATCTTGATAGACTCACGTTGACTTGAATAGGTGTCATACCAACAGTTAATCACACCTAAAGCACCTCTAGGTCATACTGTTTGACCAATCTGAGGGGTCTACCCTTTGTTTCCTTGCTTTCACTTTGTGGTCTGAAAGGTGTGGAAGGAGGTGTAACCCAGTATGGTTGGGGTGCTCTCCACAGCCTTTAACCAGGTCTGACTACACAAATGTCAGTGTCCACCAAGGTAAGGCCTGCTTCCAGTGAGTGCAGTTTCATGTTAAGACTCCTAGCATTTAGCAACATGACAGTGAGGCGGTTTTTGGTTGGTAGTATGGCTTGAGTTTTGTCCTTGACACCGCCCAAAAAAATTCACTATGGAGTGGCAAGAGCCTTAGCCAGTTGCTGAAATCCCATGGGTGATAGATGAAGACCATCTCTGGTAAAGCAAAGGTCCATTAATCATATCATCCCTGGCTGACAGATATTGGATCCCTTTAGCCTGGCACCACAAACTCTGCCAATTATTGAAGGAGGCATAAGTGAAAGTAAAATGCTGCTAAGGGCATACCTGCCTGAGACAGTCTGAGCTCAGTTAGGTCTCTTCATATAGTCCAGAGGGGTATCAAGTCACACACACCAACATGGACAGTCATAACAGTACCTGTTTGAGAAATAGGAGTGCATGTGTGATAGGGCAGATCCTGACAGACAGCTGACCATAACCTTATCCAGCCTGGCGAGAGGAACATCTGTCTCACAATAGAGTAGGACTAAGACTTAATTTAGCCTTATGGGCTTGAAAGGCGAGACTCCTGCATGATCTATTGTGTTTTGCGGAGGAAGTATTGTGTAGTATGCTTGTGTTTGGGAAGTCTCTGATGTTTAGGTAAGTTTATGGCGAGGACCTATGTATGCATATATGATGTGGGTTTGGGAGGAGTAGACGATTGTGTGCATGCTGACAAACCTGCTCAGTGTCAGATGTATTGACTGGCATGAGAGTGCATGGATTCACGGTTAATAGTTGCATATCTAGCTTGTGTGCAAAGTAGAGGGTTGTCTGTGTACCTGAGGCAGTTGTTGCACTGCCTCAGGATGCCCATGTCAACCAACTGGCTGGAGAAACTGTGGGAAACCACCCGTACTGCTAGGTGAAGAAACAGGAATATGGTAGAAAAGGTCACATGTACAAACTAGTGGGAGAGTTGTGTTACTACCTTGGAGGCGATTCTTAATGCTACACTAGGAGGTACAGTGGGGCCTCAAAGAAGCAATAATGGGGTAATTACCCAGCTTCAGTAGGCTAAAGATGAGGAACTACACTGTAGTGACAACTGTATCAAAGGGAAATTGTCAAAATGAACTGTCTGGCTATGGTGCTGCATGACGTGCAAACAAGCAGAAACCCACAAATAAAGCTACATCACAACAAAGTTGACCATTTAACCCACAACAGGCAAAAACAGTAGTGAACACTTTCACATTCAATAGAACACTTCAGACTTGATGCAACAGAACTCCTCAGTTAATACAAATAGGTCACCAAGTGAATGACATCAATTTTCTTCATGAAAATCACCCCGCCAACGAGTAGAAATCTGCTCAAGGTTGGGGGTTAAAAACCCAATACCTAGAGCCCAAAAGAACCAATGAGGTGCTTTACTCCAAGCTCTAGACCAGTTAGGGACCAAATCAGCACAAGCACAATCCTCTCACTAGCGATTAGAAGGGCCCTTTCTAAATCAGAGATGGCCTGGAAAATGGGCTCAGAACAGGCAGCCACTACAAGCAGCAAGGCCCAGAAACAACCCCAAGTCTGGACTATGCTACAGCTACCAACTATAGCTTAGTAGGTAAAACACTACAGAAATGTTTACCACAGCAGAAAAGCAGTGAGACAAAGTTAAGACACCTGAGAATGCTTTTAACTGCACACAGTTGAATGCTATGCTCCTTGGCAGAAAATCAGAACAAAGATGCTTACCAAATGGAGAAATACTTCAGTGAAAATGGCTAAAGCTTCAGTGAACAGTTGACAGGCCCAGTAAGGTAGACAATTGCAGTAATAAAACACAGTAAAAGTGGTCAGACAAGTGTAATAAATGGAAAGAAAGGCAACTTTTTGGAAGCTCAGAAGCCTCTAGCCATCTGAAATCTCAGCAGAGTTAATGACTGTGCCCCTCTGTTCAGCCCAGTAGAAACTTTGTACAAAGTCCTGTAGTTAATGTTTGCACTGGAAAAAGTTATGATTTGTTCCCATTTCTATAAAATGGGAAGTACATCATAAGTGAAAGTTCAGTTCAAAACTGTTCTTGAGGACAGTTTCCTAACTTAACATAGTCCTAGACTACAGTAAGAGATGAGTACTATTTCAGCCATCTGATTTTAGTCTTTATTATGAATGGCTCTGCTCAATTTAGAAGGGTAGCACTATTTGTCAAGAAATTATTAAAGGTGTACATGGCTAGGCACCTTACAGCTTTTGTGATCACTTGCTTAGTTTCTTGTAGCAAACTAATCCAAACCTCCTCCTCTCAACATTCAAGTTAATACTTAAGTACACAAATTACAATAGATTTGTCTTACAGTTTGGAGTACAAGGGAAGAGATTTGCATTTTTTAGATGTAGAATTAGAAGACCATATAAATGTGAAGATCAGCACAGAGGTGCATAGAAAATGGTAACCGTGTTTTAGATGGTAGAAATTGCCATCAACCACATCCAAGTCACTGCATATAAGCAGACTGAAATGAGAAATTGAGGCTCAAACACATGTATGTTTAAACAGAAGAGCTACAATGAGGTTAGAAAGATTACATACATACAGGTGAACGATCTAGAGGTTACTTATGTGGACCACGGGATTTAGGAACCATGTACAAAAAAATATGGTTACAGCATATTCTAGTGGACAAGTAGAAAGCCCAAATAAAACCTTAAGCATTTTATTTTGCTTTGATAAACCACTTTGAGGGTGGTAGTATTAAAGATGATTGTCCATGATCATTTAACCCAAGGACACTACAGAACCATGTTTGGAAGTCAGCCTGTGGTAGATGTTCTGTCAGTACACAGTTAGGCCTCTTAATTTAGTCCATAGCCCTAGAGATGTCTATTGTTACTACAGAGGGTATCATTTATGCCCTTTATGTCCACACAACCCGGTACAGAGAAGCAAAAGGGCTTTCACAATAAGGATGCAGGAGCATTTGAGAAAGTGCTAGAAAGCCCTTTGGCAAAGCATTTTAATTTTATGGAGGAAATGGTTTAAAAAGGTACCTTTAGATAAAACAAAAATTTAGCTCTAGACATCTTTTCAAATATGTTACACTGACCTGCTGGTTTAAAATGTTAAATGCAACTGGAAAATGTTATTGAAAGACAACTGGGCATTAGTTATTTATATTCATTAGTTTAGTTTAACTGCCACTTTTGAGCAGCTATTTGACGACTTCTTAAAGGGAAGAGAAGAAATAGTAGTATGTAAAGTTTTGGATTTACTGGCTTCTGGTGTTTATTGCATCTTGCACCCAAGTTGTAAGACCAGCATTTGCCTAGATTTGGGTTTGCTACATTTCTGCTAGTTTCACAACTGCATACAGCTTTTAGGTAGCCAGGCACACTTTACACCATTAAGGAACCCAATCCAACTTTCCAGTTACTCCAGAGCAATGGCTGGTTAAATGACTTACTCAAGACTGCAGAAGACTAAGGGAATCAAACCTTGCACTTTAAGTGTAGTAGCAGCTCATAGCCTTAATCCTGTATGCAAACTGGTAGACTTGATTATGTTGCAAATCTTGGGACACTGCCCAATATTTTGGTTTCCCCACTTCTTGCAAAGATCAGCAGCAACTAAAGAAACTGCTATTGTGCAGTCCTACAGCCACAGTAAAATGTATACTTACAATATTTTGACCCAGAGTCAAACACCTCTATTAGGCCAAATGATCAAAGTATGGACTGTGTTCCTAACTAACCAGCACCTTTTAGTTTCAACAGCTTGTCTCTCCAATTGCCAGTGGCATTTTGAGCATTACTTTGTGCCCATCTGTTGTAACTTTCAAATGAAACCTTTATTTTCTTAAAGAAAATTGATGCAATGTCTTTTTAAACCTGTGTCAGACCAGGACTGTAAAGCCAGCCAAGTATAGACCAGACTTTAGCACAATTCTGGGAGATGAGAAGGTTTAAGCACATGGGAGTGAATGTTACACAACATACATCTGTGGCCCTTGGACCCACTACTAACAGAACAAATTTTTCACAAATACCATACACTAAAAAGTGTATGCTGCAGGGTCTTCTCACTGGACTAGACCTGGCACACCTATGCAAGATGTCCAGAAGACACTAGTCATTCATCTGACTTAAAAGTAATGGCTGCTCAGATCCCCCCCGAGTTGTGGAGGATCTTACCCATGAGAAGTGAATCCAACTGTCCTGCAAAGGACCATCAAAAGCAAGCCCAGCTAAGCTGCAAAGGAACCTAGTTTAACAGACGCACTTTCAGGCACTACCCAAAGCTTGTTTTGTAGGCATGGATGACTGTTGTGGGCTTCTCACCTCAGCCCAATAGAACACTTGCATTACTGCAGCTGATGCCCAGATATTCAGCCTACCCCCCATATTTCACTTAGACTATCCCAAGATTGCCTTGAAATAAATCATCTTGTTACCATGGTCGTGAAATCTCAAAAGGTTTTAGCAATAATGTTCCTGAAGTCATTACAGGGGTGTTTTAAATTTTCAACTCTATGCAGTAGTGGGAATGTGAAGCCATTACGGTATTTGTAATACACCTGTTGCATCCTGAATTTTCACTTTCAAAAAGCATAGCACAAAGTGCTCAGCTTCAGACACAGCAACTCTGGCACCATTTGCAATGTCACACAAGCTGATTAGGTTACATATTAAATTTTGGAAATGGTGAATATTTAACAAATGGTCTTTTGTAACTTCACAATTGTTCAAGTTTAGTAATGTACATGTCAGGTTTAGCTCAGCTACAGCCCAATACTGGTGAGACTACCCGTGCTCCCCCAAAATAAGACTCTGCATACATCCAGGGTGATATTCTCAATGTACTCCACCCTGAATAAGCCAGAGCACAATGCTCCCTTTGTCATTTAGGCATGCACAGAAACTAGAGCTACCTCTAAAGCCCGCTTAGAAAAAGGAACCAAGGCACAACAAGCCTGCCTTATTTAGACCACTTTTAAGTCTTTCCCCTCTGCTTAAGTCTCCTATAGATTGCAGAGTAATTATACCTGGCTTAGGCATCTGCAAGCCCCACTTATGAAACTTGCATCTTTGTAAATCAAAGATCAAATAGTGACAATTCAGATCCTTGTCCTTTTACATGGTGGAGACAGGTGTCCAAGATTGCTCCCCTTATGGAATAGACTTCCCATCCATGTGAAGCCAAGTTAGTCTACTGTATTCACCAGTAGAATCACAAGCTAGACAAGTGAATGGGAACAGAAATTTACAACAGGCCTGGCACCCAAATCCCTTAGGGACAAATAGCTTATAAATTCCTTCCCTCAATGTCCGATTTGCATAGGGGATATTTTTCTGGATAAAGAGTATGGCTAGGCTTAGACCCTCCCCAAACAAAAAATAGCCTAGCAAATATAGGAATCAGTACAGATATTATTCAGTTTGCAGTATAGGATCCATATGTACCTCAGTTCAGAGCAAGTGACTATGGTTGAAGCAATTTGCTTTCAAGTGTTGATTATCCTCATCCAACAACCCAACCACTGTGGATGGTCTTCAGGCTATTTTACTCATTTGAGCAGTGTTCATGACCTTGTTATATTTGCCTATTAAAAACTTTGTGGGATAGACCAAACATGAATGGTTCTATATAGAACAGAATTCTTAGTTATGCAAGACAATTAGCCATTAATGCCCTTAAAATGGGCATGACCTAGGGACCTCAGAGGCTCCCTTGACAAACTCAAAATTGATCCAGAAATTAGCCCAGTCACAGCAAGTTTATCCCTCACATCCATGCAATAAAGCCCTTCCCAATTTTTACTTGTCAAGCTAGTCCTCTTGGAGCTCAATTCCCATATGCATGTCTCACTGGCTCGATTTCCCCATCCTTGGCACATTTCTATAATGGGGATTCAGGTCACTGGCTTACAGAGTACTGCATGCTTATACAAAGGTGGGGACAGAATGTCCAGGAAGCAAGCCTGTAAAGTGTTGGTAATGAAGTCCATGTTTATTCCTATGAATGTCACTAAGCAGACCACTCTTGAGGAGATTGCACTAAACAGTGCCTCAAGATTCTGTGCAGGATTAAGGGGTCAACTGACCATGCTGTGAATTTTGGGACTGGCTTGACATTTAAAATGAAAGTGTTAACTGGATTAGAACACTTCACAAGTTTGATGTGGGAAATTTACTACTAAAAACAATAGTGGCAAGCAGCCTAATTTGTACTTCAAAGGCTTTTAGAGGCTAGACAACTGGGAGTTGCTGCTTAGGTAAAACACTGAGCTGCTGCAGAGGATTAGGTGGTTACAAGGCCATATTCTAGTACTAGTCAAAATCCACTGTCAGGGAATTGAAAATTAATCGCCCTCTAATAAGAGGTGCTTGTAGGGTCTAGAAAAGGATTTGGTGACTTTCCAAAATAGAATAGTAGTAATTTGGCTTTTTGTGCAAATGAGTACACCTGGCCTACAGCAGCCTTTAAAGTATTAGCTCATGGGGTGGATGCAGATTAATGGCACTGAAATGTGCTGCTGGATAGTCCAATCACATACAGGGGAGTATTCTCAAGCTAGGGTGCCCCCACACCAGTTATACAATAGCTACCATGCAATTGTCCCCAATTGACTGGCATATGCCTACTCAGTTACAGGTTCCCAATAGACAAAGCACCAGCATAGTGCTTTAAGTGACATCCATACGACTTACCTATCCCAGTTGGGGATGTGGGACTAACATTTACAGTTGCCACACTACTTCTGTAAAGGAATCTTACTCCAGAAATGGGGTAGATTCTCATTGTTTGGCACTTCTAGCACAATGCAGGTTTAGGTCTGTAGAGTAGGCATTTGCCATAAAGTTTAACAGAACAAAGCTGAAATTCAGGCCCGATGATGGCAGGGGACTACACACAAGGAACTTGCCATCTTGTCAAGTTCCAGGTCTGTGTAGAGTGGCAAACTGCACCAATATTGCCTTTGGGACTGTACAAGGCAAGCAGCCAAGGAAGCACAAACATGAAAGTTAAAAACTAGACCAGCATTATTGTACTGCATTAGCTACATCTAACCAATAGACGTACCAATCTGAGAGCTTCTTGCAGCTTTACTCCACCAATGGACAGTCCTGAGCAGCTAGCCTAAAGGCAGGTTTCATAAGTGCATGAGTAAAGGTAAGGCATCAGGCCATGGGAATGTTTTGGTGAACCAGATTGTTCTGGGGGTGTTTAGCAAGGTACACAAGTGGGAATGTAGCCTTGGAAAGACTAGGTGGGAGTCAATTTCAATGCAATTAAAGTTTAGGTTTAGTCCTTCCTCCTACTTCAGTTTAGCAACTCTAATGATTACGCCTCCAAACAGTCAAGTTTACAGTTCAGCACAAGTACCTCATGCCCCTGCAAGAGTTTTCCTGGAGCACAGTAAGACTACAATGGTGGACTTTAAAAACACTTTGGTACAAGTTTCTCTCAAACTTTAATCTGTGACAAGAGTGTAGAAGCAGCAAGGCTTGCAGGAAGTGTTTCTGTGCCCCGACTGCACCCACAGTTCCGAGTCTAGGTTCCAGAATCCATTTAGTATGGAAAGACCAAACTACTAGTGTAGAATGGAGATAGCTGGCCATCCTCTTTAGCCTGCAGCAGGCATCCAGCCTTCAATGCAGGATTATGACCCCCATATTCAGTGGCACACAAGAGGTGACAGCCATTTACCTCAGACTGCCTAGCATGCCACTCCCACCAGGAATGAGTGCAGTTAGGAAGAGATAGTACACATTACTACATAGAATAATACAAGCCCACAGCCAACTAGTTTGGCACTGAAGTCAGTGTAGTGAAACAGTACCCAAGTGACATTCTGTCACTTGACTATTTAAGTTCTTAGGGTGCTGGAAAAGTATAATGCAGTTGCCTCAAATAGCTTTATTACTGTTTCACCAGTTAGCATAGGATTTACTTGCATCATGACACCACTCTTGACCAAGCAGTATGGGTAGAAACGGTAATAAAAATACAAACTCTGGTGTAAAATTCAGAAAGTGTAATTTCAGAGATACTTTAAAACGGAGGGGATTGCCAGCAATTAAACTTCAGAGAACACAGCTCAAAGTTAATGGCTTTATCCAGTCATAAAAGACAGAAACAAATAGTTTTAAGATGCACTATATACCACCTATAGCCGATGCACCATTTGATGTAAAAATGGCCCTGACAAACCTCAAATTCAAAGTTTTTTTTGAAGCAGCTAAACTTATTAAATCACAAGTTGCAGCAGTTTTGACAGCTTTACACACAGCTGCACACAAGACAGACAAGGTGGGAGTTGTACTCCAAAATGATCTGCAAGTGGGACATTAAGCATGTGCTATACGAAATACAAGTAGGGAGGGGAAAAAAAAAAGAGTCTTTGACCATACCAATTTGAGTACCTCAGGCTGTCAAAGGTATAATTCAGAAAATAAGCATGTGTGCTTTTGTTGGTCCAATTGAAGAGGGAAAATCTAAACATGAAACAGCTATTTAGGACATATGAAAGCTAGAATTCCAACAGGTCACAAGAGATTCTGTATAACTGTTACTGTACAACAGTTTCTCCAAAAGAAAGCTTCAGACTGATTAGCTATGCAACATTAAAGGCATCTCCAACTAAGAATGCAAAAGTGGTAAGTTACAGCATTAAAACAAGTCACATGGAAATTATTGTTTATTACTACAACACTTTGTAAGATACAAGACCACAGAAAGAATCTAGTTTAGACAAAGCATAAGCAAAGGCCCAGTTACAGCCAAACTGGGCCTCTCACTGGCAACAGCTACATTTCTCAGCAGCAGGCTTGTCATCTTTGGAGGTGCATCCAGTTCCACATTTCTCACAATTAGAAGGGCAGCAGGAACAGCAGCCTAGAAAGGACAACAGTAACTTAGTATAACAGTAGGAGCAGGTGACATAAAAAAACTGTAGCCATTAGTAATAAAATCTCATTAGCTCAAAGCACACCTCAACCTCAGACTAAGAGGTCTGGACAAAGGCACAAAGTGCGTGGGGGGGTCAGCAACTCAAAATAGGGACAAATTTTAATTGCACTTAAGTTTCATATCACCATATCACCCTAAATGTACGAGCTCAAACGTCTCAATGAAGTGCCAGAAAAGCCAATTTTATAATGAAACGAAAAAATGAGGCAAAAATTGGGAGGTATGCTTAATTATTCAGCAGAACTAGAGGTCCCTAAAGAGACATCTAAAATAAGGATATGCACACATTGAAGGCAATCAAGTCTAAAGCAGACAAACTACAAACGGGTATATCTTCATCGAAAGCAAAAAACAGAATTAAGACCATTAAACTAAACTTAAAATACAATTGAAAGTTTTAAAATACAATTGAAAGTTTTAGGATAGATGAAGTCTACTATCCCAGTTTATAAAAGTAAAACATCCACTTACTCTTTTTACAGGTTGTACACTTGCAGTCTTTGCATTTGCAGTCTGTGCAGATGCAGGCATCACCTAGGAGGATAAAATAAGGTGCTCTGCTTAGAAAGTTACAGGAAAAAATCTCAAACACTGCACGATAAATGAGGTCAGACTACATTAGTTCGGTACAGAGAAATGAGATCAGCCTACATTAACCAACAAAAGCAATGCATCCAGCCTCACCACTGCTAGTAAAAACGGGCTACTTCCAAGTAGACGCTAAATACAATCTTAAAATTCTGGATAAAGCCTGCCAGAATGAAGGGGGATACAAAAGCCCAAAAACAGGAACAGATTTTAAACATAACAGGATTTGTCGTAGCATGCATTTTTTTTGTTTTCTGAAAAATGTGAAGTCAGAAAAATCCTCATATCCTAGTGATTAGAAAAAATATTTTGAGGAACGGACCAAAATATGGACTTTCTGCAAAAAATACATAGTTAAAAAGGTACAAGTCGCAAATTTCATATTTTTAAGTTTTTTTCTTTTCAAATACTTAGAACAACCACCGCCCCCGCCCCACACACATAAAAACGCGATGCGCCACAGGTGTCATCAAGATTCTGAAATACTTGCTCAACATATATAGCCACAGAAATAAAGACTACACCAATATCTGTACTCAACTTGGAGTAAATTAAAACCATGTTAACTTCTGCATTCAAAAACGCAACTTTGCTACTTTTAAAGTATCAGTTTAACCTTCCTAAGTCGCCAGTTTTAGGCGCACTACATCTAAACCTTCAGACAAAGCGATAGTTGAAACATACCACCGATAGGAAGAACGTACGGGCTACGAAAGCATTATGGAATAAAATGATTACTACCCCCCAACTATCTTCCTCAACACCCACATTTGCTAACCCAACACTTACCAGTAGCACAATTGCAAGCTTCAGGATCCATTATCACGCTTTTCAACAACAAAATAACTTCAATCTCACCGTTAGCGTACCCAATTATTTATACAGTTGTGCAAATCACGTGCAAGGCGAGCGCATGGGGTGAGCGGCGGGAGAGCGTTCCACCCACCAGCCAATATAAAAAAAACGGAAATAAAATGCAGTTGGAATGTGCGGTGCAGGCGTGGAAACTGGTAGGCAGGCTGCAATCTAAGTCACTGCGTCTCAAGTGTACTTGATTCATCAAAATAATGCTTAATAAGTATAAAGTAACGCATTTTAATCATCCTTTGACCTTCCTAGTTGAAGCTGTTAGTATGTGTTCCACCCATAGCTGTCAACCATCCACCCCCAAAATGAGAAACACTAGCCCTCATAATGTGGAACAAATGGGCAAAATATGGAACACGTACTAATGGCTTACTAACACCTTCGACTGGGAAGGTCATAGGATGGTCAAAATATGCCGGTTTTACTTATAAAGTAGATCTTTAAATTAATTAATGTGATTCATTTCCATTTAACATAGATATCAACTAAAAATAAATTCCTAACTGAATGTGTGATAGACCCTTTCGATGTGGCACTTCGAGGAACATGAACTTTTTAAGACTCCAAATGAGGTACGTTCCTCTTAACGAGGTACACTTGAGCGGTATGGTCTCGCTTCCACCTTTTGCCCATTTGTTCCACATTATTAGAGGCGACGTTCCACATTCTGCAAATGGTAGGTTGAGAGCAATGAATCTAACTAGGACTCTTTTTTAATAACGTGCAGTGAATCTGCTAATTATGATGATTTTGGGGGGGGGGGGGGGGGCAATTAGAGAACAGATGAATGTTTGTTTGTATCAATCAGTTGACTCTTTTGATTCATTACAAAACGTGGTAACACAGACTGTAGAATCATAACTCGATAATATTCAGTCCCTACAAACACATCTGTTACCTATCAGTCAAAACACAGTGAAAGACACTGACCACTTACTGGAGACCTAAGAAAATTAACAAACCAACGTAACATTAAGTGAATTAAGAGACTGGCGAGCATACATCGCAGTAATATAAAAATACTGCTATATAGTTCGTGCATAGCACATGCTAGGACTCAGAAGTAAAAAACGAGTCAACAGCGCCAAGACTTACCTGGCACTGGTGTGCAAACAGTAAATAATAAATATAACGGCTATAATACGTACAGATTAGTCATAATTATGGACACGCTTATTTTATTAATACATACTAATCGGGCTGGATAAATTACCGATTTTATTTCCCCCCAGACCAGCTCCAGGCTCAGCCTGGGGTAAATACAAGACAAAACTGTAATACAGTGATGTAATGAACGTAAACACAGGTAAAAGGCACGAATCAAGAATACAGAAATACTTGCATACCTCTCAATCTTTTAGTGCAAGAAATCTGGACAAATCCTAAAACAATGGTAGGTCAAAGGCCCACAATTAGGGGCATATTTTAAATATTGCTCTTATATAAACTTAGAAAGTTGCTAGAATACTTGGGTTTGTGTTATGATGCATTTTTTAAACGTTTTATTGCATTTTATATCCGTAAGAATTCATTATAACAAAACAATGAACTAAGAATAAATAAAACTATATGCAGAGGTCATAACAAAATATATATTACACAAAACTATTAAAACTTTTCCAATAAGTCTTTAAGTTTTAACCATGACAATTGTTTATGAGTGATGTTTAACGTTCTAGCCTGAACAGTCTGAATTTCCTCCTTGCATACATTTATGATACATTTTCTGAAGGATATGAAGTGTATAATAAGTGTGAAACTCAAATGTATTTCACTATTTAGTGACTTCAGTTCTCATTGATTTACCAGAAAAACACAAATTTTAAGAGAAACAGGCCAACACTATGAGGCATAAATCTGGAGACTTGAGAGGTATATATACTTGCTATATTATTGCGGAACATCTGATGGAGCAATTACACTGAGAACAAAGTATTTACATATATACAATAAAGGAAACGTGTGACAAGGGGGAGGGAAAGGGGGACAGAACAAAGAAAATGGGGCCATAGAGAAGGGTGATGTGAGAGAAGAGATGGAAGGTCATTGGTTTCAGCTATGCAAGCTGTCAGAAAGAGATGCAACAGTAGAAGTGAGTGTTGGAGATGGAATGTGAGGATCTAGGTAATGTAGTAATGACCATGGTAATTGCAAGAAGCCTGTCTATAGAATTTTTTTTGTACTCGGGCCTACGTCAAAGTACTATAAGTTTAATAAGCACTAAGAGGTGCTGTTTTGCAAAGATATGTGTTATCTAGGCACATCAATTAATTAATTGGTTGATTATTTTATTGCCTTCTTAATCCATTCAGGGCCTTAGAGGGGTGGCATCTCTCCTATCACTCAATGGGCACAAGGCATAGAAAGGACTAAATGGGGTGCCAATCCATTACAGGAAACACACAAACACAATATTTTTTGTCACTTCACCTACCTACATCATACATCTTTGAGATTTTGGAGAAAACTGAGCACCTGGTACTGGTGAAAAAGCACTTCACAAAAATCCATCAGGTCATAGGGAGGAGTAAGAGGACAACGCACATCAGAAGAGAAATGAACCAGAAAACCGAATACTGTAAAGCAGCAATGCTAATAACCACTGCGCCAGTATGCCACCTTATACACCATACACTGAGGACAAGACGATATTCAGATAAAGAGAGTAACGAGAAGAAAGCTGTTACAGAAGAGGAATATGCAATGTGAGTTGTGAATAATAAATACGAACATGCTTGGCAAAACCAAAATAACAAAGTGTGAAGACAGAGAAAGTGTATGAAAAGCTAGGAACATTTAGGTGGTGGACGTGACACAAAATGAAAAAAAAAAGGAACTGTAATGGGAAGGAGAGTATATCTAAACACGGTTTACTAATGCACAGAGTAACAGTATACTGAGTAAAACAAGGGGGGGTAAATAAAAAGGCATTAAAAGAGTGATTTTATGCAGTGAAAGAGTAACAAAGGTTGAAAGTTTGGTACACATCTATAAGTAGTGAATATGAAATGAAAGAAACTCATGGAAAAGTTAAACTAGATAATCGAGACTACAGTAAGAACAAGTGTGCTGTGACATAATGTTAAAACCTGAATACTTTTGACTAGCAACCCGGATAATGGAGGATTTGACACAGGGGGATTGAGAGAGAAGCAACAATTGTTAGCTAGTCCACCTGCGTGGAGGAGGGTGGGGGGGCTGCAGTTTGGTCCACAGAGAGGAACCAGATGACTGTGCTTACATAATGCTCTTTGCCGCATATAGCAGAAATAGGCTCATAAGAAGCATTAACAGAAATCAGTCACCACTAAGGGGAGAAAGTTAGGCTTATAAAAAAAAAACTCGGCAAATGATGACACCAATCTCAGAACTTGACCCTTACCTCTAAGGGGAACAAATAGGTTGTTGGGCTGTCACCTTTGGGAGGGACTAATGGGTCAAAAGGGTGATCAAGGGGAGTGTTTGCTAATGTGTCAAAAGCGTGATCAAGGGGAGTGTTTGATAGTTATTACAGGGTTGAAGAACCCCCAATAAAAAATAATAAAAAATGAAGAGTGGTTGATGCATTTGGGTGACCTCATTAGTTGCGGCTGAAATTTGTTAACAAATGAGATACTAACTAAAGAAGTTTTCTTAAACAAGACAAATCACTGCATGCTTCTCTGTGGCCACAGTGACTCTAAAACAGCCATATGTATGCAGCTGAATTTCACTTCAGCCATGTGTCCTCAGCTAAATGTGCCACAGGGAAATGTCTCACCAGCTAGGAGCCTGAACCCTTTATTTTGTCAAAACTTTGGCAGCCTCATTAATGTTGTTACCTAGGAAAAGGAGAGAATATTTTTAACAAAGACTACTCAGTTCAGATGTCTAGAAGCCGCAGTGGTGCAGCGGTAGCGTTGTTGCCTCACAGCAAGAGGTTCTTCCGTTCGATACTTGGCTGGAGTGCAGGGAGTGCCTTCTGTGTGGAGTCTGCATGTCCTCCCTGTGGTTGGGTGGGTGTTCGAAAGACATGCATAAACGGGCGTGCCTTCGTGGAAGGTTGAACGCCGAGCTGGCACCTCGGCGTTTGTAAAAATCTACTGCCAATCATTAGAGGACCGGAGTTCCGCTGTGGCGACTCATAACCAGGAAAAGCCGAAAGACAACAACAACACTCAGTTCAGATGTCTAATTTGAAAAATTTGAAATTTCAGTTGGTTTATCCACACTGGCATGGTTTCTGTGTAGACAGCTATGAAAAGGATTTTTCAGTATGTTCTGTTTGAATAAACATGGAATTTTAACAGGATCTAAGAGAAGGAGAGAAGGAAAAGAAACAACTAGTGATTCAGAACCATATGGCAGTGGATGAAGAGCTGGACTATCTACAGTGTTGTTTAGATAATTCGGACTTACCCTGAGTTTTAGGCATGAATACTTGTACTATTGTTTCAGTATTTGTATGTTTATGATTGCAGTATGATAGTTTTAATGCTTTTAGGTCTTGCAAAGATTAACAGGTGGAGCTGACTTTTTTAGACTGAGATAGAGATAAGGATTCATATTTCAGCTTAAACTGAGAGTTGAACTTGATGTAACTTGTGCTCAGCCTGAAGATATCTGGGTTAGATTAGAGTATGGGGATTCCTTGAATTTTTTTCCTTGGCCAACAACTGTGCTAATTATTATTATTATTATTATTATTATTATTTTTGAGGTTGACTAGAATGTAGTCATAGATTTTCAGGGCTTCCCAATAATAAGTTCAGGGCTTCTTAGAATTTATAGATATAGATGACTCACTAGCAATGTATGCTAATTTAACTGATACCTTACTCAGGTCTAAGACATGTGAAAAGTAGGACTGCTTTCACTGAGGACTGACCCAGTCCTCATTGCAGAAGCCTTAAGGCTCTGTCATGTTGGGGGGATGTCCCTGTATTAGGAAGAATGAGTTTGAATTGCATTTAATAACTGTAGTTAACTACATACTTCAAATGAATGATTCTTGACTGGACTGGGTAACATGTAGTTTGGTCTTATGGGATATGTAATGTATTAGGTTTTCTGTACTGGTGTTTATGTGGATGAATAAGTAGTGATTTCTTTTCAGTGTCTGATTCAGTTTTGAAATATGGGTCAAAAGGTTGCCAGGAGAATAACTCATTCCTCAAAGAAGTAAACTGTAGGATTTATTTCTGGGGGAACAGCCCCACCCTAGTCAGAACTTCCGCATCTCATGATGATTATAAATATAATCTACTGGATATTTCCTAGGGGTCCCTGATGGAAAGATTGACATGAGTGTATGTGTCTCAAGGTCTTAGTTATGTATTTAATTAGATGTTATAACATAATCAAGGTCTGAAGGTTTTTAGAGGATGTTGCGTTCAGGGAGTTACTCCTAATTTGACAGACAGAGTTTGAGTGCATCCAGGATTATTTGTGATATATTCATGATGGAAGATTCCCCTCTCGTGGCTGTCTATACAGTTGTTTAGGTAGCATTGTTTTCTGCACTGTAGATCTTATATGTATATTTAGAATGTAGTGTAATCCAACATGTAGGGTGGTGTGAAGGGATATTTTGTTTAGCCTTTATAGACAATTTAGCCAATTAAATACTATGGACCTGAACTATGTTTGATTTAATGTGCTTTGAGTAGTACTGTTTTGCCATTAGTCATGAGGTGATTATAAGGATGCATAGGACCACTAGTCTGAAAATTTTATTTGAGTGTTCTATTTAATTTTTTACAAGTACGTCATTGAATAAAGGCAATTTGTTAAAAACTATTCAGGCATGCAGTTGTCCACAAACTCTTAACTACCCAATTAACAAACAAATGAATAAATAAATAAATAGGAATGCTTCTTTTATTATGCACCTTGTGTTTCTCTAAAAACTGTCAATAAATGAAAAAATAGTTTCTCATGAATGGATTATGTTCTTACAAAACTACAACTGTATTAAAATCGATCTCCTAAATGAAGTTAAGTCAGGTGAGTGAAACAGGTAGAAGGCATTAGATTCCTATACTATCTTGCACTATAGTTTGGAGATTTTATTTTGTGACTTGTAGCTTTGCAATTGATCAAAAATAAAATTCCGTGTGTACTGTACAAGATATTTGGAAATATCTTGTTATTTCAAATTACATTTTATCAAACGGCTTTTGTTGACTCACTTTTGGTCGAACAGCATTAAGGGAGGGGGGAGAATCTCCTTTTCCCTACTGTCACATGATCTATATAGGTATATGTGTGTATATATATATATATATATATATTTTTTTTTTATATATATATATATATATATATATACCCCTGCAAAAAATATTTTTTTGTATTTCTAATTGAAGTTAGTTTGATAACTTATTTTTTAAACACTTTTCTGCTCGATGGATTTTAGGTCAGTTTAACAAACTAGATCCAGATATTATAAATATCTAACATCAAACTCTAGATGCACCATATATGTGTGTGTCTTTGTGTTTATTATACAAAGTCTCTCTCCCTGTCTCTGTCCGTCTTTCGTTCACTCTCTTTCTTTCTCTCTCTCTCTATATATATATATATAATTATATATGTACATATAAAAGAGTAACATACTGGTGAAAAACACCAGGCTGACACCAGTATGAAAACCAACTCTGCTTTTATTTACTAAAACGCACAAAATCAACACGTTTTTCGTCCTGCTAAATGGCAGGACTTCTTCAGAAATTCAGCGTTCCATTATGTTCAGACCTTTTATAAACTTTCAAACCTATTGGCGCCAAAATCCACAATACAGTTTCTAAACATTTAAAGTTATATTACTTATATAAATTTATTCTAGCACCTATCAACTTTGACTTTAAAAAAATCATCATTAGAAGCAATTATAAATATAAAAAGTTACGAATCCATTGAAAACCATATATTATAACTAAAATTAAAATTAAAATATGTTTGTTTTATATTATATATAACTATTAAATAAATCGGAAATGCCATGCATTTGTCATAATAGCAACTTCAATTTGTACATCTGTATTTGTGTATAATTTTAGTGTATATGTCAATATATTAACCATTCTATCAAATTAAATAAAATGTATATGAATATAAATATCATAAAATTATTTCATTAATTCATTATAATTCCATGCTCAATATATCAAAATTAACCAAAATTATTGATTGTGTATATTTTATTATTATGTTAAAAAGAAGTACTGCCTTTTAGCATGACGAAAAACGTGTTGATTTTGTGCGTTTTAATAAATAAAAGCGGAGTTGGTTTTCATATTTGTGTCAGCCTGGCGTTTTTCACCAGTTTGTTTTTCGTTTTGCAATCTGTAAAATAGTAACATAGTTCTGCAAGTCTTGCTCACATCATCATCATCTTCTTTTGGCTGTTCCCGTTAGGGGTCGCCACAGAGGATCATCTGTTTCCATTTCGTTCTGTCCTCTGCATCTTGCTCTGTCACACCAACCACTTGCATGTCCTCTCTCACTACATGCATAAACCTTATCTTAGGCCTTCCTCTTTTCCTGTTACCTGGTAGCTTCATCCTTAGCATCTTTTTCCCAATATACTCAGCATCCCTCTTCAGCACATGTCCAAACCAACGTAATCTTGCCTCTCTGGCTTTGTCTCCAAACCTTCCCCAACCTGGGCTGACCCCCTAATATACTTATTCCTAATCCTGTCCACCCTCATCACACCCAGTGCAAATCTTAACATCTTTAACTCTGCCACATTCAGCACTAACTCCTGCTTTTTTGTCAGTGCCAGTGTCTCCAACCCATATAACATAGCTGGTCTCACTACCCTCTTGTAGGCCTTCCCTTTCACTCTTACTGGTACTCATCTGTCACAAATCATTCCTGACACTCTTCTCCACCCACTCCATCCTGCCTGTACTCTCTTCTTCACCTCTCTTCCACAATCACCATTACTCTGAACTATTGATCCCAAGTATTTAAACTCATCCACCTTCACTTCTACTCCTTGCATCCTCACCATTCCTCTATCCTCCCTCTCATTCACACATATATTCTGTCTTAGTCCTGCTGACCTTCATTCCTCTTCTCTCTAGAGCATAACTACATCTCTCCAGGGTCTCCTCCACCTGTTCCCTACTGTCACTACAGATCACAATGCCATCTGCAAACATCATAGTCCACGGGGATTCCTGTCTGATCTCATCAGCCTTGCTCACAGATGTGTCAAAATGTGTCATGTAAATAGTAGTGTGATAACAGGTGTTAAAATGCTCCCAAGGATTCATTAACAATCCAGTAGGCTTTGCGTAAAGCCTACACAATTATAGCCTGTTAGCACTATGAGCAGCACCATTCATTGAATATGCATGCTGCTCATCATGTTTGCACATTTCTGTGCACTGTTTCATGAGCACACAGTGTAAACAAATCTACTTGCCTGTAGGCAAACGTATTATGCAAGTATGCGCAAACAGCCTATATGAAGTAAAGGCAACTGACTTATAATCATTTTAGTGCAGGGCACATGAAACTGGGTGAATTTACACAGAATACAATGTGCAGGGATAATTATGAGTGGAGAGTAAATGGAAAAAGTGTACTCATTTAATGCATTCAAATGTAATGATGTCACAAAGAAATCTTTTCAATAGAAAGATGTACATATTAATAGTAATAATAAATATACCTGTTTCCAATTGTTTACCCATGTATGTAACTTAAAAATGGACATGCTAACAATGTATGTGAGAGAAACGCAATGCAAGATTCTTAGAAAGGGGAGTAAATGTGATGTTAATGTTGCTAACATACCAAGTTGATATAATAGTTAACAAGGATAGTGGATACATTATGGGCCATTTACATACAGAGCAGTTACTTTACATGACTTGTATATACAGGGAATGCATTTGTGATAACTGACTGTAGTCCTGTATCCTCCACTTCATCCTGTATAAACAAGCCACAAGTCGTATATCAGCTGTATCATGCACAGTAGAAAGGGATATATTTTAACATTTGTTGTCATTGGACAACCATGGATGGAGTGTATATTACACTGACACATGTCTTAGACAAGCATGTGTCTTATATACATGTGCATCATAAACAATAATATAATAGCAATCAAAATACTTGAGTGACAAATGACACCACAGATCAAATGACATTGCAGTAGTTCAGGGTCTCCATTTGTAAATGGAGCGCATCTAATACATGATTATGGTGGGCATGTTCACAAGACATTACAGCAAACACTGCCATAACAGTATGTAAACAACACAAACACACAGGAGAGTGCCTGAACACAGGCCTAATCACACTTTATGATGATATGGCATCATGCTATACAGAAAGACATGTTATGTAAGGCCTCATGTCCAATAAAGATGTACAGTGTGAAGAAAACAATTACAATAGTACATAGATGTTTGGAGGAAGACACAAAATACAGTGCATTCTTATATGGAAATTAAGTAATGCTTGTAAATAATCAACAACATACTCAACTCATTTGCATCTTGCCAGACTCAAACACATGTCAGGACACATATCAGAAAAATGAGTATCAACCTATGATGCCACAGAAATAGACATACTGTGTGTGTCATGCTGAGCACACCTGAAGTGCACTTCCCTATTGTAATAGGTATGAACTCCTTACCATGGAGGTTGATGCCTTAATAATGTTACCCTCTGACTGTGCAATAAATATTTCCTTTGCCTAAGCAAGTCCTGTCTGACAGAGTTATCTGACAGACAGATGTTACCAGATTCACACTCGTGCCTTAAGCCACTCCTGTCTAACACAGTTATATAACAGACAGATGTTACCTGATTCACACCTGTGTCCTAAGCCACTCCTGTCTGACACAGTTATGTGACAGACAGATGTTACTAGATTCAAACCCCCTGCTTATCATACTGCACAGTATACAGAGTTGTGTATTAACTAAATCTGCCACGTGGTACAGGAATGGATTTTGTCACAAAGAAATTAAACTAATGTGTGAATTAATAAAAGACATTTGAGGGTAATGTGTACAATATGATTTTGTCAGAATGCTGACAAGGAGGTAACTTATGGTAATGTTCGCACAGCTGGGAGTACTGTGATATTAAATGTTTCCCAGCCAAGGAAGCTGTTCCTGTTGTTTTCTCCAACAACATTGTCCTAGAGTTGAAACACACTGTATCTGTGTAGATATGCTATACAAGTCATTACTGAATGCATCTGATGCAGGAGCACTCACACCATGACATTCGGAGAACAACTGTTTCACTGGCAGGATATTACAAAATGACTTTATATTTCTTTCTCCAAAGTAAAAATTGAGAAAAATAACTTTTTTTATTGTTGATTGTGTAATGTCAATATATTCATAGGATATTATCCTTGGCTGGAATTGAACAGCAATCTATCGAAGTCCACCAACTACAAATGTGTATGAATCACATGTGCCACAGTGGAAGTCTTAACAAAGTTGTAAGACTCCACTTATGTGAACTTATTACATCATATGATTGTGTTGCAAATTGTATGAGATACAAGGGCTGTGGGAGGTTTCTCACACTGTAATTGAACATATCATAGCACTTATAGATGTCATTCATGCATAACATTAGGACATGCAATGCTTACAGTCAGCCAATATGACTTTTGAACACCTGAATATGTGATGACAGAAGCTATATGATATTAGGATGAATGAATATGCCATAATGCCACAGGAGCTACAATTATGGGATATTTTGGTCTTTGAAGACATGGCATTATGTTATTGCTGCCCGGGAATATGTGTGCTTGTCATTTTTTTAAATACTGTTGCTACATGTGTGCTTCTCAAACAACATTGCCTGCTGATAGGCATACCCAGACACAAGTGATGCATAATACAGTCATCAATGTGACAGGAGAATGGCAATCATGCACAATGTGTGGATAATCATGGATTTCAACACATGCCTTATTAAGGCAACAGCATACAGAACATAGTCTCATATGGTCATGACACAGGAAAAGCCTTAGTACTTCTCATGTGAAAGCCAAATGTCATGCTATAGCATTGTCATTATCAAATAAAGATATTTTGCTTGTAAAATGAGCAGAAAACACTGTAATAAGAATCCCCTTCCATACATGTACACAACAGCTAGCTGGCTGACAACATAGTTACCTTCCTGCAAATTCACAGCCATACTGACACAAGGGAGTCTAAGGAGTAATGGCTGGATTTGAACAAAGATCACAAGGTACATTACACTGCCTGAATTACATGTGCTGCACGAGATGTTGTTTTAAAATTGTGACAGTGCCCATTTGAATGGATGACATCACCATTCTTTATATGCTCTTCTAAAATGTATGAAGGTTGTTGTAGTGCACAGTAGCACTACAAAGCTACACATATTACTTACATTAGAAGCCTTCTCCACACAGCACAACAGACAAACACACACAGACAGTAATCAATAATTGCTGGATTGAAACCTCTTCCCTCTGTACTTACACAGTCTAGACAGCACAGTATCAACAGCCAACACCACAGGGTAACTCATATGAGCACTTTGATATGGTTAATTTTTTTAAACAAGAAACATCTTTATAAAATTATCACATATGAAATATGTAATCATATATTTATTGTATAAATGAAAACAAACCATTTTGATATAATTTTAGTTGCAAATATTATGCATCCCTTATAATCTATCCAGTCATTGTCAGTCAAACAGTACATAGCTCATTCAAATCCTGCCTTCTTTCAAACCTAATTCCTCTCCTGTATGTATTGTTTCCACAGTTCCCATTTTTCCTATATCATTTGCTCCTTAAAGATCCAAACTCCAGTTGTTTTATCTCTGTTACTCTATTCACTACTTCTAATACAGTTGATTTAGACTTTGAATACCATTTTCTAGAAATTGCCTTTTTGGCAGTCACCATAATTAGACTCAGCAAGGCCTTACTATCTCTAGGCAATTCCAATTTTGTATCAGCTCAGAAAAATAATTTCCCTAGATACACCAATTTGCTCACTCAGTATCTCTGACAGAATAGTCTGGGAATCTTTAAAGTCTGCCAACTTATTACACTCCCAGAAAATATGTTCCCAATTACCTCTTCCTATCCCAACATGCCTCCAACATTCTCTGGAATCTACTTGGGGTTTAAAAATATCTCTGTAAACATTTCTGATTAAAAATCCTAAATCTTGTAGATTTTGTTGCAAGACATACATGTATCCACCTATTGTTTCTTTGTGAATTACTTATCCAGTCTCTCTTCCCAATGCTTTCTAACCAACCTCTTCTGATTGATTCTTATAGTTGTCATGCAAAATTTTATATACTCTAAGTATTCCTTTTTAACAGCTGCTTATGTTCGAGATTCTAATAAAACTCCACCAGTGCTGGTCTTTCATTTAGGACCCACCTATTTCTTTCTCTTTGCTATACTGTAATATCAGCCCTTGATAGGCAAGTCAGTCTTTAACCTGTAGTGCAAATAAATTATTGGCCTCTTCCCATTCTATTACCTTTCCCTCTCTAGTTATTTGCTCCCAATACCTTCGCTCCTTTGCCAGTTTTCTCCAATAAACTCCATCCCCTTCTTGTCTATTGCTGTCCTAATTGCAGCCATCCCTATCAGTAGAATCACTTTTCTTCATTCCCAACGTTGGATTAGTTCTTAGAATACTTTCTGCTACTTTATGAATATAATATTCTGCATGATTATTGTTATTATCCTTAAAGATCTGCATCCAAAATCCCAGTCTTTCCTTGTTTCTTGAACTCCCTCCTTCATCATCATCCTTTCCCACTTTGAATTATAGATTTCTGCTTGTGCTGTGTATAGGAGCCTTAACTATGTAGCTCTGAAATACCCCATTCAAATCGGGTAATGCCAATCTGCTTTGTTCTTTTGTAAGAATCAATTTATCCCACTTGACTCTTGCCATCTTCCCCTCCCAGATAAAATCCTTTTTTGTTTAACAAGAAGACAGCACAGTATCTTTAAAGTCGTCCAACTCATTACAATTCCAGAAAATATATTAAATTCTCATTTATGACATAGGCAATCATACAGTTATATAAACGAAAACAAACCATATTGACATAGTCTTAGTTGCAAGCATTTTACATCACAGACTACATTGATATAATTGTAGTTGCAAACATTATACATCACTTGTAATCTACCCAATCATTGTCAGTATAACATTACATAGCTCATTGAAATCCTGCCTTATTTTACACTTCATTCCTCCCCTGTTTGTATTGTTCCCACAGTTCTCATTTTTTCCTACATAATTTCCCCCCACCCTTTTCTGAAGATCCCAACTCCTCCAGTTGTTTTGTCTCTGTGACTATATTCACCATGTATAGTACAGTTGGTTTAGACCCTGATTTCCATTTTCTAGCAATTGTTTTTTGGCAGCCACCATAATTAGATTCAGCAAGGCCTTACTATGAGTAGGCAATTCCGATTCTGTACCATAGCTCAGAAAAATAATTTCCTTAGTTACACTAATTTGCTTACCTAGTATCTCTGATAGTGTAGTCTGCAGGAAATCTTTAAAGTCGTCCAACTCATTACAGTCCCAGAAAATATATTCCCAATTACCTCTTTCTTCTCCAACATACCTCCAAAATTTGCTATTTACCTGAGGAAAAATTCTCTGGAGTCTACTTGAGGTATAAAAACATCTATGTAAACATTTCCAAGCAAAAATCCTAAATCTTCCAGACTTTGTTGCATATTCAGGAAATAAACATATATCCCTCCACTGTTTTTTTGTGAATTGCTTATCTAATCACTCTTCCCAATATTTTCTAACCTCCTCTAATTGATTTTTATAGTTATCATCCAATATTTTGTATGCTCTACTAGTTATTACTTTTTTAATAGCAGCTTCTGTTCTAGATTCTACTAAAACTCCACCAGTGCTGGTCTTTCCAGCCCCCTCTTGCCTATTGTCTGTATCCCTAGTTGCAGTCATCCCTATCAGCATTATCTCCTTTCTTCATTCTAGTGTTGGCTTAGTTCTTAGAATACTTTCTCTTGCTTTATGAATATAATATTCTGTAGGATTATTGTTACCCTCCTTAAAGTTCTGCATCCAGAATCTCAGTCTCTCCTTGTTTCTTGAGCTTCCCACCTATTTCATCATCATCATATTTTTACACTTTGAATTATAGGTTTTTGCATGTGATGTGTACAGGAGCCTTAACCGTGTAGCTCTGAAATACCCCATTCAAACCGGGCAATCCTAATCTGCCTTGTTCTATTGGAAGAATCAGCTTATCACACTTGACTCATGCCATCTTTCCCTGCCAGATAAAATCCTTTGTTCTTTACTAATTGTTATCCACAACGTCCCTGCTGGCTGATAAAAATATGCCTCATCTGTGTATAAGACTAAAGGGACTAAAACCATTTTAGCTGCTTGTATCTTATTATCCATATCCATATAACAGAGCTTCCAATTTCTCAGTTTTTGTACTAGCTTTTGTTTAGTTTCTTCCCACATATCCTTAGCTGCCACAGTGGAATTATTTTTAATCCATACTCATAAATACTTCACTTTATCATGTCCCCATAAATATGGAAATGTGTGTGTGGGTACATAATTTACCACTACTGCCTTTGTTTTAGCTTCATCAAACTGTGTGTGGACTAATATTGCTACATATTCAAGTGTGCCAGCTTGCACTGCATGAGAATTGTATTTACTACTGCTTTTGCTACTTTTCCAAAAAAAAAAAAAAAAAAAAATCTTCTGCTTTTACTGTACTTGTGTTTCTTCCTACTTTATTTTGCTTTTGCGTCATCTTAAACGTTCTCAGTTGTATTTATTACTGCTTGGTGTAACTCATTCTAAGCCTTTTAGTTTAAACACTTGGGCTTCAGACCAGTTGTTTTACATTGAGAGGGTTTGTGGTCTGCACTGTAGTGGCAGAACAGGTAGCTTACATCCTTCTAAGTTGGGAACTGCCGATTGAGGGCTCAGTGTCTGTTATTCTAAAAGTATATTAATTCTGGTTTAAGCACTTGGGCTTTCAGGCCAGTTATTTTACATTAAGAGGGTTTCGTGGTCTGCACTCTTGTGGGAGGAGAGGCTGGACTCTGCCCTTCTGAGCTGGGAATTTCTGGTTGAAGGCTTATAGTGCATGCATATCTGAATTTCTTCTTACTGAAATTGGTACACCTTGTTTGCTGTAGCATAGACTAGATCCAGGCCTGCTGAATCTAGCTTTGTTTGTATAACTTGAGCACTAATCCAGGCATTATTTAAAGTATTCAGTTGTATTTATTACTGCTTGGTAGTAACTTGATTAAAGTGTAGCTATCATTCTAAGTCTTTTGGATTAAGCACTTGGGCTTCAGACCAGTTGTTCTACATTAGGAAGGTTTGTGGCATGCACTGTGGTGGCAGGACAGGTAGCTTTCATCCTTCTAAGTTGGGAACTGCTGATTGAGAGCTCAGTGTCTGTTATTCTTAAAGTGTATTAGCTCTGGTTTAAGCACTTGGGCTTCAGGCCAGTTATTTTACATTAAGGAGGTTTGTGGTCTGCACTCTTGTGGGAGGAGAGGCTGGACTCTGCCCTTCTGAGCTGGGAATTTCTGGTTAAAGGTTTATAGTGCCTGAATATTTGAACTGTATCTTACTGAAATTGGTACACATTGTTTGCTGTAGCATAGACTAGATCCAGGCCTGCTGAATCTAGCTTTGTTTGTATGCTTGTTATTTCCCTGGAATGCTAATTCCACCTAAAACGCGGCTTCCCAGCGCTTCTGTGGATCCCTAGTGATATCTGCATTGCTTACTGTACTTATTTCCTTGCTTCACTTGAAAGAAAGTTACTGTTTGTCGTTTTTGCATTTAAGTTACCTGTAACACATTGCACTTGTTACCTGGCACTTGCTCACTAAAGCAATTATAAGTCAGCACTAAAAATTAAAAGCACTACACCCTCGCTCCCCATTGGCCCTTGTTTTCAATTATAAAGGAATTCCCAATATTATTCTAGCATGTCCAAAGGTCAGTTGTCAATCTCCTCTCCGGTCCAGCTGGTGAATATGGGAATCTTGAGGCAATGTTACAACTGCCTCATGTACACAGACAACCCTCTCCTCCTCCCAACAAATTCCAACACATGTGAGAGATGCAACCATATAGCCAAACTGGAGGCTAAGCTCTCTCAACTCAGTACTGGCATAACCAGTCAGGAGGAGAAGGAAACCACACTCACTACAATTCCAGTCTCACATAGACCTACCACGACAGCAAACCAAACACATAATCACAAAAACATACTCGGAGGCTCTAAATAAAGTTCTGCCTAAGCAGCAGAGACCTCCAAAGCAGACACCCAAGCAACCGCTACCCCAAAAAAAAACACGTGCAACACATATCTCACAAAGCCAGTGTGCCGAACAGTCACAGCCCTTAAGGCTAAACAACACACCTGATACACTTGTAATAGGTGACTCTATCGTCAGGCACACTGACGTCCCGCTCACCAGGCTGAACAAGGAGAAGGTCACGGTGAGCAGCCTGTCTGGCGCTAGGATCCGCCACATAACACAAGCACTCAGGTCACTCCAAGGCAAGTACAAATATGACTCAGTCATTGTCCATGCTGGTGTGAATGACCTGAGACGTACCTCCCTGGACTACATGAAAAGAGACATAGAGGAGCTCTCTGAGCATGTAGCCCAGGCTGGTATGACCCTGACCTTGAGTAGCATCTTACCCTCACCAAGAATGATGCCACAATATGAAGACAAGATGATCAATTTCAACAATTGGCTTAAGTATTGGTGTCATTCAAAGGGGATCAATGCCTGTCAGCTTGGGATGATATGCACGACAAGCCATGATGCTTTGCTAAGGACGGCTTGCACCTGTCACCCTGGGCTTTGGATATTGGCAAAGGCTCTTGCTACCCCATAGTGCCTTTTTAGGCAAGGCTCAAAAGACAAACCCACCTCCATAGGTATCACAAGGGATAAGAAACTAAGAGTAATGCTACTCAACGCCAGAAGTCTAAACCTCAAGATGCACGCACTCGAAACTCTCCTTAGCATGGAGAACATCGATATCTATGCAGTAACAGAAACCTGGTTCAGGGCTCCCGAGAGCACCCCAGCACTACCAGGTTATACCTCATACCATGCTTTTCGGCCCCAAAACTTGGACCAAACCACAAAAGGAGGGGGAGTATCGATATTCATCAAAGATACTCACACCTCCAGGTTGGTGGCAAAGCACGAAGCATCAGAGACTATCCATGTGCAACTAACAGTGGGTAAAACTGCCTTCCAGTTTATAGCCTGCTACAGACCACCCCCCCAAACCCAGGAACCCCACTCAGCCTTCCTGAGAACACTGGAAAATATGAAGGTCTCTCCGAACACCATTATATTGGGCGACTTCAACTACCCAAACATAGATTGGGAGCATTACTCTAGCTCCAACACCCTTGCCCAAAGGTTCCTAGAATTCATAAACTCAAATGCTATGGAACAACTTGTTACCACTCCCACAAGAAGGAAAACATACTGGACCTGATCATCACCAACATGGGGACTCTATGCTCCAGACCAGAAGTGTATCCCTCACTGGTAAGATCAGACCATAAACTGATCTCACTGGATATTCACATCCCGACCCCACCCTCTGCCCAGAAAACCACAGTGAAAAACTTCTCTAAAGCAAATTTCACACTCCTCAAAACCGAGGTGGAATCCTTCAAAGCCCCCGGGCCTGTGGAAAATATGGCCCAGACCACAGAATCCTTTATAAATGCATTCTATGAACACCTTCAGGAATGCATGGATCATGCAATCCCAAATAAAACCAAGACCCAATCCTCCAAAGGCAGACGACCTGTCTGGTGGACCCCAGCCATAAACAAACTATACAATAGAAGGAGGAAGCTACTACATGATAGAGCAAAATCCCAAAAAGGGAAGGCATCAAAACTAAGGGCACTCATAAAATCGTCAAAGGCCAGCTTCAAGAGAAAAATTGCACAGGACACTAAGGATAATCACAAGGCTTTCTTTAGTTATGTTAGGAACCTGGGTGGGAATTCCCAGATATGCTCAGAATTAGTCCTAAATGACAAAAAATACACTGATCCCACAGACATTGCCAACATCCTAGCTGACAGGTTCAGCGCAAACTTCTCCCCGCCCTCCCCACCAAAAGAGCAAATATCTATCCCAGCAGAGTGCTGCCCCCCTGACATCTCAGATGCTCAGGTGGGAGCCGCCCTCTCCAAAGCAAAAACACAGCATCAATGGGACCAGACGGTGTCCCAGGCTGCATCCTACATGAACTCCAAGAAGAGCTAAACCCAAACATAAAACTACTGTTCAATCTCAGCCTTACTACAGGATATGTACTCAAAGAGTGGCGTACAGCAACAGTGGTCCCTCTCCACAAAGGTGGTGCCTCAACGGACCCTGGAAACTATCGCCCCATAAGCCTGACTAGCTTGGTCTGCAAAGCTATGGAAAGGATCATCATGGACCTCATAAATAAAGATATTGGGGACCTACAGACACTGGATCCTACCCAGTTTGGCTTTGTTAAGGGCAGATCCTGCCTCTTAAACCTGGTTGACTTCTTTGAAACAGTCACCAAGGCCATTGACAAAGGGAAGGTGGTCCACACAGCCTATCTGGACCTCGCAAAAGCCTTTGATACAATACCCCACTCGGGCATTATAGATAAGCTCACCAGCTTAAATATAAACCCCTATGTCACTAGATGGGTTGCAAACTGGCTCAAGGACAGAACCCACATGGTTAGAATTGCTGGAGCCATGTCAGACTCCAAACCAGTTACAAGTGGCGTCCCACAAGGCTCAGTCCTGGGACCTCTCTTGTTTGGTATATATTTCTCGGAGGTACAGGCCAACACGGAAGGACTGTGGCTGACCAAGTTTGCAGATGACTGCAAACTGGGCCATAATCTACTCTCCAGCCGACACAAGCATCCTCCAAAAGGGCCTCATAGAAACAGACAACTGGTGCCAGAGCCATGGCCTCAAGCTAAACACCAAAAGTGTATAGTCATCCCCTTTGGCAAAAACAAAGTGCCCACAAATTACCACATAGGTGGTAATCCATTAAGTACAGAAGAAGTAATTAGGGACCTGGGGACCCAAGTTGATAGCAATCTCTCATTTGACAACCACGTGGCCAAAGTGGTTAGAAAAACATTTTATATAGCCCACCTAATCATGAAGGGATTCACATCTAGATTAGGAGAGGTCATCGTGCCTCTTTACTCATCCCTCATCAGGCCCATAATCGAGTACAATGCCCCTTTTGGGATGTACCTTACCAAACACCTGCAGCAACTGGAAAGACCCCAAAAGTACCTCACCAAGAGGATTAAAGTGCTCAAACAGATGCCATATGCTGCCCGGTTAAAGAAACTCCAGCTCTACTCAGTGGCATACCGCCTGCTCAGAGGTGACCTGTGCCTGACGTATAAGGCCATGTCCAACCCGGAATTAAGGGACATGCTGCACCTCAGAAAATCCAAATCTCATCGAGCTACACGCTCGAGAGACTTGAACCTCAGCACTGAAATAAATAGGACATGCTGGAGGGACAGATTCATAACCCAGAGGCTCCCTTCACTCTGGAATAAAATCCCAGTCCAAGTTAGGCAGAGTCCCTCATTGACTCTCTTCAAGAGGAATCTTGATGAGTGGATGGGAGATCGTAGGTTTACCCCGGGTATCACTTCTGTGTCACTGTTAGACAGAGGCACAGTATACTAACCTCGAAAAAGGGCATAGCAAAATTAATTTAAAATGGGTGGCGAAAGCCAAACACACTCTGGCTAGGCTTATAAATGCCCTAGGGCAGATAGCCCAGTATGAACCTATGAACCTATGAACCTATTAATTTTGTATACTGAAAATATATGAAGCTGTCTCAAAATGTTTCAAAACACTGTAATGTCCTTTTCTGGTTTTATCGCGTATAAAATAATATCATCTGCAAATAGTGCCAGCATTTCTTGACTACCCTACCAATTATATCCTTGAATTTCTGAGTCCTTTATTTTCTTTGCCAGTGGTTCTAAATATAATGCAAATAACAAAAGGGAAAGAGTAAACCCCTATCTGGTTCCTCTGCTCAAGCACAAATTATCAGAGAGGAACTAACCTACTTTAAATTTCAGCTCTGATCCCTCATATATATCCTCCTAATCAACCTTATAATTTTATCAGGGAATGCAAATGCTTCCACTGCCCTGCTCATAAAGTCACAGCTTACTCTGGCAAATGCTTTCTCTGCATCAAGATCCACCAACAACAGTGGTATTGTCTTACATTCTGCTTCTCTATGGATCAGCAATGTTCTGTTAATGTTGTCATATGTTTGCCTCCTCTCCACAAAACCATATTGGTCTATATCTAGCAATTCTGGCATCAATTTTGACATTTTTATCCATTATAGACATAAACACTTTATAATCATGGTTTAATATTGAAATGAGCCTGTATGAAGCAAGATCTGATGGATCTTTACCCTCTTTACTTATTACAGCTACCAACACTTTCTTCCAAGATGTTGGTACTTCTCCTCCTCTTCAAATACTGTTAAACAAAACATTCCAGGTCTTTATCAGTTTTTTTCCCTCCTAGCTTCCAAACATTCACAGGAATTACATCTATTCCTGGAGATCCTGTGTATTGGTTATACGTCACCATTTTTATCTCATCTCCTCTTATCCTAAGTGTTAGTAATTGAGCCTCATCTACCTCTAATCTTGGCATATTTAATTATTCCGTAAACATTTCCATTTGATCCTTTACTAGATTTCCATATTTCTCTTTATACAGACTTTCATAGAATTTCCAAAATGTTTCTAATACCTCTACAGGATCTCTTGCTAGCTTCCTTGTTTTACTCTCCCTAAGTTTGATGACAACCCTTTCTACTTTCTCTTCCCTGAATCGTTGTGCTAAAAGTTTTTTGTGTTCTAAAGTTATTATAAAAAAGGGTACTTAACAGCTATCTTTTTAAACTGTGCATATTATCGAGGTAATCTCTTATTTCCTGTTTAGCATTCTGCAGTTGCTCCTCTTCATGTTCTGTGAGATTCCCCCCTCTTCAGCAGTACTTTAACATTTGTCAGTCCCTCTAAATAATTCTTGTTACTTCTTAACTATATCTCCCTTTCTTTTATTTCCACCCTATTTTTAATTTCCACTTTAATTTTATTCCACTCCCTACCTATATTTGCAGAAGAAATTTCTATCTTCTCTAATAGCTCCCGAATAATTTCCACTACCTATTCATGAAATTCCTCTCATTTTAATAGATAGGTGGGAAAACTGTCAGTGTCTCATTTTTATTTCATTACCCTGTGTTTTTATTTTAGTTATTATTTGGTGCAAGATCTGAAATAGTTATTGGGTACATATCAAGACTTTCAATTAAATACACATGTTCCTGTGAAATGTCAAGTCTGTCTAGCCTAGCCCAGTTTTTGTACCCTGGGGAATAATATGTAAATTCACTCCAAACTCCTAGTACTGAATTCACATCTTCCATGCCAAATATTTTCATAAATGTCTTCAAAAATTTACCCTCCTTTGTTATATTTTTTCTTCTGGGCTCCCCTAGACACATCTTCACTGATGGAAACCAAATTCCAATTCCCCACCAATAAGTAATATTCTTTGCTGATTATTCTTCCCAGAATTTTCTTAAGATCCTCTTGCAATTAATATAAGTGCTCATCTTTTCCTTTGTCCCAGGTATTCTGCTGAATAACCACCCTGAAAAACCTCTCTATCAAATTCACACTTTTAGTTCATTCCAAGTGTGTTTCCTGTAGCACAGATATTTACACTCGGCATTTTTAATATAGTTCACTGTTCTTTCTTTTTTGTGTTTATCTGTGAGACCATTGACATTTAAAGACATTACAGAAATCATCATTGTGTTAGAAAGTTATTATTCCCAACTTTTACATGTAACAGCTTTTTTTGTTATGTGTCTAGTTCCAGCTTTTTTTGCTACATGCATACACTATTTGGCAGGTTGATCTTTTATACAGTTGTTTCTTGTCATGTCAGTTTTAGCCTATATTACATCTTACAAAACTTTTTGTTTTATTGAAAGCCATCAAACATAAAAACAAACACAACCCCAATTCCCCCTAAAACCTAATAACTTAACACTAACACACAAAACTATGTACGTCTTCAAATATTGAAGTTTTACCCTTCTAATAGGAACATGCATCCCAAACTGACAACCACACTCAAAGACTAAAAGAAAGGTTATTCATGCTAAGAAGCATGGTACAGGCTGTGCTTCTACTAGGGGTGTCTGGTTTAGTCTTATCTTTATAGCTCTCCCAGCTGAGAAAACATTTGAATACTTTCAGAAAACATTATTTCCTAGCCATTCCTCTTTACCAGATTGTCTCCATGGAGACATGAGGACACAATACAAAGTTGCTACTAAGCATACATTTATTTGCTAGAAAAAAAAGCTTTATAATATTTAATGTTCTTTTTCATTTGGTTACTTTCTTTTGAAACTTGATACTAGGGAAAGCTAAGGGCCTTAATCCAGTCATCCTCCTATGCAAGAATTAGAAAAAGTACATCAATTTTTCTTTTGTCTTGCTCTTTTGACCAGCCTTTTCTACTTTTTTACATTGCAGTGCCCACATTTCTTAAAACTGAACAAGGAGAAAGAGAAAAGAAGGGAGAAAAAAAACAGGAGCACCTGTTTACATTAGTATCCCCATTATACTTAAAAAAAGAAAACTTTACTTTATAGCATGCAAAGAAAATCATGCATTATAAAAATATTACTTTTAAGAAAAAAAGTTTTCCTTACAATTAACTTTCTCCCTTCTGTTCCCCTTTCTTAAATATTTTTTCCAATCATTAATGACATGAAGTAGGGCATATGCTTTAGAGCCCCCTACAAGTTTAACAAAGTCCAGAAAAACAAAATGACCACCACAGCTAAGGTTTCCAGATTCAAAATGAAAAAGTTCAGAAATCCAATAAAACAGAACCAATGAGACCACCACAATTAAAAATCCAGGTTTTTATTAAGACACAAGTAAGAATGGGCAAGCACTTTCGTGTAGGTAACTATGCTTAATCAGATCCTTTAAGTTTAACAAAGTCAAAAAAGTCCAGTATTTCTAGATTTTCTTGTTCTGTCATGTTTTACAAATAAAATTATTGCTTTGTAATTCCACATTTGTCAATTTCCAAGTTACTGGTTTTATTCCTGTTCATGACCATCTCAAAATCCTGTCTCTGCTTCATTTCCAACATACTCCCTATTCTTCTAGTCAGCTCTTGTGCTTTCTTCCTTCTCTCAAGCATTTTGCATTGAAACATTGGAAAAGGTTTCACTAGTACAGTCTCTTTGTGGTCTTTATTACCAGAAGAACAAGAAGCAGAATCTGTTTCTGTTTCCCAACTCAATTTTTGTTGGACAAACTTTTGTATTTCCTCATTAGCATGTATTTCATCAATAAATTATTTTGTCGCTCCAGGAAAGAAAATTTTGAACATTGCTGGGCACAGCAGGTTGAATTTCATGTTTGCTTTTCAACATTCCCTGAATAGTACATCTCCTATAAAACTGTTCATAGGTTCATAGGTGTTTACTAGGCTAATGACCACAAGGGCCTTTTTAAACCTAGCCATCCATCTCAAATCTCTGACAAGTTCTGATACCCTTGATAAGTGTAAACATGCGCCTGGGAGCTGAACCATTTACAGGTTACCTGTTTGCATTAGAGACATAGGTGCCAAACCAGGGATGAATTTCCGGTTTCCCATCCAATTGTCCAAGAAATTATAATGGAGCTTAAGAAAATTCTGGGAGAAATTATCAGCTTTCAGCAAGGAATATTACTTGTAGTTGGAGACTGGAATTTGGTTTGCAACAGTGAAGATCTGTCTGGGAGGCCTAGAAGGGAAAATATAACAAGGGAGGGTAGATTTTTGAAGAAATTTATGAAAATGTTTGGCATGGAAGATGTGAATTCAGTATTAGGAGTTTGGAGTTAATTTACATATTACTCACTGAGATAAAAAAACTGGGCTAGGCTAGATAGATTTTGTATCTCACAGGAACATGCGCATTTAATTGAAGGTCTTGAAATTCACCCAATAACTATTTCAGATCATGCACCAATAACTAAAATAAAAATGCAAGGTAATGAAATGAAAATGAGACACTGGCTCTTTCTCACCTACCGGTTGAAAAGAGAGGAATTTAAGGAATGGGTTGTGGAATTAATTCAGGAACTACTACAGAAGATAGATTTATCTTCTGAAAACATAGCTAAGGAGTGGGATAAAATTAAAGTGGAGTTTAAAAATAGGTTGGAAATAAAAGAAAGGGAGATATGGTTAAACAGTAATAAGAATTATTTAGAGGGATTGACAAATGTTAAAGTATTGCAAAATAGGGGGAATCTCACAGAACAAGAAAAGGGGCAACTCCAGAATGCTAAACAGAAAGTAAGGGATTACATCGATAATATGCACGAGTTTAGACAGATTGCTGTTAAGCAACTGTTTTTTTGATAATAATTCTAGAGCACAAAAACTTCTAGCCCAACAACTCAGGCAACAAAAAGTGGAAAAGGCAGTCACCAAACGTAGGGAGCCCATAACAAGCAGAACTGCCTATAGGGTCAAAAAATGACAAATAAACGAAAGACAAGACCCTGGAAGATAACACAATGAAGCTTAAGGACAGGACGAGCTTGTAAACTGTTTAATCCAAGTGTTCACTCCACAGAAATCACATATGCCATTCAATAACACTCAATGTATAAATACGTTTTCATTTTAAAACTTCCTCAGATGTGGGCTGGTATCTACCACAATGCATTTATATACACAAATTTAAATTATTTTTAATATGATTAGGTAAAGTTTATAATTAACTACACTGACATCTAATGTATCAAAGTTACATGTATATTTTTTATTTGTTCAGCATGAGGATTTTATCATTCATGTATTTTTTATCATTCTTTTATTACAACTTATTAAAGTATGGCAATATAAGTAATTTTATATAAGGTTTAATGTTTGGCATAAGCATTCACGAAACATGTATTTATTAGAAAGGGCCATTGCAGTATATTTTTATACCACAAGATGGCATTGTAACAAAAGTTTTTTGAAAAGGTTTTAATTTTTATGCTTTGTAATAAAGGTGATTAAATTAAGAAGTTTTTAATTTTATAGATAATATTTATGATGCTTTTATTAGTTTTATAATCAAACCTAGTTTAGATGATGTCTTTGACTCAGAAGAAAATAAGTTGTGTTTTAGAATTCTTAAGGCCTAATGTTTAATTATGTCTCATTTATTATTCAGTACTGGATTGGTAGTTTTAATTTAAATTTGTGTATATAAATGCATTGTGGTAGATACCAGCCCACATCTGAGGAAGTTTTAAAATGAAAACGTATTTATACATTGAGCGTTATTGAATGGCATATGTGATTTCTGTGGAGTGAATACTTGGATTAAGCAGTTTACAAGCTCATCCTGTCCGTAAGCTTCATTGTGCTATCTTCCAGGGTCTTGTCTTTCGTTTATTTGAGCCTATAACAAGGCAACAACAGACACTGTAGAAGTATTAGAAAAATTTCAGAAATGTTATGAAAATTTGTATAAAGCAGAGAAATATGGAAATCGAGAAAAGGTACAAATGGAAATGTTTATGGAAGAATTAAATATGCCAAAGTTATACTAACAGGATAGGAAGAGATGAGATAAAAATGGCTATGTATAACCAATCTACAGAAAAGTTCCTAGGAATAGATGGTATTCCTGTGGAAATTTGGAAGTTAGGAGGGAAAAACTGATAAAGATCTGGAAGGTTTTGTTTAACAGTATTTTAAGAGGAGGAGAAGTACCAGCACGTTGGAAGAAGGCAGCTATAATGGTAATACTTAAAGAAGGTAAAGATCCATTGGATCCAGCTTCATACAGGCCCATGTCAATACTAAACCATGATTATAAAGTGTTTATGTCTATAATGGCTAAAAGAATGGCAAAAGTGATACCAAAATTGGTAGATATGGATCAGTGTGGTTTTGTTGAGGAGAGGCAAACATCTGACAATATTAACAGAACACTGATGATCTAGAGGGAAGCAGAATGTGAGAAAGTATCACTCTTATTGGTGGGTCTTGATGCAGATAAAGCATTTGACAGAGTAGACTGGGTCTTCATGAGCAGGGCAATGGAAGCATTTGCTTTCCCTGATACAGTTATAAAGTTGATTAGAAGAATATATGAGGGATCAGAGATGCAAATTAAAGTGGGTGGGTTCCTCTCTGATAATTTCTGCTTGAGTAGAGGAATCAAGCAGGGTTGTCCACTTTCCCCTTTGTTGTTTGCATTATATTTAGAACCATTGGCAAAGAAAATAAGGGACGCAGAAATTCAAGGATATAATTGGTATGGTAGTCAGGAAAAGCCAACTCTGTTTGTAGATGATATTATTTCATACATGACAAAATCAGAAAGGGACATTACAGTGTTGTGGAACATTTTAAGACAGTTTCAAATCTTCTCTAGATACAAAATTAATGAACTAAAACAAAGGCAATAGTGGTAAATTATGTACCCACTCACACATTGGTCAAACAATATCTGAATTTATGGGGACATGATAAAATGAAGTATTTAGGAGTATGGATTGGAAATGACTCTGTGGTAGCAGCTAAGGATATGTGGGAAGAGACTAAACAGAAGATAATGCAAAGATTGAAAAACTGGAAGTTTTGCTATATGGATATGGATACTAAGATACAAGCCATTAAAATGTTTGTAGTCCCTTTAATCTTATACAAAGGTCAGGCATACTTTTATCAACTGGAGGAGAAGTTGAAGATAGCAATTAAAAACGAGTTGAATGATTTTATCTGGGAAGGGAAGACAGCAAGGGTCAAGTGGGATAAGCCGATTCTACCAATATAACAAGGCAGACTAGGATTACCTAATTTGAGGGAGTATTTTAGAACAACACAGTTAAGGCTCTTATACATAGCACAAACAGAAAAATATAATTCAAAGTGGAAAGGAATGATGCTGACACAGGGAGGAAGCTCAAGAAATAAGGAAAGATTGGGATTTTATATGCAGACTCTTAAGGAGAAGAACAAAAATCATTCAGAGTATTATATTAATAAAATAGCAGGGAGTATTCTAAGAACCAAACCAGTATGAGAATGGAGAAAATAGATTTTTGCTGATAGGTTGACTGTGCTTAGGGATACAGATAATAGGCAAGAGAGGGCTGGAATTTATTGGAGAAAACTGGCAAAGGAACCAAGGTATTGGGAGCAAATAACTAGAAAGGGAAAGGTAATAGAATGGGAAGAGGCCAAGAATTTATTTGGACTGCAGGTTAGAGACTGCCTTCCCTATCAAGGACTGGTATCAGAGTATAGGCAATGATAAAGAAATAGAGGGCTCCTAAATGAAAGACCAGCGCTGGTAGAGTTTTTAATAGAATCTAGAACAGAAGCTACTGTTAAAAAAGGAATAATTAGTAAAGCTTATAAAATATTGCATGATAATTATAAGAATCAATCAGAGGAGCTGAGAAAGGATTGGGAAGATAGATTGAATAAGCAATTCACAAAGAAACAATGGCGGGATATATGTATATCTCCCAAATATGCAACAAAGTCAAGAAGATTTAGGATGGTTGCCGGAAGTGTTTACATAGGTATCTTTATACCCCAGGTAGACTACAAAGAATTTTTCCTCAGGTGGATAGCAAATGTTGGAGGTGTGAAGGGCAAGAAAGAGGTAGCTGGTAAAATATTTTGTGGGAGTGTAATGAGCTGGTGGACTTTTGAGATTCCCTGCAGACTGCTCTGTTGGAGATGCTGGATGATCAGGTTGCGCTGACTGGGGAGTTATGCTACAGAATTAGAACTGCCTAGACATGGTAAAGTCTTGCTGAGTCTAATTATGGTGGCTGCCAAAAAAGAAATTACTAGAAAATGGAAATCAAAGTCTAGACCAACTTTACTAGAAGTAATGAATATAGTAACAGAGATAAAACAACTGGAACTGGGATCTTTAGAAATGGGAAGGAGCAAACTACATAGGAAAAAAATAGGAATTGTAGGAACTATATGCAGAGCAGGAATGAGGTTTAAGAGGCAGGATTTGAATGAACCATATAATGCTTAACTGACAATGACTGGATGCTTTATAAGTGATGCATAATGTTTACAACTACAGTTGTTTCAATGGTCTCTGTGACGTAAACTGTTTGCAACTAAAGTGATATCATTTTGTATGTTTTTCATTTGTATAAATGTAAGATTGTCTTTGTCATATGTGTAAATTTAATAAAGATTTTTGTAAAAAAACATTCCCCGAATAGTGGAATAAATTGACTCCTCTTCTGCATGGTGTACAATGAGTAACCATTCTCCACAAACATTCTGCTGTCTCCCACTATTAGTACTTTGTTCTTCTACCACAGTTTTGTCAGAATCAATGCCTTCTGTTGGTAGGGTTGCATCTTTACTATCAAAGGTCTAGGTAGGTTTCTTATGGCCAGGTTTGGAGCTTATGCATGATGTGCCTTTTCACTTTACAACTCCTGCTGTGGAATACCAGTCCAGTTGCTTATTTGTGGTTTCATAAAATTAATACAATCTGTTCTTTCCAGCTTCTCTGGTACAGCAGAAAATCTCATGTTTTCCTTACATGCTCTGTCCTCTAATTCTATTATTTTTTGAAATATCTCTTCTTGAGCAGTCTCATATTGTCAGCCATTTCTTCATTTCATCCTTTGATTGTTGTAGTTTTATCACCTCACCTGAATATCTTTTTAAAGATTCTTCCATTTTTTCCAGTCTTTTATTATTTGAGTTGATATACTCCATCAGTGTTTCATTTATTTTAATCAAGTCTGTGCACAGTTGTCTTATACTTTCCTCTAAGTTAATGGAAGTAATGTCTGGAGCTTGCACTGCTTCTTGCTGTACATCTAGAGTACTCTTCACAGTCAGTGTTTTTCCTCACCTTTTGTAGTTGATTTTCTTTCAGGTCGTATGTATTTCTTTTTTCCTGGCATCCAAGCAGTGCTCTTACTAGCCAGTTACTGAAATTTATCCAGAAATATAAGTCCACTGTCTTTCCCTGCTGAATTTCTGTTTTCACAATGGGAGAGCTAGAATTAACATGTTACTCAATGTGCAGCCATCTTGAAGTTAATACAGTTCAAATTCTTGTCACTATGTGCCACACACACATTATCTTGTGAAGATAAAAAAAGAGATTACCTGTACTCATTGTGTCATATATCAATTGACAGTACAGGTACAGCAGAAACAATTCCTGACCTTTTTCCTGTGTAATTTGCAGTTAGATGTGTGAATGGCTATGATACTGACAACAGGGAAGATAATCTTTACTCACATTATATAAAATAAAAAAAGTTGATCACTGCACCTCTTAACTTTTCTTTATTTTGTGAACATCGTTCCCATATATATGGATTTCTAAGAAGGCTGCTTTGTGCTTTGCCTTGCTGCTGATATACATTTCAATGAGCAATCTATTTCCTCATAATTGCAGACATAATTGTACTCCAGGGCAGAATCTGTTCTCGTAAGCAATTCATATAAACATTAGGAATGTTGTTCTTTTAAGTCAATCAATGGTAGTCATAAAATTTCTTATAAGTCCCTTCTCCCTGACACACCCTTGGTAAGTGCACATCAGAGAGGATTGACTGTAAAAAACTGATTGATACTGCAGTCATGCTAATCATTCACACTTGCAAACACTTAGCAGGTAACACTACACTTCTCAGTGCTTGTCCTTACAGACCAAGGACATGTGGATGCAGTTGTGTAGGTCTTTATATCATGCTTACATTCACTGCACTTAGTGCAGATTTTGGAATTCATGAATACTAATTAACTCATTCCTCATTTGTATATTCACAGTGCTCACAGGGCTGAATATGCACTATAGCAGGGTAATTATATAGACAAGGAGATTGTATCATTGTAGAGGAGATTGTTTATCCAGACAGCTGCATGTTGCTAATTGTTTACAAAACATGTTTCTAGTGTCACAACTAAACTGATGTAAAATGCAAAAATACAAATTCAACTGCTGAGAATAAAGTTGCCACACTTGCCCAAAGTAAAAAAAATATATATGTTTAAAAAGTGTGGATAACACACACTGCACTTATAAAATAAAATAATTTTATTAATATAGGTAGTAAGTGCTTTCACATGGACCCACCATGCTTCAGCAGACTATAACACCTTATATATAGTCACAATCCAGCTAACAAGCCTAATGTCGCCATGGTAACCAATAACATAATTGACAATCTTAAAACTGCATTCAAAAAACAACAATTAACTAAAATAAAAAGTTTCTAAAAGGATGCTCAATACATAGCATCATATATGGTAAAAATAAAAATAAAATCACCATGATTCTAAAGTATTATGTAGACATAAAAATTCACTGAAATACAACATAGCTCTAAACTTTGCTCGACTACTCATATTAATACAAAATAGGGGAGATATTCCTACTTAGCTTCATAGCTTCATACTATATTGACGAAAATAATTTTGCAAATCAAATTCCATTCACATCAAAGTTGTTCAAAATTACCTGGCACAATGCTACAATGACATCTAGACTCAGAACTTCAAATATAACATTAGAGATTCAGATCACTTAACATTAAATAATAATTTTTCAAGTTGCTCACCAACAGTGACTTGTATATCAAATTTAATAGCTGTTATACTCAAAAATAGCAAAAAATACATAGTAGCAATATGAATCGTCATGCTTCAGATCCATTACTAAAAGTCACAGAGCATGTGAGAAAATCCCTTGAAAACAGCTCATTACCATGACAACTCACAGAGTTTACTTGAATGTATGGTTTAAAATCATATAGCCAATTCAGAACATATTCATAACAATAAAACTAATGAAATAACTTCCTATTCTTCAAAAATGGTTTCAAAGAAACCATATCATTTAGCCCAAACCCTTTATCAGCTTGTAGCTGTATAATCCATTTCTGTTCATCTAACTCTACCTGATTCTTAACATCCCTAGTCTCCTATCTGTTTTTACAACTTGCAATACTGAAAATTTAAATAAATGTCCATTGCCCTTCAATAAATTATGCTTCGCTATAGCACTTTTCATATCCTCTACATTGTAAAACACTGTAAAATGCCATACAGTGTTTCAGAGAATGAAGTTATCATCCAGGCACTAAGTTGACATGCCTCCCTCCTCTTGGAAAGAGGCAGACATAACAAGTGCTCCTGTGACTGGGCAGATCTTCAACTATTAAATGGTATCAGAGCCCTTCTTCATACATATAGTAAACCTGACATAGGGCCAGTGTCATAATAACATATGTGATATGCAGGGGTTGTGAAAATGGACAGAAACATATAGGTGCAGGGAGGGGGGCCTGCTAACAAACCACCACTGACTGACACTGAAAGGTTCCTGTCCACTGTCAGAGATCACCAACACTGCAGCACTGGATTCACACAGAATCGCTGAAGTTAGTTCTGACATGGAGGACAACACCATGTGTATACTGCAGAACTTTCAAGAACGCAATACAATTTAATCATTCAAATACAATTCTTTGGTGTTAGGCTTGCTTTCATGTATCCTCCCCCACCATCACCCTGAGACAGTTCACTGCCCTTTGCAGATTTTAATGTGCTTATGGTTGCAAATATGTGTGGAAAAATGAAATGCTTAATGCAGTTTATTGTGCAAAGTTCATTGGTGGATATTGCAGACGTAAGTCATACAGTATTATAGACTTTACTGTACATAGGACAGATATCTCTTCTTAGGGGAATATAGCTACTTGCATGTGGGACTAAACAGTTAGCTACTTTCTTTTTCAAAAAAGTTCCACACTTACCTTGGGCTTCAGATGAGGGTGGAAGATGTTTCATATTTACTATACTGTTTCTCTGTCTATCTGGTTTTGCTGTTCAATTTTCTGCCACACTAAGTCAAACGGGGTATAAAAATCTTTCTTCTTCATGGCAGCAACAGCAGCAGCAACTTTAATTAATACCTGCTGCACATATAGCTTTATAATGACAGCAGAAACTGCTAACGTTTTTTTTAAGTTTTGGATTTCAGGGCAAATGGCTACACTGAGTGTACACAATTGATTTTCCCATATTGGATTGGTTAATTAGCTTCTAATTTGGCTACTTATGCTTTTATTAGCATATTCTGTTGTTTACCTTGGCACACAGTATACGTGATAGTTGCATTTAGTATACCTGTTAATCAATCTGGCCTGATGTCTTACAAATAATATTAATATTGGTGTATAGAAAAATGTGTTGTTCTTTAAGAAAAGGCCTATAACTGTATGCATTAGGTTGAAAAGTTTAAACAGTTCAGGTAATATGCCATTACTTGGTTAGTTTAATATATCACAAACAGGGCTGTGGCCTGGAGATGAGATAAGTTGGCCTCTCACTGCAGGGAGGGGGTATTCTGCCTGGAACAGTGGTTCTGAGTAGTGCAGTGGAAAAGAAGAGACATCTTGGATATGCCTAAGACAGTCTGGAGATATTCTCCTGATAAATCCAGCCAGGTGGAAGCTGCCTGAATTTATTTTGGAAGTTTTGGAAACTACAGAGTTTGTGCGTTATTTTTGTTTTGTGTCCTGAAGAAGAAAGGTCTGCACCATTAAACTGTTATTTTCCTTTTGTTAAAAAAAAAAAATATATATATATATATATATGTATATATATATATATATTATGGACAAAGTGCATCTGCTGCCTTGTTTTGAAACTAGAACACACGTGTGCTCACACATGCACACCTACATACACACTCACAAGTGTGCACGTACACACACACACACACACACACACACACACACACACACACACACACACACACACACACACACACACAGATACATATACATTTGTCTGTGTATGATATATGATATTGTTGAGCTGTCAAGAAGCAGATACATAGTATTTCTCAGAAAGTAGTATATTTATTGGGTGCAACATAAAGCTGGCTAACTTTGCAAAAACCTTAAACAAAAAAAGTGGATAGCTACAGGTGAAGTGAAATAAAATGCACTTTTTGAAGCGATGCACAGATCAGCCCAGTAGCCACATTACTGGCAGAATGAAGCAATGCAGAGCTCAGTACAGTAGACACATTATTGGCAGTATGAAGCAATGTAGAGCTCAGTACAGTAGCCACATTACTGGCATTATGAAGCAGTGCAGAGCTCAGTACAGTAGCCACATTACTGGCAGTATGAAACAGTGCAGAGCTCTGTACGGGAGCCACATTACTGGCAGTATGAAGCAGTGCACAGCTCAGTACAGGAGCCACATTACTGGCAGTATGAAGCAGTGCACAGTTCAGTACAGGAGCCACATTACTGGCAGTATGAAGCAGTGCAGAGCTCAGTACAGGAGCCACATTACTGGCAGTATGAAGCAGTGCAGAGCTCAGTACAGGGGCCACATTACTGGCAGTGCTCATTTCAGGGGCTCAAGAGTTTTCAGGGCTGACATAATTTAAAATGCACCCTCAGCTGAAACAATTATTCAAAACCAAAAAGTCTTTGACAGAATAACATTCTGTCTGAGAACAAAAAGCCAGTATAAATGGAAACACACAAAACTATCAATAAATGGTCTCATCATCTAGGGTTTCATGATCAAAACACACTCATTGTCTTTTACCAGTACCTCTCTGATTAGGCAACACTAATACTCAATTGCTTGGACTTCTTCTGGCAGTCATGGACTTCAGCTGGACTCCTATTTTGGACCTGTCTACTCTGGTCTCAGTGTGTCTCTCCTTTCATGAAATACCTCCAGACTCCTCTGGATTCCATACTTAAACAACTTTTGTCATATTTAGTTTTCCTAGCCTTAAAAAGGCAAAAGTAATCAGCTGATTTATTTTACATGGCCCTCAGGTATCTCATCTTAAAGAGACCAGTCCCTAATTATTTGTCCAAGAATGATCTCTTGTACAATGACTCTATTATCCTTCTCCACAAACCTATTCTTAGTTCTGGCTAACTAAAATATCCCTCTTTGTCTGAATCTATTGGCTGTTAGGTGGAGGCACCAAACAAGGGTAATGGTCTCTGGTTACATGACGGTGGCAGTGGCAGTTGGCGGTTGACGAGAGCTCTTGTTTGTTCATGTGCATGTTAAATTGCAGATAGTAAGTGCATAAGACAAGGCTGGTGCTTGTAATAGGATAAAAATCAGTTGCAATGTTCTGCATGTGACACACAGCTGTTTATGAATGCAGTGCAGCACAACAACACTGCAATCTACCCAATCATAAAGCAAACACCACACTATGAGAAGTGAAGGTGCCAAGAGAAACTAACACTATTTCAAAACGTAAGCATCACCACTGGAGTTTTACATTTAGAAACTATTAAGTAAGCTATAACTGCATATAATATATTTAGAAATGAAGAAGTTAAAAGGAAGCTGCTTCTGAAATGTAAAAAAGAAAAGAGAAAATCTTTGCTTTTTTTCTGCATTTCTCTCAGAAACATAAAAAAGACTTAAAATTAAGGAACTCCATGTACTAACTGTTAATACCAAGTATTAATTTACCATTAAGTTATACTTTTCAATGTCCTTAGGAATGATTTCCTGGAAAATGTTATGCTACCTGTTGTTCTACAAATGTCAGACTGGACTGCAGGCTTCAGTACTGTACTAACTTGTTCAGTGTTTGTGTAATCCTCACCACTGTGATATTTTTGGTTTTAATAACTTCTTTCAGCAGACTTGAGTGATGAGCTATTACTTTGGTGCCCTGCCGTTTACTCCTGTATTGCTTTTTGAATCTCTAGATTGCTCATGTGGCAGAAGTTATGTTGGCCACGAGCCTTCTTTTCTGACTATTTACTACTTTGAATTTTAACATTGCACTTATCTTTTATATTTTATAAAGTGCATTACTTTGGTTGCAGTTGTGTAAACCTGAGATGTCAGTTGACTGAGCATTGTTCACTCATTGAAAGTATTGCTTGTCTATTCAGATATTTCATTAGTTATGTACTATTGTCAATGTTTGAGGACAAGGAATAGATGTGGGCTGACTGTTTCTATGAGTGGTTGATTTGGATACTATTTTAGTTCAAGTCTGTTGTTACCCAACTGTTGCAGCAATAATTTTACAGGACCATAGTGATTATGAATACCACTTCTGCTAACTGTATATTGCCTATGTAGGGAGTTATTTTTAAGGTTCTGCTACTATGTATTAACATAAGACATTTTTACTGTAAACTGGTAAAGCATGAATCTCAATGAGGATATTTTTCTGGAAATCATTGGAGGCATGATGCAGATAATTTCCCACTGTATTCCCCATTACAACCCATAATTCATATCTGTAGGCTTTTAAGCTTAAAATTTTAATCTCTTCTGAGATGCCTAAGAGGAGAAGATTTTTTTTTACATCTCATCTCATCTTATTTTATGATAGTGTTTTCACAAAGCAGTTTACAATGAAAGGTAGATTCTGATTTCATTTATTTGGATTTATTTACTGTGTAGGTGGGCTAGTCCAATGACCCTTTACATCCAAGACCTAAGGACTGAGGCAGCAAGGATACAAAAAATATATATAAATAAATAAATAAAAATAGAAAACATAGTAGTCTTAAAACTTTGCTGATGAGCTCAGCCACAATAATTCCCAAAAATCATGAAACCCAAGTAGTATTCCAAAGCAACAAGCCTTTATTTGTCACAGACAAGCAATCATCAGTAACAAAAAAATCAGAAATACTTTACAATATTAAACATATCACCTTTTATACACTTAGAAGTAGGTGCGGAAAATATAAGTATTGTTTAATTTTAAACTACCCTATTCCAGGCAAACAGTATAAACAGGGCCATAAAAGTGCATTTAAGAACAGCAAGTACCCCCCCAACACACACACACACACACACACACACACACACACACACACACACACACACACACACACACACACACACACACACAGCACTACTGATTACATCAAACTAAATCCTAGTTAAGGAAAACACTACCTATCTATTTGCAACCCACATTCCAAAATCAGGTATTAAGAAAAGCATAACATATATATAAAAAGACTGACTTTTAACTAAAATCGCTTTTAGCTAACTAATGCAATGAAGCCTTCATCAGGTATGTGACAAGAACAAAAATCATATACATAGGTAAGTAAAAAGAGCTATGTATATGATTGTGGGGGTGGGTACTTGCTGTTCTTAAATGCACTTTTACAGGCCTGTTTATATTGTTTGCCTGGAATAGACATTTAAAATTAAACAATACTTATATTTTCCACACCTACTTTTAAGTGTATAAAAGCTGATATGTTTAATTATAAAGTATTTCTGTTTTTTTTTTTTTTTCTTACTGAGGAGGATTGCTTGTCTGTGACAAATAAAGGCTTGTTGCTTTGGAACACTACCTGGGTTTCATGATTTTTGGGAATTATTGTGACTGAGCTCATCAACGAAGTTTTTAGACTACTATTTTTTCTTTTTTTTCTTTTTTCCTCAACACTGATTTTGGTGAGGTTGAAACTAGACAGATCTCCGTGCGTGTTCTTTTTTTTAATGATACAAAATTACCTATATATTGAATCACGCTGGCATTGAGCCATAGGTTCATAGGTTGGTACTAGGCTATTGGCCGTAGGGCCTATACAAGCCTAGCCATAACAATTCCCTGGCTGTTTCTTCCCACAATATTTACATATCATTGGTAGTACATTATTGAGGAAACACTGATTTGAATATCTTGTAATAGGTTAAATCATTAGTAGTACATTACTTACAGGCATACTGCACCATATCAAGGGTGATTTAGTACTGATAGAATTAAATTATGAGCATAATCAAGCATCATCTTACTTACTTTGTTTTGCTCTATCAGTATTTTATAATGAGCTCTTTGCAATCTTTAATTTGTTAGTCTCCTTCAAAAAAAATCTGTCAAATTCAAAATGTAGACATTGAAATTATTGTACTAGCTTCTTTATTAGTGCAATTCATTGATGGTTTCTATTATGCTAGATATGTCTTGTTGTCCGTTGGCCCATTACATCATCCTACAGTATATTTAGAAATATTGGTTTAAGGTGCAGCCAACTATTTTGCTCCAACTGTTAGTTCACCTAGTCCAAAGAAACCAGTTAATGCTATAGTTACTTTGTTCTACTCTGAGGTAAAATCTCATGATGACAGGGGTCCTCTCTGTTTGCATGACATATACCATGGTGTCATCTTGTCATTATCTGACAGTATAATGCAGACGTTTAAGTTTACATGCTACTAGACCTAGACCCTACAGAAGTCCTGGGTTTGATTTTCACAGCATTCATTTGCCTGCTTTGTTACTCCAGGCAAATAATTTAACCAGACATTGATCTCAGCTTGTTCCCTAAAAGGAACTGTGCATCCAGTAGGCTTACCTGAGTAATAAATAATAATTATTATTGTTGCCTTATTAGATGGACTTGCTTCCCTATGGGCCCATGTAAGAGACATTATACTAATGCAGAATTTGTTTGCAGCAAGCTGATTGTTAAAGTCAACGTGCCACAGAAGGTTGAGCTAACATTAATAATAGACTAGATTCCAGTTTAGGCCCTCGATTAGCAAGTGCAGCTCTAACAGCCTTATCAGTTATACAATGTCCTAAGTGTGGCAAGATCAGGAGTAAGTTCCCATTGTAATTCCAAGGATCATATTTATAATCTTTGGGATTATGAGAAAATAAGCCTTTTCTTAATTATGGCATTTATTGTGTCACTGATTCCACTGATAACTACATTATGGTCTAGCCATAGAAGGCAGCAGAAAGACCCCCAGGCTTCTCAGGATGACATCTTGTATGTTGGCATTCGTAGATGGATTTTGTACTTGTTTGTCTTTTCAGCTTTTCCTGGTTAGGGGTCACCACAGCGGACTCCGGTCCGCTAATGATTGGCAGTCAATGTTTATGGTGCCGAGTTGCCAGCCCGACGCCAAACCTTCAGCAAAGGCACGCCCATTCATGCATGTCTTTTGGAGGCCACTCCACCATGGGGAGGACATGCAGACTCCACACAAAAGGCACTCCAGCCGAGAATCGAACAGGAGAACCTCTTGCTGTGAGGTAACAATGCTACTGCTGTACCACCGCGGATGTAGATGGATTTTGTACTATTTGCTCTAAATTGTTTTATTATTTAGTCATATTTATTTGATGTTAATCAGTTTAGCCAGCCAGTATTTGCATAGTTAAAATGTCCCATAATGACTGCAATTTCATGGAGTTTTACATCCTGGAATTTATTCAGGAAATCATCATATTCTCCAAGTGATATAGACTATGTACAGTAGATCCATATAACATTATATTCAGTATCATTGATATTAATTATTGTATGAGCAGTTTATAGTCCTGGACTGTTTTCCTAGTCTCTGGATTTTAGGTATTCTTTTACAAATATTGAGACATAAAAACTTAGCTCATAATACATGCAACAGTTATACATTGGAATTTTATGATATACCCTTTGGATCTTATACCATATTTCACTATTTGTACAGATATTAAAACCCTTCAAAAGAAAACTTCATATTTACCCATTTCGAGAATTCTGACATTTAACAAAACTGGTTTCACCTTTATTTTTTATTATTTTATGAATTTTTCATTCTTTTTGTGAGTTTGAAGCAATTCAAAAGTACAGCAGGGAAGTGTAAAAATTTCCTGTTCATTACTTGTATGCCTGCAGACAGACAGAAAGAAAGAATGACGTCCATTGTGTAAAGCATTCTGACTGGCTGTATACCACATTCCAGTCTGACAACCAGTGAGTCCCTTGTCTGTGACTCCATATCCTTAGCCACAGATTAAATTCCAAGATTTTGTTTTGACATTCAAGTGTTATGTCAGATAATAGGAATATTTTGCTGAGCAGAGATATGTTTCTCCAGTACCTTTTAGGATTTTAAATATGCCTCCCATGTCACACTACAAATCAAGGAAGGAAGACTATCTTAGCAAGTTTACTTCAATGTGAACAATGATCATGTCATAAATAGATGTAATCCTTTTTAACCTAGTTGAAATGTCCCTAATTTGGCCCCACGGATGCATGGGACTGTCAATAATTCTTTGCAGAGTCCATTCATGTGTATATTTGTTTTATACACAATGGAATCACTCAGTAGCAAGAAATATTTGGGGTGGCCAGACATTGTTTGTCTACCATAGGGGTTCTGAATCTAGGTTAGTTCACATATAAACCCATAAATGTTGTTATTATGAAATTGTCTTACTGCTATGGTATGGTGACTGTGTAAATTCAATTCACAATGGTCAGTACTCAATGGGAGATATGTGAAAGACTTTACATGTATAATGTTCTGGTTTTGCAGAGCCTGCTGTTTATTGAGGTATAGTTGATGCTTTTGTGGATGTAGTTTCAAACCCAAACCCCATGAATATTTTATTTATTTATTTTATTTTTATTTTACATTTGTTGACCGGGTTAGTCTAACTGGATATATGTCCAGTTTCAGTAGAGGCCTGGGGAGAAAAGCTCCAAAGACATGTTTTAAAAGTATAAGTACAAACAATACACAAACATCAGGTATTATAATAATAAAAAATAGCAAAATAAAACGTAGTGATAAGAATGTGTATATGTATGCAGATCATGCTGCTGAAAGTTTAGCCTCAACATTTTATTTATTTATTAGGTTCATAGGTTCATACTAGGCTATCTGCCCAAGGGCATTTATAAGCCTAGCCCATAGTTATGTGGCTTTCGCCACCCCTTTAGTTTGAATAAAACTATGCCTATTATTTTGCTGTGCCTCTGTCAAGCAGTGACACTGAAGTAATCCCTGGGGTATATCTGCGATCTCCCATCCATTGGTCAAGATTCCTCTTGAACAAGGCCAGCGAGGTGCTCTGCCTCACATGTACCGGGATTTTGTTCCACAGCATAGGGAGTCTCTGGGTGATGAATCTGTCCCTCCAGCACGTTCTATTAATAACCGTGTCAAGGTTTAAGTCTCCCGCCCTTGTGGTTCTGAGGGATCTAGATTTTTGAGGTGAAGCATATTCATCAAATCTGGGTTTGACATGGCCTTATATGTCAGGCACAGGTCACCTCTGAGCAAGCGGTATGAGACTGAATAGAGCTGGAGTTCTTTCAGTCGGGCAGCATAAGACATATTTTTGAGACCCTTTATCCTTTTGGTGAGGAACTTTTGGGGCCTTTCCAGCTGCTGCAGGTGTCGGGTCAGATACATTCCGAATGGGGCATTGTACTCAATCATAGGTCTAATGAGTGATGAGTACAGGGGGACGATGACCTCCCTTGATCTAGATGTGAATCCCTTCATGATCAGGTGGGCAATGTAGAAGGTTTTCCTAACTACTTTAGCAACATGAGTGTCAAAGTAAAAGGCTACTGTCAACCTGTGTCCCCAGATCCCTGATGACTTCTTCTGTGCTCAGTGGCTTGCCACCTATATGGTAGCTAGGGGTAACCTTGTTTTTCCCGAAGGGTATGACTATGCATTTCTTGGCGTTTAACTTTAGGCCATGGCTCTGGCACCAGTTATCCGTTTCTGTGAGGCCCTTCTGAAGGATATCTGTGTCAGATGTGTTTTCGACTATGGCGCCCAGTTTGCAGTCATCTGCAAACTTTGTCAGCCATAACCCTCCTGTGTTTGCTTGTACTTCAGAAAAGTAGATGCTGAACAAAAGTGGACCCAGGACTGAGCCCTGTGGGACACCACTTGTGACAGGCTTTGAGTCTGACATGGCTCCAGCAACTCTGACCCTGTGGGTTCTGTCACTTAGCCAGTTTGCAACCCATCTTGTGATGTATGGGTTTACATTCAAGCTGATGAGTTTTTCGATGATACCTGAGTGGGGTATTGTGTCAAGGCCTTTGCCAGGTCGAGGTAGGCTGTATGGACTGCCTTTCCTCATCAATGGCCTTGGTGACTGTCTCAAAAAGTCAACCAAGTTTAAAAGGCATGATCTGCCTTTGACAAAGCCAAACTGGGTTGGATCCAAAGTCTGCAAGTTCCCTATGTCTTTATTTATGAGTTCCATTATGATCCTCTCCATGGCTTTGCAGGTAAGGCTTGTCAAGCTAATGGGACGGTAATTTCCAGGGTCGGTGGAGGCACCGCCCTTGTGAAGTGGGACCACAGTCGCCGTGCGCCACTCCTTGGGTACGTATCCTGAGGTGAGGCTAAGATTAAACAGCTGTCCTAACTGCGGGTTTAATTCCTCATTGAGTTCGTGGAGCACACAGCCGGGGACACCATCCAGTCCCATGGATGCTGTGTTTTTTGCATTGGAGAGAGCAGTTCTCACCTGGACGTTGGAGATGTTTGGGGGGCTACAATCCTCTGGTATAGATATCTCTCCTTTTGGGGGGGGAGAAGTTTGCACTGAACCTGTCAGCCAGTATGTTGGCAATGTGTGTAGGTTCAGTAATCTTCACATCATTTTGAACTAATTCTGAGCATATCTGGGAGTTTCCTCCTAGGTTTCTAACATAGCTAAAGAAGGCCTTATGATTGTCTTTTGAGTCCTTGGTGATTTTTCTCTCAAAATTTGCCTTGGATGATTTTATGAGAGCTCTTAGTTTTTACTTATAATGATCAAAGGTGTCTTACCTTTCAAGGATTTTGCTCTATCTTGTAGTAGCTTCCTCCTTTTGTTGTAGAGCTTGTTTATGGCTGGGGTCCACCAGACTGGACGCTTGCCTTTGGTACAAAGAGTCTTAGTTTTGTTTGGGATTGCCTGATCCATGCAGTCCTGTAGGTGCTGGTAGAAGGCATTTGTAAGTGATTCAGCGGTTTGAGTAATGTTTACCACTGGCTCAGGGGCCTTAAAGGAGACCACACTAGTTTTTAGAAGTGTGAAGTCGGCTTTTGAGAAGTTTTTCACTGTGGTCTTTTTTGCTTCATGTGGGGCGGGATGAGGACCTCCAGCGAGATTAGTTTATGATCTGATCTCACCAGTGAGGGGTATACTTCCGGTGTTGAACATTGTGACCCCATGTTCGTGATGATGAGATCAAGTATGTTTTCTCCTCTTGTGGGGATGGTGACTAGTTGTTCCATGGCATTTGAGTTTATGAACTCCAGGAACCTTTGGGCTAGAGTGTTTGGGCTTGAGTAGTGTTCCCAGTCTATATTAGGGTAGTTGAAGTCACCTAGTATGATGGTGTTTGGAGATACATTTATCCCCTCCAATGTTTTCAGGAAGGCCATGTGAGGTTCCTGAGTTTGAGAGGGTGGCCTGTAACATGCTACAAATTGCAGAGCTGTCTTGCCTATGGTTAATTGCACCAGGATGGTCTCCGATGCATCATGAGTTGCCACCAACCTTGAGGTGTGGGTGTCCTTTATGAATATGGACACCCCCCTCCTTTCTTGGTGTTGTCCGGATTTTGGGGCCGGAACGCATGATATGAGGTGAAACCTGATAGTGCTGGGGTGCTCTCAGGAGCCTTGAACCAGGTTTCTGTCACAGCACAGACATCGATGTTCTCCATACTGAGAAGGGCCTCGAGTGCGTGCATCTTGAGATTGAGACTTCTGGCATTGAGCAGCATTACCCTTAGTTTTTTTCCTTTTTGTGTTCTAGGGTGGTAGGTTTAGAATTTGAGCCTTGCCTATAAAAGGCACTATGGGGGTGGCAAGAGCCTTTGCCAATATCCGGAAGCCTAGGGGTGACAGGTGCAAGCCGTCCCTTGCGAAGCAGCGTGGCTTGTCCAGCATGTCATCCCAGGCAGACAGACATTGGATCCCCTTTGAATGACACCAGAATTTAAGCCAATTATTAAAGCTGATCATCTTATCACTGTATTGTGGCATCATTCTAGGTGAAGGTAGGATACTGCTCAAGGTCAGGGTCATACCTTCCTGGGCTACATAATCAGAGAGCTCCTCAATGTCTCTTTTCATGTAGTCCAAGGAGGTACGTCTCAGGTCGTTGACACCAGCGTGGACAATGACTGAGTCGTACTTGTACCTGCTGTTAAGAGACCTGAGTGCTTGCATTATGTGGCGGATTCTAGCGCCCAACAGGCAGCTTACTGTGACCTTCTCCTTACTCAGTCTAGTGAGCGGGACGTCAGTGTGTCTGACTATGGAGTCACCTATGACAAGTATGTTTGGTGTTGTATTTGGCCTTAAGGGCAGTGACTGTTTTGCACACTGATTTTGTTGTTTATGTGTTGTTTGTGTGGTGTATTGAGTTTGCAGTTGCTTGGGTGTTTGCTTTGGAGGCCTCTGCTGTTTAGGTAAATTTTTACTCAGAGCCTCCGAGTATGTCTTAGTGTGTTTATGTGTTTGATTCAGTGGTGTGGTTGAGTTATGTGAGACTGGTATTGTGGTGTGTGTAGTTGCCTTCTCCTCCTGCCTGGTCTTGCCAGTCCTGAGTTGAGAGAGCTCAGCCTCCAGTCTGGCTAAATAGCTGCATCTCTCACAAGTGTTAGTGTTACGTGGGAGGAGGAGAGGGTTGTCCGTGTACATGAGGCAATTGTAACATTGTCTCAGAATTCCCAGAGTCACCAACTGGGCAGGAGAGGACACCAGCATCTGACCCTTCGACATGCTAGAAGGAATTATGAGTTGGTATGAGACAGAAAAGTAGTGGGCTTAGCAGGGAAGTGGGCACTCCTGGGGGGTTTTGCTAGTGAGAGATTTGTATAATATAGGAGTGCTTGACCTGCAAAGAGAATGCTTATAAGACAAGGGATATGCTTATAAGACAAGTGCTGAGCTTTTTGAGAAGAAAAAGCTATTTGGAACAAGTGCTGCACTTTTTAGTGAAGGTGTAAACTGTTTAGGTTCCTAACAGAGCAGTTCTAAGGGAAAAATTGAAGAACAGACTTTCTGGAGCCAGAAAGAGTTTAACCTTGTTTAACCGGCGCTGCCCGATGCTGCTCTAGTGGCAACTCCGCGCTAAATCACGTTAAAGCGTGCTTGATAGCAGGGGCTGGAAAGAAGCAGGAATAGACCCAAAACGGACAATAAAACTACAGTTTCAAGTCAGTAACCACCTCTACGGGGGCAGGGAAGCTGCTCAATGTTATTCACTGCCACTGATCAACAGAGAGACCCTCCTTCAGCCCAAGCAAAAATGGCCTCACAGAAACTTTCAAACAGTTCAGGAACAGCAAGCCTGTAACTGAACTTTAACTCTCAGAAAAGTGGGAAAAAGCAAGATTTTTTTTGTTTTTGTCAGAGATAGCAGAGGTTCACAAGTAATATCAAGTTATAACAGTGCAGTAAATGACCCCACACAAGAGTGCTAGGTCAAGGACAGAAAATATGCAAGTTTTAAGAAAAAAACGATTTAAAATTAAGTGCAAACAGGAAATTCAGCAAACAGCTTTTGGTTGTGCTCTAAATACAGCTACTAATACAGAAATCAAGTTTAACAAGCCAGAAAATGCTCAAGCTAGGCAGCTATGCAGAAAAACTTAGCAAATAAAGAGAGAAAAAATACTTAAAATCTCAAAAGTGGCTCCCTTCTTCTCTCAGCGTTTTTCCTCTTGGAGGGTGCTTCACCAACAGCCAACAAGCCTGAAAAGACGCCCAAACCATGAGGCAACTAGGTTTTTAGAGAGGAAGATGAAGGAGTTTTGGAAATGACCCCTAGTGGCCAATAAAACTACAGTTTCAAGTCAGTAACCACCTCTACGGGGGGCAGGGAAGCTGCTCAATGTTATTCACTGCCACTGATCAACAGAGAGACCCTCCTTCAGCCCAAGCAAAAATGGCTTCACAGAAACTTTCAAACAGTTCAGGAACAGCAAGCCTGTAACTGAACTTTTTTAACTCTCAGAAAAGTGGGAAAAAAAGCAAGATTTTTTGTTTTTTTTTGTTTTTGTTTTTGGCAGAGATAGCAGAGGTTCACAAGTAATATTTTAATTTAGCACGTAAGACACAGACACACACATACATTAATAAAAAAGAAAACAAACAATGTTAACATTTTTCCATTTACATACATTATGCAATACATTTATTTATTTGTCTTTGTTGACTGGGAAGGTCCAACTGGGTGGAGCCCATTTTCAGTGGAGGATCAGGAAGAAAAGCTCCATCACAGTACATTTATATTAACAAATGAATTTCAGACAGTTCTCAGAAACATAACTGTTAAATTTCTTGTGAAAAAACAAACATAATTACAAGGCAGGTATATAGAGCAAAGTATTAACGTCAACAATTATAAGTCTATACAGTTCTTCTAGTTCTAAAATCTTGCAGGAATTAAATACTGCAGAAAGGAAAATGTTATAAAGAAGTTTAATGTTCTTACATTTCAGTAAAGAAAGTTTTGCAAGGAGTTCAAGATATCTAATGAAGTAAGTTATACATTTTGCAGGAAGGGAGATTATAGTATTGCATAGGTGTGTAAAGAGTTCAAGAGACATAATGAAATAAGTTATGAAATTACGTAGGACGGGAAGGGAGATTATAGTAGTGTATATGAGGATAGTAGTAATAACATATGACAGAGAGCATGGTATAGGATTAATTCTATTTAGGCTACCTGTTCCAAACCAGTGCATTTAGAAGATTTATAACTTAGGTATATAGGGAATGCTTGACCGGGGTAGAGCTGTAGATGGCTGCACTTAGAAAAAGAGAAAGATATGAAGTGTTGTTTAAGAAGGGTGTGAAAAGGGATAGATTGATTCACTTGTAGGAGGGAAAGTTGTTACAGGTGTAATGATTCAAGTAGAGGGTGGCTCACCCTGGTGATGAACATAAGCAAGACCAGGATTAGGTAAGGTATTGTCTGAGCTGGATTTTATAGCTTGGGAATTTAGGTTCATAGGTTCATAGGTTTATACTAGGCTATCTGCCCTAAGGCATTTATAAGCCTAGCCCAAATTTTTGTGGCTTACGCCACCCCTTATATGAAAAAATACTGTGCCCATTAGTTTGTTGTGCCTCTGTCCAGCAGTGACACAGAGATGATTCCCGGGATAAACCTATGATCTCCCATCCACAGGTCAAGATTTCTCTTGAACAGAGCCAGCGAGGTGCTCTGCCTCACATGGATCGGGATTTTATTCCACAGCATAGGGAATCTCTGAGTGATAAATCTATCCCTCCAGCACGTCCTATTTATATCCGTGCTAAGGTTTAAGTCGCTTGTTCTAGTGGTTTTGGTGGATTTGGATTTTTTGAGGTGGAGCATGTCCATTAATTCTGGGTTGGACATGGCCTTGTATGTCAGGCACATGTCACCTCTGAGCAGATGGTATGCAACTGAATAGAGCTGGAGTTTCTTCAATCTGGCAGCATATGACAGATTTTGGAGTCCCTTTATCCTTTTGGTGAGGAACTTTTGGGGTCTCTCCAATTGCTGCAGATGTCGGGTGAGATACATCCCGAATGGGGCATTGTACTCGATCATTGGTCTGATAAGTGAAGAGTACAGGGGAACAATGACCTCACTAGATCTGGATGTGAATCCCTTCATGATCAGGTGGGCAATGTAGAAGGTCTTTCTAACCACTTTAGCAACGTGAGTGTCAAAAGAAAGGCCACTGTCAACCTGGGTCCCCAGGTCCCTGACAACCTCTTCTGTGCTTAGTGGATTGCCACCTATATGGTAGCTTGGGGTTACCTTGTTTTTCCCAAAGGGTATGACTATACATTTTTTGGTGTTTAACTTCAGGCCATGGCTCTGGCACCAGCTATCTGTTTCTGTGAGTCCCTTCTGAAGGATATCCGTGTCCGATGCACTTTCCACTATGGCCAGTTTGCAGTCGTCTGCAAACTTTGTCAGCCAAAGTCCTCCCATGTTGGCCTGTACTTCTGAGAAGTAGATGCGAACAATAGGGGCCAAGGACCGAGCCCTGTGGGACACCACTTGTGACCGGCTTGGAGTCTGACATAGCGCCAGAAACTCTAACCCTGTGGGTTCTGTCCTTAAGCCAGTTTGCAACCCATCTTGTGACATATGGGTTTACATTTAAGCTGGTAAGTTTTTCTACAATACCCGAGTGGGGTATTGTGTCGAAGGCCTTTGCAAGGTCAAGGTAGGCTGTATGGACTGCCTTTCCCTCATCAATGGCCTTGGTGACTGTTTCGAAGAAGTTGACCAAGTTCAAAAGGCATGATCTGCCCTTGACGAAGCCAAACTGGGTCGGGTCCAATGTCTGCAAGTCCCCTATATCTTTGTTTATGAGCTCCATTATGATCCTCTCCATAGCTTTGCAGACTAGACTTGTTAAGCTTATGGGGCGGTAATTACCAGGGTCCGTAGAGGCACCGCCTTTGTGGAGTGGGACCACAGTTGCAGTACGCCACTCCTTGGCCACGTATCCTGTGGTAAGGCTGAGATTAAACAGCTGCCTTATGTGCGGGTTTAATTCCTCATTTAGCTCGTGTAGCACACAGCCAGGGACACCATCCGGTCCCATTGATGCTGTGTTTTTAGCTTTAGAGAGAGCAGCTTTCACCTGTGCATTTGAGATGTCTGGGAGGCTACACTCTGCTGGGATAGTTATCTCTCCTTTAGGGGGGGAGAGGGGGGTGAAGTTTGCACTGATCCTGTCTGCCAGTATGTTGGCAATGTCTGTGGGTTCAGTGATTTTTGTATCATTTTGGACTAATTCTGAGCATATCTGGGAGTTTCCACCCAGGTTCCTAACATAGCTGAAAAAGGCCTTATGATTGTCCTTTGAATCCATGGCAATTTTTTTCTCAAAATTGGCCTTAGTTGATTTTATGAGTGCTCGTATTTTTTACTAATAATGATCAGGGTGACTTCCCTTTTATGGATTTTGTTCTATCATGTAATAGCTTTCTCCTCTTATTGTAAAGTTTGTTAATGGCTGGGGTCCACCAGACTGGACGTTTGCCCTTTGTGGAAAGAGTCTTGGTTTTATTTGGGATTGCCTGATCCATGCAGTCCTGGAGGTGTTCATAGAAGGCGTTTGTAAGGGCTTCCGCAGCTTGGGTTGTGGTTTCCACTGGCTCAGGGGCCTTGAAGGATACCACACCAGTCTTGAGTAGTGTGACATTTGCTTTAGAGAAGTTCTTCACTGTGGTCTTTTTTGTTTGGGGTGGGGGTCGAATGTGGATTTCCAGTGAGATTAGTTTATGATCAGATCTCACCAATGAGAGATATACTTCCGGTGTGGAGCATTTTGTCCCCATGTTTGTGATAATGAGATCTAGTATATTTTCTCCTCTCGTTGGAACAGTGACTAGCTGTTCCATGGCATTTGAATTTATGAACTCCAGGAACCGTTGGGCTAGAAAGTTAGGGCTTGAGTAATGTTCCCAGTCTATATTCGGGTAGTTGAAGTCACCCAATATGATGGTGTTTGGAGATACATTTATACCCTCCAGTGTCTTCAGGAAGGCTGTGTGGGGTTCCTGAGTTTGAGAGGGTGGCCTGTAGCATGCTACAATTTGTAGAGCAGTTTTGCCTATGGTTAGTTGCACCTGGATGGTTTCTGAAGCTTCGTGCGTTGCCACCAACTCGGAGGTGTGGGTATCCTTTATGAATATGGATACACCCCCTCCTTTTGTGGTGTGGTCTGGGTTTTGGGGCCGGAACGCATGATATGAGGTAAAACCTAATAGTGCCGGGGTGCTCTCAGGAGCCTTGAACCAGGTTTCAGTTACAGCACAGACATCGATGTTCTCCATACTGAGAAGGGCCTCGAGTGTGTGCATTTTGAGATTTAGACTTCTGGCATTGAGCAGCATTACCCTCAGTTTCTTCCCATTTTTGTTTTCTAGGGTGGTAGGTTTAGAATTTGAGCCTTGCCTAAAAAGGCACTATGGGGTGGCAAGAGCCTTAGCCAATATCCGGAATCCCAGGGTGACAGGTGCAAGCCATCCCTTGCGAAGCAGCGTGGCTTGTCAAGCATGTCATCCCAGGCAGACAGACACTGGATCCCCTTTGAATGACACAAGACATTAAGCCAATTGTTAAAGCTGATCATCTTCTCTCTATATTGTGGCATCATTCTTGGTGAAGGAAAGATACTGCTCAGGGTCAGGGTCATACCTGCCTGGGCTACATAATCAGAGAGCTCCTCTATGTCTCTTTTCATGTAGTCCAGGGAGGTACATCTCAGGTCGTTCACACCAGCATGGACAATGACTGTGTCATATTTGTACTTGCCGTGGAGTGACCAGAGTGCTTGTGTTATGTGGCGGATTCTAGCACCCGATAGGCAGCTTACTGTGACCCTCTCCTTGTTCAGCCTGGTGAGTGGGACGTCAGTGTGTCTGACTATGGAGTCACCTATGACAAGTATGTTTGGTGTTGTATTTGGCCTTAAGGGCTGTGACTGCTTTGCACACTGCTTTTGTGGTTTATGTGTTGCTTGTGGGGTATATTGAGGTAGCAGTTGTTTGGGTGTCTGCTTTGGAGGCCTCTGCTGTTTAGGTAAAATTTTACTCAGAGCCTCCGAGTATGTCTTTGTGTGTTTATGTGTTTGATTCAGTGGTGTGGTAGCATTATGTGAGGCTGGTTTTGTGGTGTGTGTAGTTGCCTTCTCCTCCTGTCTGGTCTTGCCAGTCCTGAGTTGAGAGAGCTCAGCCTCCAGTTTGGCTAAATAGCTGCATCTCTCGCAAGTATTTGTGTTATGTGGGAGAAGGAGAGGGTTGTCTGTGTACATGAGGCAGTTATAACATTGCCTCAAGATTCCCAGATTCACCAGCTGGACCGGAGAGGAGATTGACAACTGACCTTTGGACATGCTAGAATAATATTGGGAATTCCTTAATAATTGAAAACAAGGGCCAGTGGGGAGTGAGGGTGTAGTGCTTTTAATTTTTAGTGCTGACATATAATTGCTATAGTGAGCAAGTGCCAGGTAACTTGAGTGCAATTTGTTAGCCATTTTACTTGTGTAGGGATGGTGTTAAAAGAGTTTGGAGATGTAACACGTTCATTGTGAGTCCAAATTGAATTATTAGCTTTAGTAATGCTTAACAGAAATTTATCACCAGAACAGAGGTCCTTTGTGGAGGGTGTGCGGCAATAACATATTTTTAATGCATGGCATTGCTCAGGATTTTTTTCTACTTAATTTGCTCCTACCCTTTTCTAAAGATCCTAATTCCAGTTGTTTTATCTCTGTTACTGTATTCACTACTTCTAGTACAGTTGGTTTAGACTTTGATTTCCATTTTCTAGTAGTTATTTTTTGGCAGCCACCATAATTAGACTCAGCAAGACCTTACTACATCAAGGCAATTCTGATTCTGTATCAGAACTCAAAAAATAATTTCTATAGATACACCAGTTTGCTCACCCTGCATCTCTGACAGAGTAGTCTGCAGCGAATCTTTAAAGTTTGCCAACTTATTACACTCCTAGAAAATATGTTCCCAATTACCTCTTTCATCCCCATCAAACCTCCAACATTTGCTATCCACCTGAGGAAAATTTTTTGGAGTCTACTTGGGATATAAAAATATGTATGTAAACACTTCCAAGCAAAGATCCTAAATCTTCTAGACTTTGTTGCATATGTGGAAGACATACGTATATCCCACCATTGTTTCTTTGTGAATTGCTTATCCAGTCTCTCTTTCCAAGCCTTTCTGACCTCCTCTGATTGATTATTTTAGTTATCATGCAATATTTTATATGCTGTACTAATTACACCCTTTTTGAACAGCAGCTTTTGTACTAGATTTTACAAAAAAAAAAACTACCAGTGCTGGTCTTTTGCTTAGGATACCATTATTTCTTTATCTTTTCCTATACTCTGATATGAATCCCATGACAGGGAAGTCAATCTCTAGCCTGCAGTTCAAATAAATTATTGACCTCTTCCCGTTCTATTACCTTTCCCTCTCTAATTGGTTGCTCCCAATACCTTGGTTCTTTTGCCATGTTTCTCCAATAAATTCCAGCCCCTTCTTGCCTATTGTCTGTATCCATAATTGTAGTCATCCCTATTGGCAGAATCTCCTTTCTCCGTTCCTGTGTGGGCTTGGTTCCTAGAATACTTTCTGCTATTTTATGAATATAATATTCTGTATGGTTATTGTTATTTTTCTTAAGGATCTGCATCGAAAATCTCAGTATCTCCTTGTTTCCTTGAGCTTTCCCCATTTCATCATAATCCCCTTTCACTATGAATTATAGGTTTCTGCTTGTGCTATGTATAAGAGCCTTAACTGTGCAGCTCTGAAATATGCCTTGAAATCGTGTAATCCCAAATTGTCTTGTTCTTTTGGAAGAATCAGCTTATCCCACTTGACTCTTGCCATCTTCCCCTCCTAGATAAAATCCTTTAGCTCTTTATTAATTGCTATCCGCAACTTCTGCTCTGGTTGATACAAATATTCCTGACCTGTGTATAAAACTAAAGGGACTAAAAACATTTAACTGCTTATATGTTGATATCCATATCCATATAACAGAGCTTCCAATTTCTCAGTTTTTGTATTATTTTTTGTTTAGTCTCTTCCCACATATACTTAGCTGCCACACTAGAATCCTTTTTAATCCAAACTCCTAAGTACTTCATTTTATCATGTCCTCATAAATATGGATATTGCTGAACCAATTCATGTCTGGCTACATTTTACAGCTATTGCCTTTGCTTTAGCTTCACTATTTTTGTATTCTAAACAGATTTAAAACTGCCTCAAAATGTTCCACAACACTGAAATGTCCTTTTCTGGTTTTATCAGGTATAAAATTATATCATCTGCAAATAGAGACAGTTTTTCTTGACTTCCATACCAGTTATATCCTTGAATTTCTGAAGCCCTTATTTTCTTTGCCAGTGGTTCTAAATATAATGCAAATAACAAAGGGGAAAGAAGACACCCTTGCTTGGTTCCTCTGCTCAAACGCAAATTATCAGAGAGGAACCCACCACTTTAATTTTCACCTCCAATCCCTCATATATCCTCCTAATCAAACTTATAACTTTAACAGGGAATGCAAATGTGTCCATTGCTCTGCTCATATACTCCCAGCTTACTCTGTCAAATGTTTTTTCTGCATCAAGCCCCACCAACAACCGTGGTATTTTCTTACATTCTGTTTCCCTCTGGATCATTAATTTTCTGTTAATGTTGTCCAATGTTTGCCTCCCCTCCAGAAAACCACATTGATCCATGTCTATCAATTCTGGCATCATCTTTGCCATTCTTTTAGTCATTATAGATATAAACACTTTATAGTTATGGTTTAGAATTGAAATGGGCCTGCATGAATCTAGATCTGATGGGTCTTTAACCCTCTATAGGTATTACAGCCACCACCGCTTTCTTCCAGGATGTTGATGCTTCAAATACTGTTAAATGTTGGATGATGTTGGATAATGCAGTGGTACAGCTGTTAGTGTTGTCACCTCACAGCACTCACAGTAAGAGGTTCTCCTATTCAATTCTTGGCTGGGGTGCTTTCTGTGTGGAGTCTGCATGCCCTCCCTGCATTTGCGTGTATTTCCACCAGGTGCTCCAGTTTCCTCCTATGTTAAAAAGACATGCATCTGGAGAAATTCTCCCAAGGCCTCCACTGAAAATTGGCTTGTTTCAAGTTAGACTTTCCTGGAAAAGAAATGATAAATAAATAAACAAAACTTTCCAGATCTTTATCAGTTTTTTCCCTCCCAGCTTCCAAGCTTCCACAAGAATACCATCTATTCCTAGGGACTTTCCAGTGGATTGGTTATACATTACCATTTTTATCTCATCTCCTCCTATCCTAACTGTTAGTAATTAAGCCTCATCTACCCCTAACCTTGGCATATTTAATTCTTCCATAAACATTTCCATTGTACCATTTCTAGATTTTCATATTTCTCTGTTTTATACAGACTTTCATAACATTTCCAAAATATTTCTAGTACCTCTACAGGACATCTTTTTGTCTTCCTTGTTATAGGCTCCCTAAGCTTGGCAAAAACCGTTTCTATTTTCCATTGCCTGAGTCATTGTGCTAAACGTTTTTATGCTTTAGAGTTATTATCAAAAATTATTATCAAAAAACAGTTGCTTAGTAGCAATATTTCTAAACTCATGCATATTATTGAGGTAATCCCTTATTTTCTGTTTAGCATTCTGCAATTGCTCTTCTTTTTCTGTGAGAATCCCCCTATTCTGCAATACTTTAATATTTGTCAGTCCCTCTAAATTCTTGTTACTTCTTAACTATATCTCTCTTTCTTTTATTTCCACCCTATTTTGAACTCCAATTTAATTTTATTCTACTCCATAACTATATTTTCAGAAGAAATTTATTTCTTCTCTAATAATTAATGCCAGCATAATTTCTATTGCCCATTCCTTAAATTCCTCTCTTTTTACCAGATAGGTGGGAAAGCATAAATGTCTCATTTTATTACCCTGTGTTTTTATTTTAGCTATTGGTGCATGATCTGAAATAATTATTGGACGTGTATCAAAACTTTCAATTAAATGCACATGTTCCTGTGAAATGTTCTGTCTAGCCTAGCCCAGTTTTTGTATCTTGTGGAATACTATTTAAATTCACTCTGAACTCCTACTACTGAATTCACATTTTCCATGTCAAATATTTTCATAAATGTATTCTATATATATATATATATATATATATATATACACACACACACACACACACACACACACACACACACACACACACACACACACACACACACACACGGGATATAAAAAGTTTACACATCCCTGTTAAAATGCTAAGTTTTTGTGATATAAAAAAATGAGACCACAATAAATCATTTCAAAACTTTTCCCTCCATTAATGTGACCAATAACCTGTACAATTCAATTGAAAAACAAGCAAATCTGTTAGGGGAAAAAATATAAAATATAAAAAAGGTTCAATAAGCTGGTTGCATAAGTGTGCACACCCTTAAACTAATTATTTGCTGTGTGTGCACACCCTAAAGCTAATACTTTTAGCACCTTTTGATTTAATTACAGCATTTAGTCTTCTTGGGTACACACCTGCCATCAATTAAAGAGACTCTGATTAATCCCAAACAAAGTTCAGGTGTTCTAGTAGGATTTTCCTGACATTTACTCAGTTGCCTGCTACAGCAAAAGCCATGGTTCACAGAGAGCTTACAAAGTATCAAAAGGATCTCATTATTGAAAGGTATCAGTCAAAAGAAGGGCACAAAAACATTTCCACAGCATTGGATATCCCATGGAACACAGTGAAGACAGTCCTCAAAAAGTGGATAAAATATGGGACAACAGTGATATTGCAAAGAACTGGAAGTCCCTCCAAAATTGATGAAAAGACAAGACAAAAACTGGTAAGGGAGGCTGCCGAGAGACCTACAGCAACACTGAAAGAGCTGCAGGACTTTCTGTTAAGTACTGGTTGTGTATTACATGTGACAACAATTTCCCGTATTCTCCTTATGTCTGGACTATGGGGTAGGGCTGCAAGACAGAAGCCTTTTCTTACACAGAAGAACATCCAGAACCAGCTAAAATTTGCAAAACAATACATCAAGTCCCCCCAAATGCATGTGGGAAAATGTGTTAAGTTTTGATGAGACCAAGGTTGAACTTTTTGGCCACAATTCCAAAAGGTACATTTGGCACAAGAACAACACTTTGCATCACCAAATGAACACCATCCCCATGGTGAAGGATGGTGGTGGCAGTATCATGCCTTGGTGTTGCTTTTCTTCAGCTGGAACTGCTGCTTTAGTTAAGGTGGAGGGAATTATGAACAGTTCCAGATACCATTCACTTTTGGCCCAAAACCTTCAGGCATCTGCTAGAAAGCTGAAGATGAAGAGGGATTTTACCTTTCAACACGACAATGACCCCAAGCATACATCCAAATCAACAAAGAATGGCCTCACCAGAAGAAAATTAAAGTTTTGGAATGGCTCAGCCAGAGCCCAGATGTAAATCCAGTAGAAAATCTGTAGGGTGGCCTGAAGAGGGCTGTGCACAAGAGATGCCCTCACAATCTGATAGATTTGGAGTGCTTTTGCAAGGAAGATAGGGCAAATATTGCCAAGCCAAGATGTGCCATGCTGATAGACTCCTACCCAAGAAGACTGAATGTTGTAATTAAATCAAAAGGTGCTTCAGCAGAGTATTAGTTTAAGGGTGTGCACATACAAAAGGTATTAGTTTTAGAGTGTGCACACTTATGCAACCAGTATACTGTACGTGTTTTATTGTTTATATTTTTTCCCCTAAAAGATTTGTTTGTTTTTCAACTGAATTGTACAGGTTATAGGTCACATTAAAGGTGGGAAAAGTTTTGCAATGATTTATCATGGTATGGCATTTTAACAGGGGTGTCTAAACATTTTATATCCCCTATATATACATATATGTGTGTGTGTGTGTGTGTATTTATATATATATATATATATATATATATATATATATATATATATATATATATACACACCCCGATGCACCCTTAAAACCTATTCACTTAATACTAACACAGAAAATTATGTACATCTGAAGTTTTACTATCCTAATAGGAACAATTGTCCCAATCTGTTAGTCACACTCATATACTTGAGTTAACCTAAAAGGAAAGTTATCCATGCTAAAATACATGGTACAGCCTCTGCTTCTACTAAGTGCTGTCTGTTTTTTTTTTTTTGTCTTATCTTTATTGCTTTCCCAGATTGGGAAAATACTTGAATGTTTTCAGAAAACATTATCTCCTAGCTATTGAAAGAAAGAAGAATTCTGTTTTTACTGCTCTTTATCAGATTGTCTCCATGGAGACATGAGAACAAGATACAAAGTTGCTTCCACAAGCATTTATTTATTTGCTAGAGGAAAGCTTTATTATATCCAGTTTTCTTTTTTTATTTGCTTTGTCTTAAAACTTATTACTGGATCAAGCAAATAACCTTAATCTAGTCATTCCTCTATGCAAGAATGAAAAAAGCACATACATTTTTCTTTCATCATGCTGTTTTGATCTGAATTTACTTCTTTTTTCATGTTGCAATACCTACATTTCTTAAAAGTGAACAAGGAGAAAGAAGAGAGAAGGGAAAAAAAAAGCAGGGCACTTGTTTATTTTAGTATCCCTGTTATACTTGAAAGTAACTTAGAAAACTTTACTTTATAGCATGCAGATTATATCATGCATTACAAAAATGCTACAGTTAAGAACAAAATTTTGTTTTGCTTACAGTTAACTCTCTCCATCCTCTTCCGCTCTTCTAAATGTTCTTGTAAACATTAATGACATTTGTAAAAAAAACAGAGTGCTCATTTGCTTTAAAATATTTTATTGTAGTGAGTAAGCAAGTATAGCAAATCAACATAACATAAATATATTCAGATTAGCATAACCAAAGCATGAATATAATGACTTCATCTGAACAAGTCTTGCATCAGATTTTAACTGACTTGCTATCCTGAACACAACATATTATATCCTTTCAGTTCAGTGGTTTTCCTTTGTAAACTGTATCTACTCTCCCCTAACCTTACTTCTCAGTCCTTGTCTTGTTATGCAGCCTTGTCTTGTTTTGCAGGTGCTTAGCTGTCTCATCATCTAACATTTTCTTGATTCTTCCCTTGAGAAAAAGAAAAAAAGAACAGTCTGTAGCCTTCCCTTGGGAACTGTTACCTCTCATGCTTGACCAGCAAGGTTATTCTTTCTTTCTGCTTAACTGTCTTTTATGCGTAAATGAAACACAATTTCTAGGCCTATTTACCGTTTAGCTTTTTTAATGTCTAATAACTACTTTAAAATGGAAGTCCCTAATCTAACAGTTGCCCCTGAGGTCCCTGATGAAAGTCTACAGAGACCTACTTTTGTAGTTACCTTACATCTATATTGCTAACTACTGTATACAGCTTTATGCTACCTGATGCATAATCTGAAAATAAATTTTCTTTATTTGGTAAATAAGCTTGCAATTTTAATTTTGACCACTAGGCTTGAAGTCTGTTAACTTTATGATTTATTTTTATATTACCTAGATTTATAATCTTTAGAGTCTCTAAGTCTAAGTTCTGATATATGAGTGATATATTCAAGACCTGTACATTATTCTGAAAATGAGTATATTTTAATTCTGTGGCTTTTAAAGCTGATTAGCATTGCCATAGACATTCTTAAGTTAGACAGAGTATGAACTGTTAACCCTGACTATTTTTTTCCTTTCTGTATGCTATAAAGGTAAAATTGTATGTTTTTACCTTATCATCTGGTACCTTAGTGTACCATGATGCCTCTTTCATATAGCAAATGAAACCTTTTCCTGTTGTTCACAGATTTAAATCTTTAAACATTGCAGTGTTTGTTTTATTGTATAGCCTATCAAACGTGATGGCTATTTCCTAAAAACTAATTGAAATCAGCACTAAAGAGATAACTTTATAACTGGTCTTGAAGAATAATTACCATATACTGTATTAATTTGTGTCTATAAATTTTCAGTTAGATTTGCTAATAATGCTACTTCCCTTTTTAACTTCTATGTGCTGTAATAGATGTCTGCCTTCTAAATTTGTATCTGAAATATTCTATGAATATTTATGAACTATAATAGTTTACTAAAACCTATACTTTCCGTATTTCAAGTCTATACATGTGCATTCTCTGTTAATGTCTTTTTAATTTTCTGACTAATGTACAATAATTAGGTAAAGTGCAATGTAATATGCAAATTAACAAATTAAGCCTGCCTTGTTATGCTTTGAGTATACTGAATAACTATTACTACCTATTATTTAGATAACTTATCTTAATAAGCCTGTAATAAATAATTATGTCACTTTACCCTTAACTAATGACTGAATAATGTGAAAGATGTAGTAGAAATGTATTATGTAATAAGCCTGTTACAAATAAGTCTGTCACTTTATCATTAACTAATGACTGAATAATGTAATTCTGTTACTTTACCCTTAAAACTAATGAATAATGTGAAGCAACTGAATATTATTTTTATATTCTGAAATTTGACTGAAATGTACTATACTGAACACATAACTGAGTATGAATGTCATATTCTGAATCTTGACTGAAATTTACATTAGAGTAATACCTATTTATACTGAACATTTAAAATAGCTGTGTATATTCTAGAAATTAACTAAACTAATACTAAAAGAATATTTTTTCTAGTGTTAACAGAACATGGATAAAAGCATAACTGAAAACTGGTACATGTTATAATCTCAAAACCAAACTATTCGTACCCTTTTCTGTCAGAGTTATCTGAACATAGATAAACTGAAAACTAGTACCGTTGTACAATTGTCTGAAAACATGAGAACATTTTGACAGTGTCACCTGAACACAGATAAAAAATAAACTGAAATTTGTTTTCCTGTCAGTATTGCCTGAACATAGATAAATTGAAAACTAGTACCATTGTACAGTTGTATGAGAACAGTTTGACAGTGCTACCTGTACACAGATAAACTGAAATCTGTTATTGTTATATTCTGAAAACTAAACTATTAATATAGTTTTGTCAGTTTTGCCTGAACATAAATAAAAACAAAAACTGAAACTAGTACTGTTATATAATTGTAGGAAATATACATACTTGTTTTAACTGATAAACTGAAAACTAGTATTGTTAAATAATGCTCTTAAAACATACATACTTGCTTTAACTCACACATTTTAACTTTAAACAAACATTGAAGAAATAACTGAAACACATAGACAGTCAACTTCTGTACCACATCTCTTGCCAAATGTTACTCTGCATTGTCCCAGTCACCGATGAGGTAAAGGAAAGCCTGCTTTAATGTTAAAATGTCCTTTTTATAGTTAGGCCTTTCAAACCTCTTATTTTCATTTCTTGTGCAAGGCTGGGTGGCTAAAGTTATTGATTATATTTAGTATCAGGTCCTTAAAATAACATGTGCATCTTTAACAATTATAAACTGATAACATTGCTTATTGTGCTGACTATATTTACATTTTTTCCTGCATGAAATAAACATTTGCTGCTGGTAGACTCTTGCAAGTCTGTAAGCAAACTGATAACCTCAAATGAAACTAAAGTAGTAATATAACACATTTCAGCACCTATATAAAATTAATTTTAACTCTTGAACTTTTTACATTTTCTCTTGTGACCCTTCGATTTTAACATACTGTTTTGTGAGTGGGAAGCCCGAGTAAGACAGAGTGCGCGCGTGTAAGCGTGAGTGCGCGCGTTTATGCCAGAGTAAGAATGTAGAAGCCTGTTTAAAGACCTGTAAGCGCATTTGCGCTGGTGTGCGTGCATTTTAACTCGAATAAGCAAGTCGTAGTCCATCTAAGCATGGGTGCGCGCGTGTTAGCTGCTGTGCGCGTTTTCCCTTGTATGCGCGTCACTCCCCCCTGAGGAAACAGAGATGAAAAAGGACGCACAACAAATTGTAGGAAGCTACCAGGTACTAGCATAGCTAGCAGGTGAAAACAATCAGAATCAGGCAATTACACAGGCAGAACAGTAGCCCAGCCCAGCGCTGAAAACTCTGCAAACAACAGTGCAGTATGTTTCTCTCAACAGACACTGTAACGCTGGAGTAAGCTACTAGAAGTGAAAACTGAAAAAGCTTCACTCAGACAAAAAAATGCTAGGGGCTGCCATAGCTGTTATAAGGCGACATATGCAACATGCTGAGGGTGGTGACAATGCAAATGCTGCCGGACAACCCACAGTGAGGAGACGGAGAAGAGTGTACAGGCCCAGGGTCACCTACCAGGGGTTACATGAGCTGGAGATAGTGGAGTGCTATAGAGTGGACAGAGACCTCTTGCAGCAAATTGTTGAGCTGTGCAGGCCACGCCTCACACACAGAACCAACAGAGGGGAACCCATCCCAGTGGAAACCAAGGTATGTGTTGGCCTAAGAATACTAGCAACAGGTACCTTCCAGAGACCAACTGGTGATATGATGGGGATATCACAGGCATCAGCATCCAGGGTACTGCACCAGTTCCTGGTGACATGTCAGCACATGTTGGTGATCATGTATATTTCCCCAATTCCCGTGAGGTATTGGCCAGCAATATGCATCTCTTCCAGCAAATAACGGAATACCCTGAGGTAGTGGGTGCAATAGACTGCACGCATATACACATCAAAGCACCAGCTGCTGAGCGGGGTAGGGCCTACATTAACTGCAAGGGCTTTCCCTCCATCAACTGCCAGGTTGTGTGTGATGCCCAGAGCATAATAATGAATGTGTGTGCTGGCTGCCCTGGAAGCTACCATGATTCCCATATCTGGCATCTGACGCAGCTGTACCAGACATTTGCCAATGGGGACATCCCACATGGTCACCTACTGGGGGATGCTGGCTATGCACTGGAGCCGTGGCTGATGACACCCATCAGAAATGCACACACACCTGAACAGGAACGCCATAATGAGGCGCACGCACAAACATGTAATGTAATAGAGCGTGTGTTTGGGCTGCTCAAGTCACGGTTCCGGTGCTTGGACACATCTGGTGGAGCCTTGCAGTACTCACCGACTACATGTACCCAAATTGTCATGGTATGTGCTATGCTACATAATATGATTCTGCGAAAACAGCTGCAGCAGGACCAGCATAGGCCCGGCCCAAACAGCCCCCCACCATTGCCAAGGCCATCACAGGCACAGCGTGACTCGGAGGAGGAACAACCTGAGCCTGCCCCAGTAGGCAGAAGGAGGTGTGCCCAGTATGACTTGGCCTTGGCAAAGAGGCAATGCATAGCACATACACTGGCTCAGTAGGAACCCTGGAAATGATACTTCTCTCTGACTCGCACATATAGTAAAAGGGATGCCTAAGTTGACACAACCTGCTTTCAAACATGCACAGGGAGTGTAGTATGTGCATCCAACATAGACAGCCCTGCAGCACCACCTGAGGCATGATTGCCATGTGTTAAGCAATGTAACACCATGTAGTATATGCAAACTTGATGACCCTGAGTAACATCCTACCCTCACCAAGCATGATGCCACAATATGAAGACAAGATGATCAATTACAACAACTGGCTTAAGTATTTTTGTTAGTCAAAGGGAATCCAATGCCTGTCAGCCTGGGATGACATGCTGAGCAAGACACAATGCTCCGCTAGAGTTGGCTTGCACCTATCACCCATGGCCTTTTGGATACTGGCAAAGGCTGTTGTCACTCCCATAGTGCCTTGAATAGGTAAGGCTCAAAACACAAACCCACCTCCATAGGTATCACAAGGGATACAAAACTAGAAGTAATGCTACCCAATGCCAGAAGTCTAAACTGCAAGATGCATGCAGTCCAAACTCTCCTCAGCATGGAGAATGTTGATATCTGTGCAGTAACAGAAACCTGGTTCAAGGCTCCCAAGAGCACCTTAGCACTACCAGGTTACACCTCATACCATGCTTTACAGCCCCAAAACATGGAACAAACTACAAAAGGAGGGTGAGTATCAATAATTGTCAAGGATACCCACACCCCCAGGTTGGTGCCATAGCATGAAGCAGCACAGACTATCCACGTGCAAGTAACAGTGGCTAAAACTGCTTCCCAGTTTGTAGCCTGCTGCACACCACCCTCCTAAATCCAGGAACCCCACTTGGCCTACTTAAGAACACATGAAAATATGAAAGTCTCTCCAAACAACATTATATTGGGCGACTGCAACTACCCAAACATAGACTGGGAGCATTATTCTAGCTCCAACACCTTAGGCCAAAGGTTCCTAGAATTCATAAACCGAAATGCTATGGAACAACTTGCCACCACTCCCACAAGAGGGGTAAATATACTGGACCTGATAATCACCAACATGGGGACTCTATGGCCAAGACGACAAGTGTATCCCTCACTGGTAAGACCAGACCATAAACTAATCTCACTGGATATTCATATCCCGACCCCACCCTCTGCCCTGAAAACCACAGTGAAAAACTTCTCTAAAGCAAATTTCACACTCCTCAAAACCGAGGTGGAATCCTTCAAGGCCCCCGGGCCTGTGGAAAATATGGCCTAGACCGCAGAATCCTTTATAAACGCATTCTATGAACACCTTCAGGAATGCATGGATCATGCAATCCCAAATAAAACCAAGACCCAATCCTAGAAGGAGGAAGCTACTACATGATAGAGCAAAATCCCAAAAAGGGAAGGCATGTCTGATCAGTATTAGTAAAAAACTATGGGCACTCATAAAATTGTCTAAGGTCAGCTTCAAGAGAAAAATTGCACAGGACACTAAGGCTAATCACAAGGCTTTCTTTAGTTATGTTAGGAACCTGGGTGGGAATTCCCAGATATGCTCAGAATTAATCCAAAATGACAAAAAATACACCAAACCCATAGACATTGCCAACATCCTAGCTGACAGGTTCAGCGCAAACTCCCCACCAAAGGGCAAATATCTATCCCAGCAGAGTGCTTCCCCCCTGACATCTCAGATGCTCAGGTAAGAGCCGCCCTCTCCAAAGCAAAAACACAGCATCAATGGGACCAGACGGTGTCCTGGCCTGTGTCCTACATGAACTCCAAGAAGAGCTAAACCCAAACATAAAACTACTGTTCAATCTCAGCCTTACTACAGGATATGTACCCAAAGAGTGGCATACAGCAACAGTGGTCCCTCTCCACAAAGGTGGTGCCTCAACGGATCCTGGAAACTATTGCCTCATAAGCCTGCCTAGCTTGGTCTGCAAAGCTATGGAAAGGATCATCATGGACCTCATAAATAAAGATATTGGGGACCTACAGACACTGGACCCTACCCAGTTCGGCTTTGTTTAGGGAAGATCCTGCCTCTTAAACTTGGTTGATTTCTTTGAAACAGTCACCAAGGCCATTGACGAGGGGAAGGTGGTCCACACAGCCTACCTGGACCTCACAAAAGCCTTCGATACAATACCCCACTCGGGCATTATAGATAAGCTCACCAGCTTAAATATAAACCCCTATGTCACTAAATGGGTTGCAAACTGGCTCAAGGACAGAACCCACATGGTTAGAATTGCTGGAGCCATGTTAGACTCCAAACCAGTTACAAGTTGCATCCCACAAGGCTCAGTCCTGGGACCTCTCTTGTTTGGTATATATTTCTCGGAGGTACAGGCCAACACGGAAGGACTGTGGCTGACCAAGTTCGCAGATGACTGCAAACTGTGCGCCATAATTGACTCTCCAGCCGACACAAGCATCTTCCAAAAGGGCCTCATAGAAACAGACAACTGGTGCCAGAGCCATGGCCTCAAGCTAAATGCCAAAAAGTGTATAAGCATCCCCTTTGGCAAAAACAAAGTGCCCACAAATTACCACATAGGTGGTAATCCATTAAGTACAGAAGAAGTAACTAGGGACCTGGGGACCCAAGTTGATATCAATCTCTAATTTGACAACCACGTGGCCAAAGTGGTTAGAAAAACATTTTATATAGCCCACCTAATCATGAAGGGATTCACATCTAGATCAGGGGAGGTCATCGTGCCTCTTTACTCATCCCTCATCAGGTCCATAATTGAGTACAATGCCCCTTTTGGGATGTACCTTACCAGACACCTGCAGCAACTGGAAAGACCCTAAAAGTACCTCACCAAGAGGATCAAAGGGCTCAAACAGATGCCATATGCTGCCCGGTTAAAGAAACTCCAGCTCTACTCAGTGGCATACCGCCTGCACAGAGGCAATCTGTGCCTGATGTATAAAGCCATGTTCAACCTGGAATTAATGGACATGCTGCACCTCAGAAAATCCAAATCCCATCGAGCTACGCGCTCAAGAGACTTGAACCTCAGCACTGAAATAAATAGGACATGCTGGAGGGACAGATTCATAACCCAGAGGCTCCCTTCACTCTGTAATAAAATCCCAGTCCATTTTAGGCAGAGTCCCTCATTGACTCTCTTCAAGAGGAATCTTGATGAGTGGATGGGAGATTGTAGGTTTACCCTCGGTAACACTTTTATGTCACAGTTGACAGAGGCACAGTATACTAACCATGAAAAATGTCATGGCAAATACCAGTTAAAATGTGTGTTGAAGGACAAACACACTCTGACTAGGATTAGAAATGCCCTAGGGCACATAGCCTAGTGTTTGTCAATGTCCACCCAAGTTGCAGAATACACTAGTAATGTTGGACAAGCCTGGTTTAAGTAGGCCATAGCTGAACAAAATGCAACATGGTCATACCTTAGTCTGGTGTGCTCAGTATGAATATTTAAAGCAGTGATGGGACTCAAACCCAGGATACTGTGCACCAGAGTGAAAGGACTGAACCACTACACTATGACAATATTACAGTGTTTGATCAGTATGAAAGAATGTTGACAAGTGTATGCAAACTGTCCCATGGAAACCCTGCAGGCACAGCATAATCCCTGTTGGGTTCAGACACAAAGCAGTTGGGCAGTAAGAACACAACATGACTTCCAACACACACACTATAAATGTCAACTATTGTTCAAGTTCACACACAACCACAAATGTAGTGGACCTCAGATCTCAACATATGGAAAGGTCACACTGGGCATGCTCACACACACTTTGATAAATGAGACATATGTCAGGCAACAAACCATGGAAAGGCTGAACTGGGCATGCTCACACATTTAGGCCATGTCTCAGTATAGCAGTTGGCCACACATATCTGGCATTTGTATGTGTTAAGCCAGGAACCTCCCACAATACAGCAATCTGCCCAGTGCACACAGTTAAATGACAATAGAGACATAAGTAATATACTGGAACCCTGTCATGATCAAACATCTTCCACAGATACACATGTTGTTCATAGAAACGGGGAAAGCTATGGCAATAAAGACCTGCAAGCAGTTTATCAGCAACAAATATTGTGCATCCCAAACATAAACATATGGGTTCAGAGGTCGATACTAGGCTGTTTGCCCTAGGGAATACATAAGCCTAGCCAGAGTGTATTTGGCGTCTGCCTCCCCAGTACAGTAGCCTACTGTGCCTCTGTAAAGTAGGTCACAGAAGGCACCATTTAAGGCTAGTTTGCTGTGCCTCCATCAAGCAGGGACACAGTGGAGATCCCAGGGGTTGAATTTGCAATGTCACATCCATGTGGCTGGAGTTTGCTGGAAGAGGGTTGGTGAGGAGCTATGTCTAACATTAATTGGGATTCAATTCCAGACTGAGGGGAACCTTATCTGTAGTGTCTGGGCAATTTTACTGTCAAAACGTGCAAGTGATGATTTTGAGGGATTGAAGTGTCTTGCCAATACTGTTCAGAGATGTTCACCCTCTGTGGGATATTGCTCTGTTATGTATTAGCTCTCTCCTTCTGTTGTACAGCTTATATATGGCTGGTGTCAACCAGACAGGTCTCCTGTTGTGGAGGAGTCTTGGTTTTATTTGGGATAGCATGATCAATGAAAACCTGCAGGTGCTCATAGAATGCATTTGTAAAGGATTCTGCAGATTGGGTTGTATAATCCTCCAGCACAGAGCCTTTGAAGTATTCCACCCCAGTCTTCACAAGTGCAAAGTCTCCTTTTGAGAAATACTTTGTTAGCAGTGATTTCCTTGCCTGGGGGTTGGGGATCAGATATGGACGTCCAGGGAAAGTTGGTTATGGTCATATCTTAACAATGGTGGTCTACCTCTGGTGTGGGACATAGAGTCCCCATATTGGTGATGATCAGGTCCAATATGTATTCCCCCTTGTGGCTGTGGTGACTGGTTCTGTCATAGCACATGGATTCACAAATTGTAGTGGCTGTAGGGCGATGTTGTTGAGGCCTGAGTAGTTCCCCCAGTCAATATTCCTGTACCTGAAGTTAACCACTGTAATGGCGTATGTGAACACCTTCATATCCCACACTGTTCCCAGGGAAGCCAAGTGTGGTTCCTGGATATGGGAGGGGGTGGTCTGAACTACACACCAAACCAAAAGGCAGTTTTGCACAATGGTAGTTGTATATGTATGGCCTATCATGCTTAGTGCAGTGGTAACAACCCAGAGGTGTGTGTATCTGTGATGTATATAGGTTCATAGGTTCATACTAGGCTATCTGCCCTAGGGCATTTATAAGCCTAGCCAGAGTGTGTGTGGCTTTCGCCACCCCTTGGAATGAGAATACTGTGCCCATTTAGGGTTTAGTTTATTGTGCCTCTGTCTAGTAGTGACACAGAGATGACCCCCGGGGTAAACCTATGAACTCCCATCCACTCGTCAAGATTTCTCTTGAAGAAAGTCAGTGAGGGGCTCTGTCTAATATGGACTGGGATTCTGTTCCAGAGTGTAGGGAGCCTCTGGATTATGAATCTGTCCCTCCAGCACGTTCTATTTATTTCTGTGTTGAGGTTCAAATCTCTCGCTCTCGTGGCTCTGGTGGATTTGGATTTTCTGAGGTGGAGCATGTCCATTAATTCTGGATTGGACATGGCCTTGTACATCAGGCATAGATTGCCTCTGAATAGGCGGTATGCGACTGAATAGAGCTGTAGTTTCTTCAGCCGGGCAGCATATGATATATGTTTGAGACCTTTGATCCTCTTGGTGAGGTACTTTTGGGGTCTGTCTAACTGCTATAGGTGTTGGGTAAGGTACATCCCAAATGGGGCATTGTACTCAATTATGGGCCTGATAAGGGAAGAGTATAGGGGCACGATGACCTCTCTTGATCTAGATGTGAATCCTATCATGATAAGGTGGGTAATATAGAAGGTCTTCCTAACCACCTTGGCAATGTGAGTGTCAAATGAGAGGTTACTGTCAACTTGGGTCCCTAGGTCCCTGATTACTTCTTCCGTACTTAATGGATTACCACCTATGTGGTAATTTGTGGGTAATTTGTTTTTCCCAAAGGGTATGACTATACAGTTTTTGGTGTTCAGTTTAAGGCCATGGCTCTGGCACCAGTTATCCATTTCTATGAGGCCTTTCTGAAGGATGCTTGTGTCCGCTGGAGTATCAATTATGGCGCCCAGTTTGCAGTCATCTGCGAACTTTGTCAGCCACAATCCTCCTATGTTTGCTTGCACCTTGGAAAAATAAATGCCGAACAAGAGGGGTCCCAGGACTGAGTCCTGTGGGATACCACTTGTGACTGGCTTAGAGTCTGACATGGCTCCAGCAATTCTGACCCTGTGGGTTCTGTCCTTGAGTCAGTTTGAAACCCATCTTATGACATATGGGTTTACATTTAAGCTGGTGAGCTTGTCTATGATGTCCGAGTGGGGTATTGTGTCGAAGGCTTTTGCAAGATCAAGGTAGGCTGTATGAACTGCCTTACCCTCATCAATGGCCTTAGTGACTGTTTCAAAAAAGTCGACCAGGTTCAAAAGGCAGGATCTGCCCTTGACAAAGCCGAATTGGGTAGGATCCAGTGTCTGTAGGTCCCCAATGTCTTTGTTTATGAGTTCCATAATGATCCTCTCCATAGCTTTGCAGACCAGGCTCGTCAAGCTTATGGGGCGGTAATTTCCAGTGTCCATAGAAGCACCTCTTTTGTGGAGTGGGACCACTGTTGCTGTACGCCATTCTTTGGGTACGTATCCTGTAGTAAGGCTAAGATTAAACAGCAGCCTTATGTGCGGGTTTAGTTCCTCTTGGAGTTCATGTAGCACGCAATCTGGGACACCGTCTGGTCCCACTGATGCTGAGTTTTTAGCTTTGGAGAGGACAGCTCTCACCTGGGCATCTGAGATGTCAGGGAGGCTACACTCTGCTGGGATAGATATTTATCCTTTTAGGGGGGGGAGAAATTTGCACTGAACCTGTCTACCAATATGTTGCCAATGTCTGTGTGTTCAGTGTATTTTTTGTCATTTTGGACTAACTCTGAGCATATGTGGGAGTTTCCACCCAGGTTTCTAACATAACTAAAGAAGGCCTTGTGATTGTCTTTAGTGTCTTTTGCGATTTTCTCTCAAAGTTGGCCTTGGATGATTTTATGAGTGATCGTAGTTGTTTGCTAGTACTGATCAGAGATGCCTTCCCTTTTGGGGATTTTGCTCTGTCATGTAGTAGCTTCCTCCTCCTGTTGTAAAGCTTGTTAATGGCTGGGGTCCACCAGACAGGACTCCTGCCATTGGGAGAATGGGTCTTGGTTTTATTTGGGATTGCATGTTCCATGCATTCTTGAAAGTGTCCATAGAAAGCGTTTATAAAGGATTCAGCGGTGTGGGCTGTGGTTTCCACTGGCCCAGGGGCCTTGAAGGATACCACTTCAGTCTTAAGAAGTGTGAAGTTGGCTTTTGAAAAATTCTTCACTGTGGTCTTTTGTGCTGGGGGTGGGGGTGGGATGTGGATTTCCAGTGAGATTAATTTATGGTCTGATCTCACCAATGAGGGGTGTACTTCCGGTGTGGAGCATTGTGTCCCCATATTTGTGATGATCAGGTGTAGTATATTATCTCCTCTTGTGGGAGTGGTGACTAGTTGTTCCATCGCATTTGAGTTTATGAATTCTAGGAACCTTTGGCCTAGGGTGTTGGGGCTTGAGTAATGCTCCCAGTCTATGTTTGGGTAGTTGAAGTCTCCCAATATGATGGTATTTGGAGAGACATTCATACTTTCCAGTGTCTTCAGGAAGGCTGAGTGGGGTTCCTGAGTTTGAGAGGGTGGTCTGTAGCATGCTACAAACTGTAGGGCAGTTTTGCCTATGGTTAGTTGCACATGGATGGTTTCCAATGCTTTGTGCATTGCCCCTAACCTGGAGGTGTGGGTATCTTTGATGAATATGGATACTCCCCCTCCTTTTGTGGTTAGGTCCAAGTTTTGGGGCTGAAAAGCATGATATGAGGTATAACCTGGTAGTGCTGGGGTGCTCTCAGGAGCCTTGAACCAGGTTTCAGTCACTGTACAGACATCGATGTTCTCCATACTGAGGAGGGCTTCAAGAGCGTGCATCTTGAGGTTTAGACTTCTGGCATTGAGCAGCATTACCCTTAGTTTTTTTCCACTTGTGTTTTCTAGGGAGGTGGGTTTATCTTTTGAGCCTTGCCTAAAAAAGGCACTATGGGGGTGGCAAGAGCCTTGGCCAATATCCGGAAGCCCAGGGGTGACAGGTGCAAGCCGTCCCTTGCGAAGCAGCGTGGCTCGTCAAGCATGTCATCCCAAGCAGACAGACATTGGATCCCCTTAGAATGACACCAGTAATTGAGCCAATTGTTAAAGCTGATCATTTTGTCTTTGTACTGTGGCATCATTCTTGGTGAGGGTAAGATGCTGCTCAGGGTCAGGGTCATACAGGCCTGGGCTGCATAATCAGAGAGCTCCTCTATATCTCTTTTCATGTAGTCCAGGGAGGTACATCTCAGGTCATTCACACCGGCATGGACAATGACTGAGTCATATTTGTACTTGCTTTGGAGTGACCTGAGTGCTTGTGTTATGTGGCAGATTCTAGCGCCCAACAGGCAGCTTACTGTAACCTATTCGTTGTTCAGTCTGGTGAGCGGGATGTCAGTGTGTCTGACTATGGACTCACCTATTACAACTGTATCAGGCATGTTGTTTGGCCTTAAGGGCTGTGACTGTTTGGCACACTGACTTTGTGAACTATGTGTTGCCTGTGCTATGTTTTGAGGTAGTGGGTGCTTGGATGTCTGCTTTGGAGGCCTCTGTTGTTTTGGTAGATTTTTAATTGGAGCCTCCGAATATGTTGTTGTGTGTTTATGTGTTTGGTTTGATGTTGTGATAGGTCTACGTGAGACTGGGTTTGTGGTGTGTGTGGTTACCTTCTCCTCCTGACTGGTTTTGCCAGTACTGAGTCGAGAGAGCTCAGCCTCCAGTTTGGCTATATAGTTGCATCTCTCATATATATTTGTATTTGTTGGGAGGAGGAGAAGGTTGTCTGTGTACATGAGGCAGTTGTAACATTGCCTCAAGATTCCCAGATTCACCAGCTGAACTGGAGAAGACGCCAGTAATTGACCCTTCGACATGCTAGAATAGTGTAAGGGATTGCTGTGTAACTGAGTCAGAAAGGACCTATAGGGAAATGGGTACTCAAGGGGATTGTAGGTGGATGTAGTGCTTTCTTTTTGTTTAAGAGTACTTTACCTGTGTAAAAATGCTTTAGGAGCAAGTGCTGGGCTTTTCAGATAGAGAATAGACTGTTTAGACTGAAAGGGAAAAACTGAAGAGCATATGGATATGGATACACTCCCTGGTTGTGTTGTGTGTTACAAGTCCTGTGTTCACGAAGCATGGCATAAAACATAACCAGGCAGTGCTGATGTGCATATGTGACCCTGAACTAGGCGTCTGTTAATGCATATATTATCCCCCATACTGAGGGATAGTAATAGATGTACATACCTATTTGTAAAAACTGATGTCAGCACCCTATAAATACTGCAGGAGAAGAAAAGCCACCCAGTAATGCGAATAGCACGCTGTGCTAATGTGTCTCTCTCAAGTGTCATAACATAGTTAGGTAGGGGTTTTAATCCTGCAAATGCTCAGTGTGTGTGTGTGTGTGTGTGTGTGTGTGTGTGTGTGTGTGTGTGTGTGTGTGTGTGTGTGTGTGGTGTGTGTGTGTGTTGGAGGGGTGTGCATGTGTGCAATTCTCTTTGAAAGAAATGTCCCTTTTGACAACTAGAATAACACACTACATGATGTACATTTCCCTTTGTAAAGACTGATAATATCAGCACCCTATAAGTACAGCAGGAGAAGGGAAACCACCCAGTAATGCGAATAGCGTGCTGTGCTAATGCATCTCTCTCTCAAGTGTCATAACATAGTTAGGTAGGGGTTTGAATCCTGCAAATGCTCAGGGTGTGTTTGTGTGTTGGGGTGTGCATGTGTGCAATTCTTTTTGAAAGAGATGTCCCTTTTGACAACTGGAATAACACACTACATGATGTACATTCTCCTTTGTAAAGACTGATGATGTCAGCACCCTATAAGTACAGCAGAAGAAGGGAAACCACCCACTAATGTGAATAGTGCGCTGTGCTAATGCGTCTCTCTCAAGTGTCATAACATAGTTAGGTAGGGGGTTGAATCCTACAAAAGCCATGTGTGTGTTTGTCACACAGTTTGTCAATGTATGGTGGGTTTTGCTTTTATTATTGTATGACATATAATTATAACAGTAAGTGCAATGCACACATCAGATATGTGTGTGCCACATACAGATATGTACCTGTGACCTTCAATAGTTCCTATGTGTGAAGCCCACCTCATATGAATACAGTTGTTACCTGTGCCAGCATGTCCTGCAGATTCCCAGACTGTACGCCATACATGTATGTTGTTGACAATGCAGGCTACTGCAGTGATCTGTGTCCTAGGCCAACTGGGTGACACACACTCATGAAAGCTGTGATATATTAATGTGGGTGAGGGTTCATGTCTGGAGTATATGTCACACATGTTATAACACAGCAAAGTCTGTGAGTAATGGACATCCAGTGTAGGTGTATGGCAACTGTTGCTGATATGCATAAAGACACCTTCTTGCTTAGGTGATACACCAAGGGACTGCACAATACCTTTGGAAATGTAAATATCACAGGATAGACAAGAAAACACTTGTCCATATGTACACACCATTACCCGTTCTACATGATGGGTGCTGCCACCTACATGGTACTACTGGAATACTATGTTAAGTACATGCTGATGACAAAGTTACAGTTGTGTTACAGTAATAGAGCATGGCTCAGACAACAGGTATCTATCTGTATGATACCCTTCTGGTGGTCATGTGTGTCATGTGCAGATTCCTAACATAAGTAAAGAAAGCCTTGTGATTATCCTTAGTGTCTTGTGCAATATTTCTCTTGAAGCTGGCATTAGACGATTTTACTAGTGTCCATAATGTTTTCAAAATACTGATCAGAGATGCCTTCCCTTTCTGAGATATTGCTTGATCATGTAGTAGCTTCCTAGACGATTTTACTAGTGTCCGTAATGTTTTCAAAATACTGATCAGAGATGCCTTCCCTTTCTGAGATATTGCTCGATCATGTAGTAGCTTCCTCCTTCTATTGTTTTCTGTTATGTGGCTGGGGTCCACCAGAAAGGACGCATGTCTTTGGAGGATTGGGTCATGGTTATATTTGGAATTGCATGATCTGTGCATTCCTGAAGGTGTTCATAGAATGCGTTTATAAAGGATTCAGCAGTGTGGGCCGTACTTTCCACAGGCCCGGGGGCTTTGAAGGATTCCACCTCTGTCTCGGTTTTGAGGTGTGTGGAATTTGCTTTAGACAACTTTTTCACTGTGGTTTCTGGGCAGGGGCTGGGGTTGGTATGTGAATATGCAGTGAGATTACTCTATGGTCTGATCTTACCAGTGAGGGATACACTTCTGGTCTGGAGCATAGAGTCCCCATGTTGGTGATGATCAGGTGCAGTATGTTCTTCCCTCTTGTGGGAGTGGTAACAAGTTGTTCCATAGCATTTGAGTTTATGAATTCTAGGAACTTTTGGCCTAGGGTGTTGGAGCTACAGTAATGCTCCCAGTCTATGTGTGGGTAGATGAAGTTGCCCAATATAATGTTGTTTGGAGACACCTTCATATTTACATGTGTTCATAAGTAGGCCACGTGGGTTACCTGGGTTTAGGAGGGTGGTCTGTAGCAGTCTATGAACTGGAAGGCAGTTTTACCCACTGTTAGTTGCACATGGATAGTCTGTGATGCTTCATGCTGTGGCACCAACCTGGGGGTGTGGGTATCCTTGACATCTATTGATACTCACCCTCCTTTCATAGCTAGTTCCATGTTTTGGGGCTGTAAAGCATGGTATGAGGTGTAATCTGGTAGTGCTAGGGTGCTCTTGGGAGCCTTGAACCAGGTTTCTGTTACTGCACAGATATCAATATTCACCATGCTGAGTAGTGTTTGTACTGCATGCATCTTGCGGTTTAGATGTCTGGCATTGAGTATCATTACTTCCAGTTTCTTATCCCCTGTGATACCTATGTAGGTGGGTTTGTGTTTTCAGCCTTACCACCAGAATGCAAACATGTGCAGACATTACACTTTTGGAATTAACACTGGTGTATAAAAACACTACAATGAAAATCATACTGTTAATGCATCAGGCATGCTGGGATATACCCACATTGATATCACTACACTGTACTGTAAACAACATGATAATATTACTACAGTGCTATGTAGTCACCCTGTGCATCAGCACCATGCTATCCTGTTCCTGCATCAATGTTACAGATTGCAGGAGGTGGCACAGTTTCATCATATGCACAGGGTGTGTACTTGGTATGCCAGAGTCTGCCATTGACACTTCCAATCAACATGTATGTGTGTGTGTTAGTGAGGGACAACAGTACAAAATGGGGCAATGTTGATGCGGTGTGAGTGTGTATGTGTTAGCCCTAGGTGTTAGCATTATGCATGTGTGTATGCATGCACACAGTTCCACCACATGGCTGCCATATACGGGTATTTGTGGACAGCCACAAACTGTACCTGCCAGGTCATACAGATCACTGTCTCTGGCCACGGACACGGTACCTGTGCCTGGCAGGGGTGCTACGGACAGTATCAGGTACTAAGCCAGACTGGGTATTGTCATCAGAAGCAGTTGGTTGATGACTGGACACATGTCCCTGCTGGGACTGTCCAGAGCCACGTGCACGTGGTCTTCTAGGACAGTCTGATGACAGCACAGACCCAGCATTGCTGGGGCTGGTACTGGCACTATGGGAGCAGTTGCGGGTTTGTTGTCGTCCGCAATGACTGCCAGCTGATAATGTTGCTGGCATACGTCCATGTCGATGCCTCAACTGTCCTGCATTGCCCTGGCTCATGGACATGTAGTTGTGGAACAGATCTAATGTGCCCCCCCCAACGTCTGTCAATGACCTTGCCGACAGTACGGATGGCAGCCACAGCGTCACGCATAGTGTCATTCATAGCAGTGCGATATGCTCTAAGCTCCCTCAGACCCTGTGTGGTGTACTGTTCCATACGTGCCTGTGCCTGCATTACAGCCCAGAACATAGCTGAGGTAGAAAGACCTCTGTGGGCACGTTTGACAGGGGCAGTACGACCACAGATGCTCCCACGAGAACCCCTGGACATCTGCCTGTGTGGTACCATGTCAGGACTCTGGCCATGGCTGCTGTGAGGGGATGCATGTGCCACTGATACCACATTACCCTGGTCAATGCCCACTGTATGCTGTCCCTCACCTAAGGACATTGGTGACAATGGATGTATCGGTAGAATGACTGTGCGCATTGATGGGGTTGACTGCTGTGTACTGTCGATTGGCTGACCAACAACAGACCCTGTCACTCCTCCCTGTGCCATTACACATGTATCATCATTATCACTATCCCCAGCAGTGGTTTCAGGTTCCCTGCTGCACGCCAACAGAGCAACACCAGAACCTGTGAGAGGAAGACGGGAAACACAGTTTACAATGTGTACACAATGTTACCACAGATGCACACGAGCACATGCACATGGGCACATGCACACATGCACATGGGCACATGCACACATGCACATGGGCACATGCACACAGGCACATGCACACATGCACACGGGCACATGCACATGGGCACACATGCACACTCCTCGGTACAGCAGATACAAACACACACACACACCTGCAATCCAACCCATACACAATACTGTTTGAGGGTATTATAAGTATTAATATTATTATTAGTAGTATTAATAGTATTGTTATTACACACTCACCAGAATGGATTGGCTGCCTTGCTGTTACTCCAGAGGGACCTGCACAAATAAGAGAGTTATTGTCAGTGGCCACAACTGTGCCATTGATACTGTGAGTATGATACAGTACAGTAGTACAACAGTTGGCTTTCACAGGTGTACTGATGATATTCAGAATATTAATCTTGCACAAGAATAGGCAGGATAACAGCTACACACACAGTACACATCTCACACATGCATGAACTACCAGTGCAGAGAACAGTCAACTACAGCTATGGCATGTTACCTGCACACTCCATGTCCACATGCTGGGTGGCTCTAGCCTCCATCATGATACATGTCTGTGGATGTTGTTGTTGTTGGCCTGGAGCCACAACACTTAGGAGGCGCTCCTCCTCCACTCTGGTGAGGGGGGGTGGATAGGTACCCCACCACCTGTGGCAAGCTGTTGTCTGTGGATATCAGATGCACGCTGATGGACATTTCTAATTAAATCACTGCAGTGATAGCGTACCTGCTCATATGTCTGGTTATGCGTGCCTATGTCATTTACCCGACGGACAAGGTCTTGCCACAGTGCAGCCCTCTCCTGCTGGTTCTGGTTCCCGCACCAGGCTCCGGTGTATCTCCTCATCCTCTGCAGCTGAATAACAGGGGTTGCGCTGATGCACCATCACCCTGGAAGGAAAAGAAAAATATGTGAGCAAGTAATATGGCACACGTAATACTCTACTGTACTGATATCATTGAACTGCCATATATAGCATCTGTCTGTCTATCAGGGGATACACATGTAAATTACCACATATCAGTGCTCAGCCAACAACTGTATGACAGTGCCTGGCACACTCTATACAACAAACTAGTACAGACCAGCACTCGGCACACTGTTTGAGGTACAATGCACAACCTCACACTGGGGGTATGTATCAAGCTAATGGATGGAGAATATTGTCATCCCATGCAATGCATGCAATGCACATTTACAGTTTCACTGGTAATCCACCCTAGTCTTTGCTGCCATACCCCTACCTACACCGCAGTCATACACTGTGAACTACAGCACAACATATGGCAATGTAGTATGTTTGTATCCCAATAACTGACACATCCATCTCTGGCCTCACACCGAGGACACACACTACCATGACAGACACAAAGTCATGCTGAGCAATCACACCATTACAGACCTTGCACACAGTCAGTGTCACACTCATTCCACCTCACATAGTTGGTATTGCAATGAGTACATGTGTGTGTGCATTGTCATAGGTAGGTACTATGCTACTGGCCCTGGGCCTATGGCAGCATAGCTTTATGCTACCCTGCCCCTTGGGACACATGTAATGTGACTGTACTTGCTCCTGTCAAACAGTTACACAGAGGTGACTCATACGGCATATTACCTATCTCCATAACATTCATCAGGGGTATGTCTGACATTTACTAATAAGGAGCCTTGCTTGTTAATGCTGGGTGGTTTAGTCCAGGGTATGGCTTATTTGTGGATAGGAACCTGTACTTCCAGCATGTGCTCTTTACTGCGGTGACAAGAATGATGGCCATAGGTCATTTAGGCTGGACAGATTGTGAGGTGTTACCATGGTGGTTGGACAACTGGTATGGGTGTGACATAACTCTGTATATCCAGCAGTGGTAACCTCTGTGTAGGTCATATGAAAGGCACTCTATCTGTGATTTTGCTAGTCACTCTGCATAGGGAATGTGTTTGAGGGCATTATCACTCTTTGTCAGGTATGTCTGTGGCCTTTTCCCTTGCTGTAGTTGTCATGGAAGGTACATACTGTGTAGGACATTGTGAGGTGTAGAGGGGTACACTGACCTATGTTTCCCTAGCTGACACACCATTTGTGATGACACGTACCATGTACAGGGATTACAAGACTAGTGTGCCACTGTGAATATCAAAGAGGAGGCTATTGTACACTTGTTTCCTATGTTCCCTTCGGACACTCCTGTAGTAGGCAGGCAACCACCTATGTGGTAGTTAGTGGTTAAAGTGTTTTGGAATGGGGTATGGTACTCCAGTATCCACACTGGTGTTCAGTCCATGCGTTCGCCACCAGGCACCTGTTGCAGTACATCTGCCCCCATGTGCCTCTCTCACTCCCTCTCTCTCTCTCTATATATATATATATATATATATATATATATATATATATATATATATATATATATATATATATATATATATATATAGATAGATAGATATATTCATATACATACATATCTATAGATATTCATATCTGTCTGTATATGTGTATGTATCTATATATATCTATATATGTATGTGTCTATTACATCTATATGTATATACATATTCTATCTATATATGTCTATCTATTTATACATACCTCTCTATCTATGTACATATACACACACACACATATATATATATATATATATATATATATATATATATATATACGTACACATACACACACTAACATACTTCTAAACATCCATTGCTGTACAACCTACATTGTACATTGTACATTATACTACAACCTACATTGATATGTGCACATAGCAACCTTCAACTACATATGTATGTCCAGCCTTCACTAACAGTTGCAGTATGTCCCTTGCCTTATGCACATCTTCATATACATATAGATACAGACTGCTAACACATATGGAGGGTTCACAGTATGTAGATTATTAAATTATGTAGTTTACATTACCTTTGTTTCTGACAGCTTTTTTGGATGGCTGGCTTGCTTGATGGCTTGTTTTTTTTTTTTTTTTTTGGTCTCTCTCTTTCTCTGTCTCTGTCTCTCTCCCTCCAGTGGCTGCAATGATATTATTGCATGTGTGGACTGGCAGTACAGGCTGCTTTTGTAGGTATCTGCACATGTGCATGTGATGGCCTCTGCACCAATTGTTGGCCAGCATTTACTAATTGCATTCAGCCTGCTGTGTGATAATTGCAGTTCTCACTGTAATTTCAGGACAGTGCTATAAAATGTTAGGTTAGGTAGGCATAGGCCTTTCAGTTTAGCAAGGTGGGGACCATGCTGGTTTGCTGTGGACACTGTTGTGTCAGTCAAAAGGTTGGTATGTCTCTCATATATCAGGCTGTGTTGTAGCCACTGAAATGCATGTTGTACTGAAACCTGACTGTTGCTTCTTGCAGTTCATTCTTTTCAGTGTGTATGTTAACTCACACCTAATAATGCTAACACTTTACATGGGAGTATGTACTTTCCTGTGGGACTCGTGGATTAACTGGTATGCAACAGTAGCTCTTGCAATGTGTTGCTATGGCTTCACTATTTTGCCTTTACATTCACTCCTTGAAGGCCTGATAGTTGTCTTTACTGGAATGTGTTGCTATGGCTTTCCTATTTTCCATTTACATTCACTCCTTGTAATGCATGATATATTTCTTTCAGCAGCAATTTCTTATATGTTTGGTGTGGTTTGGTGACACTGCATGCAGTCTGGTGAGGCCAAGGTCTGGGGTTTGACACTTACAAGGGTATCTTATTTTGCTGCTGAGCAGTAGTAGGGCCTTGTACTTTGTACTAACAGTTATGAATATCAGGCACATGCAGTGCTTGTAAACTGCTATACTGTCCTTAGTTTGTTATTTGGCTACATCCTTTGATATTTTTGGGTTGTACTCCTACATGAAGGTGTGCTTGTGGAAGCAATTCTACAGCTACTCGCAGACTGTGTAACAGCAGACAGTCTGATATGCCTGTGTGTTTCTGACACTTGCAGTCCTCAGATACTCTAGGGTATATATTTGAGCAGCCTCAGGGAATGGTACATATCAGTGGGATACACCTGTGATATATTTCAGATATTCTGCAGTTGTGACTGTGGGGACTGTGTGTGTGTGTTTTGAGCATATGCATTACTACACCATTTCTGACATGCAAGTAGTGTCTACTTTAACTTATTGATGGTGTACATTACGTGGGATTCCCCACCTTTCTGCCTACTGTTAGTACATTTCACAGGGAGTCAGTGGGGCACAGGTAACATTTTTTGACAAATGAAGGACATCCCTGTAAATCAGTCACAGTTGGGATGTCTGGCCTCATACCTATTCAAATATGGTGATGTTTATCCTGCTCTGATACCGTGTGTGTTTTGTAAGGTGGTACTGTAACATTATTACCTCATAGCATGGCTGTTTCTGTTATCACACTAATGTAATGCAATTCCACAAGAACTGCCAGTAAAGTTACAGGAAACAAGCTTTGTGTAATGGCCTTCCTATATTCCCTTTACATTCAGTCCTTCTATGTCATGATATATTGCTTTCAGCACCAAGTTCTTGTATATCAGTTATGGCTTAGTGGTAAGTCATGCAGACTAGTGTTTCCAAGGTCCTGTGTTCGAGACTGACAGGGGAATTTTATTTTGCTGATGAGCAGACTACAGGCCTTGTCATACAGAGTGAGTAAGGCACTTTTTAGCAGTTGTAAGCGGGTTTGCGCTGGTTTGCACGATGCTCACGCATGCGCACAGTCACTTAGCTACGCGCACACTCGCTTAGCTAAGCGCACACAAGCGCACACCCGCTGACTACTGCTTAAAAGTGCTTACTCTCACTAACACCTGTGCTAATTTCTTTTAAAGAAAAGAAAATGGGGAGATAGGAAAGTGGTGAAAAAGGGGGCACAAAGAGGGTAGGACAGTAGGAAAACAAGCTCGGGATTTGCAGGAAGGATGTAGGGAAGGCCCATAGCTGCCCATTTCTTTATCAGCAACAGCTGTGCATATGTGTGTAATTTGGTGTGAAATTTGAAACCTTCCATCCCTGAAAGAAGGTTGAGGACAACAAAATATGTTGTACAGCCAATTTTAATTATCAGTTGACATGTCCAGCAGACATGTCTGCAAAATGGGCAGCTATGTATGGGGCGTAATTTTTTTGTGGGAACAGAGTGCCCTTTTTTTTTTTTCAGGTGAGAGTGGAATGTGAGGTACAGGAAGTAGGTATATTTGGGGAGGTAGGTTGGGGAGGTTAACAGACAATACAAACAAGACGCATACAGGGGCAGAGTATGACACATGTGGGGGGGTACACAATTGACGGGGTGTTTGGATATCGCGAGCCCATGAGCCCACAGATGGCAACAGTGGAACTGAAATCCCCACCCATGGGAAGTTACCACTGCGCCTTCACTGCCCAGGACGGGGCTGTGCTGGGGCCTGTATAGGATGGGCAGGCACACCCGTGAGTTGTGCCACCCTCGCCTCAAGCTGGCATGGGGGTTCAAGCACAGAATGCCTGATCTCGCTAATCACCACAGACCGGACACTTTGGAGGGTGAGTGGACGTTCTCCTTCGGCCACGCTTGCAGAGTGGGGACGAGCCCCATCCCCTGCAGCGCTTCCACCCGAAGGTGGCACAGGGCCACCGGAGGAGGTTCCGGCCTGGGCACTGGTGCCAGGTGCACTCGCCAGCTGAGGTGGGAGAGGTGGGTCCACTGGAACCCGCCTTCCCTGTTGTCCTATGTTTAGCAGTATTATATGGCATTTTGGGTTAGTAACATACAACACCATTCAACATTAGTTGTAACAGCATGCATCAGTATTCCCATTAACCAAACACCCATGAATTCCAAACATTGGACAGCAAGCATAGCACACGCATATTTAGAACAACAGTACACAATCCAACAGCATGCATGGTTGATTGATGGCAACAGGCCATCAGGTTTGGATATGTGAACAGGGTACATGCATCAACGTACATGCAGATATGTATGAACCAACAGGACAAATGTTCATGGGAATTAATTGTGTATACACATACCCAGTTTGGTGTGGAATGGCATCATTTGTGAAAATGGGGTAGGGTGAAGAAATATTACATTAACAACTTAAACTACCTATACATATGCTGTACATTCCTAGTAGCTGCAGATATATACCCCCTACATGTCTTTGTACAGTTTCCTATATGCAGCCTTAGGAATGTTGGTGATGGGAATGTTACTGCTACATTAATATACATTCCATTTTTATTCATACATGTTCATATCTGGCTGTGTTCAGATACAGCATCCTGCTACATTTGATTTATATGGCTCTAGACAACTGTGGATGTTCAGTATTTCATACAACCATACTATCTCCATATTGCAAGGGTACAGCACCATATCCAAATTGTGGGACAGACACATTCCAGGTTCAGTACTTTATTACACCCATTTCACTCTTTGGTTGTGGCTGTCATTCATTTCATTATGTACTGACTGCAGTATAACTTTATTCCAGACTTATTAGAGCTTTCTTGGTAGATTCATACCCTCTTTCTCACACTCTCACTTGTTTTATTTTTACAATTCAAGATGGTACTTAATTCTAGGCATTATTAACATTTCTTACTTGGTTACAACAATCCTTTCCAACAGACTCACTTATTTCAGATGGCAGATTTTAAAAGGGGATGTATTTGACACATGTCTATCCTTTGTAGATTGATTACCAGTCATTTTCAGGGCGAAGCAGTTATCTGATATTACAATACAGGTGGAAACTCTATTTCAGGCTTGTTTAATGTTTATTTCTGGATTACAGGCTGCATTACTTATCTAATCTTACAGTACTAGCAGAATCTTTCTTCTAGGCTTATTTGAACTTTATTAATATGTAACAACACTGAACTCTTTTACAAGCTGTCTCACTTATATTCTCTAACAATTCCAGCAAAATAATTACTAACCTGCCTGGTGGTGCAACCTCAGCAGCCTATCAGCATAGGCTCACTGATTCATGGAATGGACACCTGCAGCTGTAATATAAATGAAGTAATATTGTAACATACATCTCCATAATATAGGCTAGGATAATTTCTTACATACTTAATTACATGGACACTTACTCAGTAGTGGGGCATTGGGCATTTGCCGGGCCTCCTGGATCCAATGGTTCAGTTGGTCCTGCTTACGTCTCTTCAGGTCCGCATGGTGGTGATGGACCTGTTCACCAGTCCTTGGTATGCCTGTGGCACTGGTGAGATCATGTGCCAACCGGTTCCATGCCTCTGCCTTGTATGCACCCCAGTGGACCTGGCCCTGCATGAGTTGAGCCTCATGATCATGGACTAGGAGCCATACCATATATTTGGACTACTCAACACCCCACCTCTGTGCTCTAAAGCGACTTCCCTCTCCTGCACCTGCCATCCTGACTGCAAATGGGTACCACAATTAGTTATGCTGTGTATTCCCGCCTATGGGGCTTATATATGCCCGTTTTCCCGCACTTATCTGTGATTGGCCATTTTGGATATTTATCAGCTTAAGAAAACCTGCTTTGTCATGCTTCTATTTCCATTCATTCCTATATATATGCTAATACTGCATTTCTCAGTACAACTGTCAAGGCTTAGTGGTTCAGTACTTTGACTATGGTGCACAGTATCCTGGGTTCGAGCCTGGGCATTGCTTTTTTTTTGTTTTTACTACTGTCTAGACAGGGTAGGAGGTGTGTCTGTGTAAAGGTGGTTTTGATACAGCTTGCTCGACGTTGCCCGCCGGTAAGCTGGTTGGCGCGCTGTACAGCTCAGCGCGAATGGCTTACGCTGGGTAACACGTTATTTGGCTATGAGCACGCATATTACATTGTGAGAAGTGTTACTCAGCTACGGGCACTCATTTTAAGTGTGTTAAAGCAGTGCTCAACTCCGGGCACTCATATTACACCTGTTAAACCACTGCTCACCTGCGGGCAGTCATATTATGCTTGTTAGACCACTGCTCACCTACGGGCACTCATATTCAGATTTGTAAAGCCTTGCTCAGCTATGGGCACTTATACAATTTTTTTATATTTTCTTATGTCGGATTTCTTCAAAATACATGGCCCATTTCATTACATTTTACTTAAATTATAGTTTTATATATATATATATATATATATATATATATATATATATATATACATATATGTCAGGGGATTGTTTCATGCTTATTTAAATAAAAATAGAAAATGATGTTGTGGGGGCTCGAACCGTGACTACCTCCTCTTTGGGCAACGTCTCTACCACTACGCTATTGCTACTTGGCTTAATTTGCATATTTAGATCTTATATGCTTTTCAATGACTGCTAACTGTGACTACGGGCAAACATTTTGGAAATTATAAAAAAAAAAATTCAACTGCTATTTTTACGTTTTACATTACAGTTGGGTTTATAGTCTGTGGGTTTATAGTCTGTGGGGGTGTTGTGTTCCTTGACATTTCTGTGGACTCGCTCGTGGGAGTTTACTTTCAGGACTCTGACTCTTCTGGGGGCGTGTCCCTTTACAGAACTCGGCATTCGGACATACCCCCTACTGTCCTACACGGACCGTGTTAGCCTAGGGTGTGATTCAGCATGCCCTCATGAATATGCACGGCATGCTGACGTCATACCGTTAGACTGCAGCCTTCGTGTAAGACATATTAACTCTTACACAGAGGTTTCGTGAATCCTGCCCATTGTTTATGCATTGCAACACTTTAATACAAAGCTCTTAACTAATGACTGCTAAATAAAACAGTAACACAAAAATGTATTTGCCAAGTCTGTAACTGTAACCCCTTTATTCTGCAAATTAACTTGATTGTCATTTCTGATATACCTTACACAACACAGATACATACGATTACCCTTTTTTCCTTTTAACTGGCCACACCCAATATGTCTTTCTGAGCACTTTAGCTGTGTCAGCTGAACAGGAATTTATTTTTTCTTTAAAATATAAATCTGCATATTCCTGTCTTAACCAATTTTTCAAATTCTGTACATTTGCAAAAATCTTGTTACTGAAGTTTAAAACAGCATATAACTCTGATGACATGTTCTTGCCTAGTATAGAGCTGTTACACATTGAACTGTTAGCTGCTGTAATCTTTGACTCTTTAAATCCTGACAAGACTGCATTTGTGTCCTCAAATAAAGGTCTGTTTATAACTGAAGTTGACTTGTCTGTATTAATCAATACATTATTCCCTAAATTTCCTATAAACCCTGAAATATCATCATTTCTTTTAACCTTAGACAATGAAAGATAAATGATCTGGTTTGGTGCTGGACTGCCACATCCTTCACAGATAGTTGATGAATTAGTAACAATGTTACATTGCACTGAAGTCTTTTTTTTCATTTATGCTGGAATTTACTTTACCAACATTTGTACTCTAATCTCTCTTATCCCCCCTTGGTGCAATATTTGCACTTGCTTCTGAAAATTAGAAACTAGGTGAAGTAATGTGAACTTGAGGCATTGCCTGCATGTTATGTATGTTGACTCTGTTGACATTTGTATGTTTAATACTGCAACATAATTCTGTATTTTGAATTACATGTAAACAAGTATTTATTACATTCTGAACATTTGTATTTGAAAGTGTACTACAGCTTAACTCTGCATGTTGAATTGTATGTGCTGAAGCATTTACACAAGAACTTGTGTCTGAAATAGTACAGATAGCCTGCTTCTGTGATTTAACCCTTTTGCATTTAGAAATATTTAACATTCCTGAACTAATAACCTTTAACTTAAAAAAAAACATGTCTGGAACACGTTTTTTTAGACTGCTTTACCCAGGTTTTAAATTTAAACAAAAGATTTACTGATGTCCTAATTGTAGAAGTATTACTTGACATGTTTATACAACAGGTATGCAAATGATTTTTACTGCTAAATTTAAACTTTTTTGAGCTGTTGACTAAAAATGTATATCAAGTCTTACATAACTTTATGATTCTGGAAGAATGTGTCCTGTTGTCTGCAGCTTTTTAACCTTTCTCTTGCTTCTTGGCTGTGTAACGTCACATTGCAAACTTGAACGTTTGAACAGCTGTCAACTGGATAATGTATTTTATGTTCTAAAAGAACACTGCTGAAGTTTGTTAATTTAGTGCTGGTCTGTTGAATTCTTTGAGGCTTTTTCCTGAAGTAAACACTGGTGCTGTACAATTTGTTTAACAGCTGCAATTACTGTATGTAGAGGTTGTCTGCATGAAGTTTCCATCTGGAATATTAGTGTTGTCTTACCAAAAGGTCTGCTCTGTAATGAGAAACTGTAGTGCTGTTATTTCTGGCTTATTCTGTATAGAGTTTACAGTTTTCGGTTATGGAAAAACACTGGTGTGCTGCTGAAAAGTATGCTGTCTGTAGTGGCTGTCATCTGAAAAATTGAGGGTTGGAGTTGCTGAAGTGTTCTGTAGAGGTACAGATATACTGCCCCCCCTCTGGAAAAACACTGGTGTGACCAAGTCCGGAAATGAATGATACCTTCACTGAAAGGGTAGTCTGTAGCACCATTGAGTACCTTTACTGGGGCCTCTAAGCTGAAAAATCTCTGGAGTGCTGCTGAAACATCTGTCAAGAACTTGGTGCTGCAGTACTAAAATATATGCTGCATTGGAAACCGGACATGAGAGGGCTACACACTACCACTGTCTGTGATCTTCTGATTGTCCAGAATAGCTGCTGGGTTGCAAGAATTATATATCTCTCTATCTCTCCCCAGATAGCAGGCCTGTTCAGGTGCCATTGTAAAAAATCTGAGTTGTCGTTTGCTTTAAAATATTTTATTGTAGTGAATAACATCTAGTAATAGCAGCAAGTATAGCAAATCAACATAACTGGAAACATGAATATATTCAGATTAGCATAACCAAAAGCACGAATATAATAACTTCATCTGAACAAGTCTTGCATCAGACTTTATCTGACATGGTATCCTAAACACAACATATTATATCCTTTCAGTTCAGTGGTTTTCCTTTATAAACTGTACTCACTCCCCTAACCTTGGTTCTCAGGCCTTGTCTTGTTTTGCAGCCTTGTCTTGTTTTGCAGGTGCCTAGCTGTCTTGTTATCTAATATTTTCTTGATTATTCCCTTGAGAAAGAGAACAGAAAAAGGACAGTCTGTAGCCTTCCCTTGGGAACTGTTATCTCTCATGCTTGCCCAGCAACTTTATTCTTTCTTTCTGTTTTACTGTCTTTTATGCATAAATGAAACACAATTTCTAAGCTATAGCCTGTCTAATGTCTAATAACTACTTTAAAATGGAATTCCCTAACCTAACAATATTAAGAAGTGCATATGCTTTAGAGTCCTCTACAAGTTTAACAAAGTCAAAAAAGTCCAATATTTCCAGGTTTTCTTATTCTGTCATATTTCACAAATATAATTAATGTTTTGTAATCCCACATTTATTTGCCACTTTCTGAATTGCTGGTTTTATTCCTATTTATACCCATCTCCCAAATCCAGTTACTGCTTTATTTTCAATGTACTCTAGGTTCTTCTAGTCAACTCTTGTGCTTTTTTCTGTCTCTCAAGCATTCCCATTGAAACATTGGAAAAGTTTTTACTGAAACAATCTGTTTCAGAGCTCACTGTTTGTTTGGACAAACTTAGTGCTTCCTCCTTAGCATGCTTGGCATGAAAAAAATCATTTTGTCCATCTAGGAAATAATATTTTGAGGATAGCTGTGTACAGGAGTTTGAATCTCATGCCTGCTTCTCAAAATCCACCGATTAGTGGAATACATTTACTCCTCTTCTGCCTGGTGTACAGTGAGTAATAATTTTACACAAATACTTTACTGTCTCCCACTTTTAGTACTTTGTCCTTCTGCCACATTTTTGTCAGAATCAACTCCTTCTGCTGGTAAGATTGAATCTTTACTATTAAAGGTTTAGGTTGCTTTTTCATGGCCAGGTTTGGAGCATGCACACAATGTCCCATTTCAGTTAACAACTCCTGCTGTGGAATACCAATCTGGTTCCTTATCTGTGCTTTCATAATATTAATACAGTCCAGTCTTCTCTGGTACAGCAGAAAATCTCAGGTTTTCCATATGTGCTCTCTCCTCTAATTCTATTATGTTTTGAAACATTTCTTCTTGAGCAGCCTTTTATTCATTTCAACTCTGATTTTTGCAGTTTTATCACCTCATCTGAATATCTGTTTAAAGCTTCTTACATTTTTTTCCAGCCTTTTGTTATTTCAGGTGATATACTCTTATTAGTGTTTTGTTTATTTTAATCAGCTCTGACTACATTTGACTTATTTTTTCCTTTAGGCTACTGGAAGTCATGTCATGCACCAAAGCTGGAGCTTGCACTGCTTTTGCTGAATAGCTGCAGAATTCTTCCCAGTCAATATTTTTTCCTCACCTTTTGTGATTGACTTTCTTTCAGGTTCTCTGAATTTCTCTTTTGCTGGCATCCAGACAGTGCATTTACTAGCCTGTAACTGAAATTTACCCAAAAATCTGAGTTTACTGGATCTGTCTTCTGAGTTTCTGTTTTCACACTGGGAGATCTGAAATTAAGCTGTTAGTCAATGTGCAGCCATTATGGAAGTCCTCCTATGTTTTATAGTTATTAAGCCCTAGCCAGTTTAGCTGTTTTAAGACTTGGCAGCAGTGAGTTTGGTGTGCATTGTTTGTATCACATTTTGCTACTTTGTTGTTACAGGAGGCTAAGTTTGGATTTTAGTGTAAATCTTAGGTTTATAAAGGAATGTGAGGCATATAAGAGGGATATAAGCAAATAGGATGGGGCAAGAGTTTTTTTACTAGGTCTATACAGTACTGTTTTGCTCTGTAAAGGAAGCCAGGTTTCTGTTGGGTCTTTTTCATGGTTTGAAGAAGATGTTGATCAAATTTAACACTCGTCTATTACAATGCACAGTAATTTAGACTGGGATACTACCTCAGTTTTAGTATTATTTGCAGATGTAACCAAGAAAGACTGTTTTTGATGAAGATAATGTTCTGGGGTGAAGAGCATCAGCTTTGTTTTATTAGGATTAAGGAGTAGGCTTGAATTTTGTACTGAGGTTTTGATTGAAGAAAAATAAATTTGAGTAATTTCTTGTAGTCTGGATATTGGGGGCTATAAATATTAAAGTAAAATCATCTGTGTATTGTTTTATATTTATTTGTTGTATGGCAGTGTGAAGCTTCTTTATAAAATTATTAAAGAGAAAAAGTCATAATATAGAGCCTTGAGGGACATCTGGTAACTGGAAGAGGGGTCCTGTTGCCTTCCAGATAGATAACTAAGGAACCATTTAAGGGAGGATTGAGAGAGACTTATAGAAGATAGTTTGGCAAGTAAATGTTGGTGTGATACAGTGTAGAAGGTTTTGGATAAGTCTAGAAACACAGTTGACTCTAGGTTACCATTGTTCCTTTGCTGGTGTATAGTATTGGCAAAGTGAAGTAAGGCAGTGGTTGTGCCATGGTGGGGTCTGAAACCATGCCGTGTTTCAAAAAGCAGATTATTTGAATTTAGGTGATGTAAAAACTGAACATTACTACATTTTTCAAGTACTTTTTATAAGGGTGAGATGACTGCAATGGGCCTGTAGTTATTAAACTCTGCAAATGTAAAAGTATAACAAAGAATTATTTCCAGGTAGCAGGAATGCATGTTTTGGATACAAATCTATTTATTAATATAGAAACTGGGAAAAGCAATTGCATCTGCAGCTATTTTAAGTAGTCTGAGGGGAGTTGGTCAGCAGCTAAGGTGGTTGGTTTTAACTTATGTAGGATGTTCTAATGGTGGAGGTGGGTACTGAGCTGAAGTCAAATAGCTGAGGATATTTTTGCAGAGGCTGCAGGTACTGAGAGGGTAGTGAAAGTTGTAATGAAAGGAGGTGCTGCCAGCACAGCTACCTGGACTTTTGTAAATAATTATATGCCATTTGTGAATATCAAACTAATATATATATAAGATGCTTGTGTTACAAATGTATTAGAACTGTATGTCATGTGTATATCAAACTGCTCTGTACAGATGTTTGTGTTGAAAAGGTATTTGTAAAGTGCTGTGTTTAAAATGTATCCACAGTGTGCCCTACTGGAAGAGAACAGAAATGTACATGCACTATTCTAACTGTTTAAATGTATATATTTTAACAATGGAAACTGGAATACAGGAAGTTAACCTCAGTCCAGAAAACGTTAGAAAAATATCTGACATTAAATTATTTTTTTATGGGCTGCTTCATAAAGAGGCTATCTGTCAAGGTTTCAATGCAGCTAGAGACACAATGTCTGTACTAGGAAGCTCTCTGCATTGTCTTTGGAGTGAACTAATTGCTACTTTAGAAGCATGAAGGAATGTAATTGTTTTATGATTTCCAGCATCTGCCAAAATTCTGAGAAAATTTCAAACATTGCTCTTATAAAGTTAGATGGTTGCTTGAATGGTTTTACATTAGCATGCATTTTCCTGAAAGATATTAAGTCTGAAACTCAAATGTTTGTCATCCTTTAGTACCTGCAGTCGTCAATGATTTGTCAGAAAAACTCAAATTTTATGAGGAGCAGATCTGGGTTCAGTAGCACACCTCTCAGCACAAGAAATCCAGACAAAGCCAGAAATAACGGGGGAACAAAGGCCCAGAAATAGGGACAGCTTTAAAAATTGCTTGTATCAACTTCGAAAGTCCATTAAATAACAGTTTTTTCAATTATTATGTATTTTTGAAGGATATCAAGCCTGAATCTCAAATGTCTATTATTATTTAGTGACTTCAAATGGCAGTAATTTGCTAAAAAAACACAAATATTATGAGGAAAAGACCAAAAATACGAGGCAAAAATCTGGACATTTTGTGAACAGCTAATAGGTTCATAGGTTCATACTAGGCTATCTTCCCTAGGGCATTTATAAGCCTAACTAGAGTGTGTTTGGCTTTCGCCACCCATTTTAAATGAATTTTGCTATGCCCTTTTTTGAGGTTAGTATACTGTGCCTCTATCTAACAGTGACACAGAAGTGATACCCTGGGTAAACCTATGATCCCCCATCCACTCATCAAGATTCCTCTTGAAGAGAGTCAATGAGGGACTCTGCCTAACCTGGACTGGGATTTTATTCCAGAGTGAAGGGAGCCTCTGGGTTATGAATCTGTCCCTCCAGCATGTCCTATTTATTTCAGTGCTGAGGTTCAAGTCTCTTGAGCGTGTAGCTCGATGGGATTTGGATTTTCTGAGGTGCAGCATGTCCATTAATTCCGGGTTGGACATGGCTTTATACGTCAGGCACAGGTCGCCTCTGAGCAGGCGGTATGCCACTGAGTAGAGCTGGAGTTTCTTTAACCGGGCAGCATATGGCATCTGTTTGAGCCCTTTGATCCTCTTGGTGAGGTACTTTTGGGGTATTTGCAGCTGCTGCAGGTGTCTGGTAAGGTACATCCCAAAAGGGGCATTATACTCACTTATGGGCCTGATGAGGGATGAGTAAAGAGGCATGATGACCTCTCCTGATCTAGATGTGAATCCCTTGATTAGGTAGGCTATATAAAATGTTTTTCTAACCACTTTGGCCACGTGGTTGTCAAATGAGAGATTGCTATCAACTTGGGTCCCCAGGTCCCTAATTACTTCTTCCGTACTTAATGGATTACCACTTATGTGGTAATTTGTGGGCACTTTGTTTTTGCCAAAGGGGATGACTATACACTTTTAGGCTTTTAGCTTGAGGCCATGGCTCTGGCACCAGTTGTCTGTTTCTATGAGGCCCATTTGGAGGATGCTTGTGTCGGCTGGAGAGTCGATTACGGCTCCCAGTTTGCAGTCATCTGCGAACCTGGTCAGCCACAGTCCTTCCGTGTTGGCCTGTACCTCTGAGAAATATACACCGAACAAGAGAGATCCCAGGACTGAGCCTTGTGGGACGCCACTTGTAACTGGTTTGGAGTCTGACATGGCTCCAGCAATTCTAACCATGTAAGTTCTGTCCTTGAGCCAGTTTGCAACCCATCTAGTGACATAGGGGTTTATATTTAAGCTGGTGAGCTTATCTATAATGCCCGAGTGGAGTATTGCATCGAAGGCTTTTGCGAGGTCCAGGTAGGCTGTGTGGACCACCTTCCCCTCGTCAATGGCCTTGGTGACTGTTTCAAAGAAATCGACCAGGTTTAAGAGGAAGGATCTGCTCATAACAAAGCCGAACTGGGTAGGATCCAGTGTCTGTAGGTCCCCAATATCTTTATTTATAAAGTCCATGATGATCATTTCCAAAGCTTTGCAGACCAAGCTAGTCATGCTTATGGGGCAATAGTTTCCAGGATCCATTGAGGCACCACCTTTGTGGAGAGGGACCACTGTTGCTGTACGCCACTCTTTGGGTACATATCCTGTAGTAAGGCCGAGATTGAACAGTAGTTTTATGTTTGGGTTTAGCTCTTCTTGGAGTTCATGTAGGACGCAGCCCGGGACACTGTCTGGTCCCATTGATGCTGTGTTTTTTGCTTTGGAGAGGGCGGCTCTTACCTGAGCATCTGAGATGTCAGGGGGGCAGCACTCTGCTGGGATAGATATTTGCCCTTTGGTGGGAGAAGTTTGCGCTGAACCTGTCAGCTAGGATGTTGGCAATGTCTATGGGTTTGGTGTATTTTTTGTCATTTTGGACTAATTCTGAGCATATCTGGGAATTCCCACCCAGGTTCCTAACATAACTAAAGAAACCCTTGTGATTATCCTTAGTGTCCTGTGCAATTTTTCTCTCAAAGCTGGCCTTAGACGATTTTATGAGTGCCCTTAGTTTTTTGCTAATACTGATCAGAGATGCCTTCCCTTTTTGGGATTTTGCTCTATCATGTAGTAGCTTCCTCCTTCTATTGTATAGTTTGTTTATGTCTGGTGTCCACCAGACAGGATGTCTGCCTTTGGAGGATTGGGTCTTGGTTTTATTTGGGATTGCATGATCCATGCATTCCTGAAGGTGTTCATAGAATGCGTTTATAAAGGATTCTGCGGTCTGGTCGTATTTTCCACAGGCCCGGGGGCTTTGAAGGATTCCACCTCGGTTTTGAGGAGTGTGAAATTTGCTTTAGAGAAGTTTTTCACTGTGGTTTTCTGGGCAGGGGGTGGGGTCGGGATGTGAATATCCAGTGAGATTAGTTTATGGTCTGATCTTACCAGTGAGGGATACACTTCTGGTCTGGAGCATAGAGTCCCCATGTTGGTGATGATCAGGTACAGTATGTTTTCCCCTCTTTTGGGAGTGGTAACAAGTTGTTCCATAGCATTTGAGTTTATAAATTCTAGGAACCTTTGGGCTAGGGTGTTGGAGCTAGAGTAATGCTCCCAGTCTATGTTTGGGTAGTTGAAGTCGCCCAATATAATGGTGTTTGGAGAGACCTTCATATTTTCCAGTGTTCTCAGGAAGGCCGAGTGGAGTTCCTGGGTTTGGGAGGGTGGTCTGTAGCAGGCTATAAACTGGAAGGCAGTTTTACCCACTGTTAGTTGCACATGGATAGTCTCTGATGCTTTGTGCTGTGCCACCAACCTGGAGGTGTGGGTAACTTTGACGAATATTGATACTCCCCCTCCTTTTGTGGTTCGATCCAAGTTTTGGGGCCGAAAAGCATGGTATGAGGTATAACCTGGTAGTGCTGGGGTGCTCTCGGGAGTCTTGAACCAGGTTTCTGTTACTGCACAGATATCGATGTTCTCCATGCTAAGGAGAGTTTCGAGTGCATGCATCTTGAGGTTTAGACTTCTGGCGTTGAGTAGCACTACTCTTAGTTTCTTATCCCTTGTGATACCTATGGCGGTGGGTTTGTCTTTTGAGCCTTGCCTAAAAAAGGCACTATGGGGGTAGCAAGAGCCTTTGCCAATATCTGAAAGCCCAGGGGTGATAGCTGCAAGCCGTCCCTAGCGAAGCATCGTGGCTTGTCGAGCATGTCATCAAAGGCTGACAGGCATTGGATCACCTTTGAATGACACCAATACTTAAGCCAATTGTTGAAATTGATCATCTTGTCTTCATATTGTGGCATCATTCTTGGTGAGGGTAAGATTCTACTCTAGGTCAGGGTCATACCGGCCTGGACTACATGCTCAGAGAACTCCTCTATGTTTCTTTTCATGTAGTCCAGGGAGGTATGTCTCAGGTCATTCACACCAGCATGGACAATGACTGAGTCATATTTGTACTTGCCTTGGAGTGACCTTAGTGCTTGTGTTATGTGGCAGATCCTAGCGCCCGACAGGCAGCTCACCGTGACCTTCTCCTTGTTCAGCCTGGTGAGCGGGACGTCAGTGTGCCTGACCATACAGTCACCTATTACAAGTGTATCAGGTGTGTTGTTTAGCCTTAAGGGCTGTGACTGTTCGGCACACTGGCTTTGTGAGCTATGTGTTGCACGAGTTTTGCTTTGGGGTAGTGGTTGCTTGGGTGTCTGCTTTGGAGGTCTCTGCTGCTTAGGCAGATTTTTATTTAGAGTATGTTTTTGTGTGTTTATGTGTTTGGTTTGCTGTCGTGGTAGTGGTCAGCTGTAGAGATAGAAAATAGCACTAACACATTATACACATAAGATGCAAAGCCGTCAACCTTGTGTTTTCATAACTGAGAAAGAAAACAACAAGGAAAATGATCTGGCACATTTAATACTGACACACTAGGTTGTGAATTGCCATATATTTGTGAAGAAAAACTATGCAATTATAAATATTATCACTTAGTTTTAATTAAGTTTACTCTAATCTTTTCGAAAAAGAACCAATATTTAAGAGAGGTACGAAGTAAGATGAAAAGAAACGTAAATACCCCTAATCCGAAAATTGACATAGCGCAGGCGCATAAAAATGAAATAACTTCACCCCGATTGGCTTAGACGGTCGTCTTGGTGATAGTAAAGCTTTGCTCCGGGAAAGAAGTAGTGGGCTGGAAAAAAAAAAGCAAAATATACATATGTATAAATTGAGCAGAATCCTTTATTGAGGCAATAGTTTGGCAGCCATCAAGCTATTACACACCGCAAACCAACGAAAATGAAAGATGATTTTACAGTATTATGTTCTTGTTTTAATGTGGTAGTCAAGCAACAGCCAATCCGAAAAGCGTATTGAGGATAGTTGAGACACAGAGCGAACAAGCTGACGGAAGTAGTAGAGGCCGCAGGAGGAAAAAAAGGAGTGCAACTTCAGTTACAACTTGCGAACACGTAGGTAAAGACCATGGTATGGCTGGAAGTCCATCTAATGATACAGAGAAGCAGAGTTCAGTAGAAATGGGTATAATGATGCTAATTAGTGGCATAGGCTTCTTTCCCCTTTAATGTGTATGACAAACGTGTAGGGTGTCTGTGTTGATTAGTTGTTATTAAAGTTTTGACATTTCTAGTAATAAGCTATTGTCAGGGCTTGAAGACACTGCTTTTGAGAGAGTGTGTAGTCTGTATGTGTTAATATATGGATGAACGTTAAATGCGTGTGCTTAAGTATTGTGTCTGGTAGTGTAGGTGTATACATATGTACCCGCAGTGTATATGCTGTTTTTTATGTATACCGTACGCTTCTGTTGCAGACGGTGGTTATACTCCTACATTGGAAATGTTAGGTTTTTAGATAAATCTCGGGGGTTGTGATCATGAATTTCTGGATCTCTAAGCTGTAATTCCCCACTCCATATTTTTACCTAGTTACTGTTATTAGGACTACCTTTTTTCAGTATCTGATACAAGTTTCAGATGCATCGATATAGGGGCTCCAAACTGAAAATGAAATTTCTATTAATTTATCTTTTGTGGCATTGTCCTTGTTTAATTTTGTAAGTCATGGTTATAGAAATGCACAAGCCCAAGAACATTGTAAAAACGATATAAGCACATATAGGTTATCCTTTT